>NC_080100.1:63394519-63994519 GCF_950005125.1 Chionomys nivalis
GATCCCTTCTTTGACTCTCAATATTAGCATTGTGGTGTTCAGGTCTTGTGGAATTAGATTTAGACAAAGAATTTTATGCTGTTGGGGCTCCCTTAAAATAAAGATGGGTCAATCCATGGGTCAGAGCCAATTAACATATGTTAGATTCCAGTAAAATACAAGAACTTTGTTTTTTCAAGACAGAGTTTCTCTGTGAAACAGTCCTAGCTGTCCTAGATCTCACTCTGTAGACCAGGCTGGTCTTGAACTCACAGAGATTAAAGGTATGTGCCGCCACCAACACCCAGCCTGAATCAATTTTAACTTGACAAGTGTGGGATTTAAGAGAGTTACTCAACCTCTCAATCTTTATTAATCACGGTTTCTCCTTTAAAATTTTAACATAAAATATAAAATAGTAAAGATATAAAATTGAAAATTGTAAGATTTAGTTACGGTAATATATATAAACAGAACTTGATAGTTTTTATATGATAAGCCCTAGATATATAAATTTATTATTTTTTATATTTAGATAAATATGTATATCATATCTCTCCATTCCAAGTCACTCTGTAAGAACTTAGAAGTTTATAGATTAAGGAGGACAGACATACAATCTTTTCGCTAACTAAGAAATATGTACTCCAGATTGCTCCCTAATCAGAACTTTTTTGTTTTCTATGCTTAGTAAGCTTGCTCATCAGTGCAAAAAAAAAAAAAAAAAAAAAAAAAATGGATCCTTAGAGAATGGAAAGAGTTAATTTTCCTTAAACTGGAGCAATTTTATTTTCCTTTATTGAGTCAATAAAGCTAACTGTCGAAGAGGAATAGAAGGGAGCACAACTCTATCACCCATGTTGAGTCAGCAGCACTGGGGAGACATTTTACCATGAGGTAAGGGGATTGCCGCTAGAGACTCTGCTTTAGGCCCCACCTCCATCTCAGAGCATTTAGTCCATGTGAAGTAACCCCAAATGCCCATGCCTTCTTGACAGAATCTAACGTTAACACTCTCGAATATCACCATCTAAATGATGTGGACATGAAGAGATAAATATCCACCCTTTTTTGAAGGGAATTTTCGGTTTACCTGTCTTGCGCCAGGCTCCCACCTCCTTTCACACCAGCCCGAGTCATTGTTATCTTCGCGATAACGCAGGCAGTGACTTTACTCTTCACTCTGGAGAAATTCCCTTCCTTCTGACTCTTGCTCCAGCTGAGATTCGAATGCTGTGTGTGTGTGTGTATTAATGTTTCCTGTATAAATTTTGTCAACCCAAATGTGTCACATCCTAGAAATGCTGTAGTCACGAGTGGCGGGCTGTGTTCCGGCGCCTGGCCGCCCGCATGGCTAGCTTATGTCCCGAAATAATTACACGGAAACTGTATTCTTTTAAACACTGCTTGGCCCATTAGTTTTAACCTCTTATTGGCTAGCTCTTACATATTGATCTAACCCATTTCTAATATTCTGTGTAGCACCACGAGCTGGCTTACCAGGAAAGATCTTAACCTGCGTCTGTCTGGAGTGGGAGAATCATGGCGACTGCCTGACTCGGCTTCTTTCTCCCAGCATTCTGTTCTGTCTATTCTGCCTACCTAATTTTCTGTCCTATTAAAGGGCCAAGGCAGTCTCTATTTAACCAATGAAATCAACACAAAACAGAAGACTCCCACATCAAAATGGATTAGTATATAGTTATACATATTATATATCCTATATTATAACATATAACAATCAAATATATCATGGGTTTCATGGCCATTTGTTTGTGTTAGAAATATTCAAGATCCTATTTGTTTGTTTTGTCTGTTTGAGACAAGCTGTCTCTAGAATCACTCTGTAGACCAGGTTGGTCTCAAACTCACAGAGATCTGTCTTCCTCTGCCTCCTGAGTGCTAGAATCAAAGGTGTCTGCCACCAAGTTCTGATATTCTCTATTAGTTATTAGAAGTGTTGTCAATCTTAGCAATTTCATTGTTCTGTAGAGCATATATACATACACATCTTTATGTATGTTTATGTTAAAGTTGGGCATTCTGCCATTCTGCTATCTTAAGCAAGGTTTGTTGTGTATACATAACCAAACGAGCTGCAAATCCCACTTGTGGCATCGTGAGGGAAGGGTGTCTGTCTCCTGACTGCCATCCCTGCTGCAAAGGGTGTGTGTAGCTGGAAGAAAGGTTAGAAGTGTGGAAAACTTTTACTTTTAGTCATATGAATGACATGCAGGAAGTCACTGCTGTTTTCCTTGTGATGACTGTGCAGAGGAAGACTAGAATGAAGGTTACTAATTCCTGGCAAAATGCACTTCCCCAAACATGGTCTTTACTAGATAAAATTGTGGCTAGCTTTAAATGAACATGCCAAGCCGGGTGGTAATGGCTCATGCCTTTAATCCCAGCACTTGGGAGGCAGAGGCAGGTGGGCGTCTGTGATTGGGAAGACAGCCTGGTCTACAGCCTGGTCTTCCAGGACATCTAGGGCTATTACACACAGAAATGCTGTCTCGAGAAATGAAAAAATAAAAAAACAACAAAAACAACAACAAAAAAAACCGTACCAGGATTCTATTTGAAATCAGATAGTAGCCTAATCCAAGTTCAAGCTACTTCCTAGAGTGAAATTAATTTGTACAAATTTTAAGCTGCAGTATTTAAACATTTATATATTTTACAACAATATGAATCTTGAAGATTACAGTTGACACACAAGGATCTGACATTTTTAGCAGAATAAGCACTACAAGTAAAAAGATGCTGCTGCATGGGCTGCCAAAGTCCTTTTTTAAAAATCTATGTAATGGGAGGTGAAGCTACAAAGAAACTGCCCCAGCGCTTGAAGCAGGCCTAAGAATAAGAAGGTGTGTGTAGAGCGCAGGCTATGCTTCTGATTCCACAGTTCAGAACTGAGTTTGTTCTGTAAGGTGAGGTCTAACATTGCGTTTATTATACTTAGATTTTGCATATGTAAACTGCACATGATTGTGTTACCAAGGAGAGAAGGGGATGAGGGCAAGTTGAAATGAATTCTCAAAATGCTGCCTCCTTTTCCAAGTGACAGGATTACATGTGTGTGCCACCACATGTTTGTAGGTGGTGTTCGTGAATCCAGGACTTCATGTGGGCTAGTCAAGACTCTACCCATTGAGCTACATCCCAGTTCCCCCAATTTTGACTTTTCTCAATTACATTATACAGCAACCTGTGCACACATATACTTTTGATAAATAAAACCAGAAACCCTTTGGATTATTTACTTTATATTGTTGTGACCTAAATACCTCTGTAAACAACCTACAGGATTTATTTTGGTTCATGGTTTCTGAGGGCTGAGCCTATGGCAGCAAGGGAAAACATTAGGGCAGCGGGAAGGAGCCTCTTCTCATCAGGGCAGGACACAGAGAGGGGACCTTGTGGAAGCCTCAAGGGCACTCAAGATCACAGCTTCCTTACGCAAAGCCTTTACTATTCCACACTGTTGCTCATCAGAGTCCACACACAGCAGCCACGGGGGCATTCAGATCCTATCCTATTCACTTATTAACTGCATATCCTGTTTCTCTTCCCCTTTGACAAAAATATTGTGCGTAACAAAATAAACTTGCTTTTTAGAAGTTGTATGTGTGGGAGAGTGGAGGTGCTGGAGAGATGGCTCAGTGGTTAAGAACACTTGATACTCTAACAGATAGATAATGAGTTCTGTAGCCAGCACTCACGTGGTGGTTTACAACTATCTGCAACTCCAGCTCAGGATCTGGTGTGCTCTTTTATCTCCATGGACACTGTAATCATATATGCACAGACACACAATTTAAAACACACTTGTGTGTAGTGTTTGTATATATGTGGGTATGTGAGTTAGCCCTTGTGTGGGCACACGTCTCAGGAGTCCAGAGGTCCTCGCCTGTAACTTTTGCCGTATTTTTGTCACAGGGTCTCTCACTCAGTCTGGAGCTTGCTGATCTGGCTAGACTTGTCCACTGGACAGGCCCTGGGAGCCCCGACTCTGACTCTCTGCACTGGGATTATAGGTGTGCAGCAGTGTTCTACAGTTTTTCCTTGTTTGAGACAGGGTTGGCTGCACAGAACATGCTAAATTTGAATTTACAAGACGTGCCTCTCTCTGCTGAGTACTAGGCCTAACAGAAGGCCAGAACCATCACACCTAGCCTTTTTTTTTTATGTGGGTGTGGGAGTCTGAAAGTATTCATGATTCCATACACTGCCCTCTGACCCATCTCCCCATCCCTCATTGTTACCAATAAAATATTTTATAAGTTGAAATGTCTGCTCTTCATAGTATGAAATCAAAGAATAAAAAGACAAGCACCTCCCCGCAGTGAAGCATTTCTGGAAATGCATAGGTAACACTAAACTCCAAAAGTACAACTGCCCATATAACTGGAATTAACAGTTAATACATTGTTTTACTAAAGATAGTCTGAGTTTCTTTCCCATAAGTCCAGGCCAGCTTGACAGTTAATAGCACTCAGTACTATTTAACGTACTTCAGTTTCAATGTCCTCCAGTATCAGCTTCTCAAGAGTGCTGGGAACTGGCAGTCATACACGGTATAGAGCACAGCATAACTGCCTTAGAAAATGGACAAATCCGCGCCTTCAACAGTGAGCATCTTGTGCAACTTCTCTTCTTTCCAGAAGAGAAAGTCAGCTTAAGCATCTTGTTCCGCACCTGTCCAGTTCCACAACTGAGAAGTTCATTTTTTCCTCTGACTAATCATATCAAAGACTGTGTCTTCCATGGAGTAAAAGGCTGACAGTGTTTCAATATGGAAAATACATAATTGCATACAAATAATATACTAATGTCTCCTGGTAACATAGGAATCCTACTTAAGGGCACTAGATAATCCTTATGTGCATGTGTAAACAATGAACAAGAAAAACTAAACTTGACTTCAAAATGATTTTGAAGGTTGCCAATCACTATAATGGTCATACCTAATTTTAAGAATATTTACTACTGTTTTTCAAATGTGGAAAAACTGTTCAATGTTTTTTAACCTAACTTCTAATGTCCTCTTTTAATGTTGGACTAGAGCACATGGGGGGGGGCACCTGAATGCAAAATTACCTGATTACATTTGGTTCATTATTTATGATTGAGGTTCATACTATTTAAGTCCTCAGTAATTTCCCAAAGTACAAACTTAAAAACAAAACATTGAGAGTGATCATTAAACACTAAGTTTAATTGTAATGTTGAAAGTGTTCAGTGCATTGCTAATCCCACCAAATTTCAAATAAATTGCCAAACAATTATACAAAAAAAGAAGAAAAAAAAACACTTTTATTTTCCACAAGGAAGAGCAATAGGAAAAATGAAATCATTTTCCACATAGTTTTCTTAGAACGGAGCCTACAAGGACATATTCAGCACCAAATAAAAAAGATTACAAACAGCCATAGAGTATAGTCTATACAGCAAACATTTAATATTGCACTTTGTTTCGCCAACATTTTGGATTTTACTTTTCCTAAATGAAAAATTAGGAAGCGATCTTGAACACTAGAGCGTGACTGTGACCCTCACATTAGGCAGGAAATTGACCAATACTTAGAAAAATGTAATGCCTCTAAGTGAGTAAAAAAATATTTAATGGTAAAAATGAAACTTTATGTCACCAAGTCTTAAAAGAATTTTGTCATCCAGTGCCAATTTTTAGCATATTGGTCATTCTTGCTTCTGTAGTTTTGTAAAATGGTAGTGAGTGCCCGGAGCCATGTGTGTCAACAATTGTTCCCTAGTTAGACAGAACAGGAAGAGTAAGAGGCATCTTCAGACAAACCCTCCCAAACAAAAACAACACTACCAAATGCCCTTAATGCCAAATATCCCATCAGCTTCTTTTGAGGGGGACATTCACAAAATGATTTAATAAAAAAATAATTCACCCCCATTTCCTTATTATCTAGTATTAGCTTGCTTCGGGAGCACAAACCCTTGAACCGAATCACTTAAAACGCGATTCATTTTTACAGTGGGCTTTCTTCACCCTGTCAGCATTATTTCAAACATGAATTGTCTTCCATGTTTTCTTAAAGGCCACTTATGGAAAAGCCTATTTTGTATGAAGCTTTAAGACAGTATTTAACCAGGTCAAGCACCAAGCCAGAGTTACCATTATTTTCGGTCACATTACTAACTGTGGGTTAGATGCCAAGGTAGATAGATGTAATACCCATTTCACACATATGCTGCGATATCAGAGATGCTGGTGTGTCACTAGAAACAGAAGTAAACTCCTAAAAAAAAAAAAATCATTTCATTTTGTACGAGGGAGGGTGGGGTTTTAAATTTTCCCATGAATGCTGGTACTGAAGTGTCCTACCTATACATACTCTTCAGATAGGAAAAAGTAACACACGGACAAATTAAAGCTATTTATCTCAGCAAACATTCTAGTACTCGTAATTATGAAGTTACACACTTTGAAAACAAATTTGGGATTTTACTCTCTTAAACTAGAGCAAATGTATATATCAAGCTACTCCAATCATAATTGACATACACATTCTGGCTTATTAAAGTACTTTGCATCGGCAAAAATGATTTCCAAACATATGTGTTTTGGAGGTAATGAAGTAACTCTGTATAAAAATAAATGCACTATCCCTTCCTTTCACTAGTGACTAGACAACTTTCATTTACTTTTAAAAATAAAAAATAGTTTACAGAGCAACAGCCCTTAACTCTGTGCTGGTGCCTGCCCTACTGTCCGTCTTCACTCCACTCTGAGCTCTAGTTTCTTCTTAAATGTAATGATAAGGGGATGAGGGTGGTTATCAGTTTTGTGTATGTCCCGTTTCTGAATTTCCGTCCAAAAAGCCAACCAAACAACAACAAAACAACAACAACAACAACAACAAAACAGTGCAACGAAACAGAAATAGCATTCCAACAGTTTGGCAAGTGATGCAGTCACCTGAGATTAGTGATTTTAGGCAGTCAGTAACAACATGCTGCTTCGCTGTCAATAGTAGAAAGGCAACACATTCTCAAAGAAACCAGGGTACCGGACCCTCACCAAGTCTCTCATCAGCTTCCTCCCCTTGTCTTTTCCCCCACGCATCTGTTGCGGATCTACTACAGTAGGCTGCAAAAACGTACAGCAAAAGGATTGGCTTGAAGGCATTTGATGTTTGTAAATAAATCCACAATAGGATCCCAGCTGAAGAGGTGATACATGGTCAGCCTAGTAGGACAATTCTGAGCATGTGCATACGCAGGGAGAGTCCAGGCTACGTTAACTTAAACAGAAAACAAAACAAAAAACCACAAACTGTCAGTGCGTTTCTTTTTTTTCATGTAAAAGTTTTTCAAAGCTTTCTTTTGTTCCTTATTATGCTGACCACAAACAAGTTTCATGAGTATCAAGAGTCTGGCATAAATGGAAAAAAAAAAGGAAAAAGCTGTAGTGACATTGAACTGCACAATGTAAGCATTGAGCATGTGCAAATTTTCAATCAGAAGGACCCTGTCCTTCTTCTCAACGGTGTCTTGACACGTATGACCACAGGCTAAGAAGACCGCTCTTAGCGTGTGCAGTTTTAAAGGAGAAAGCTTAGATCTTCAAGCACGTCGGAGCAGCCCCAGAACGCTGCTGTAGGATTCTAAAGCACGGTCACTGGCTGTTTCACGTATCTGCCCCCTTTCCGGGCAAAAGCAATTCCACTTCCTCTGAAAAACGTGTCTCCAAGTTACTTCTCTGTTCTCAGCCGGAAGAGATAGAGTTCGGAACCCACATCAACTTGACTCACTCAAGTGTTCCTTCAACGAGAGGGGCAGGACGGTCTGTCCTCAGATGACTGATCAGGGTTTGGATCAATCTAGTAGAAAGAAGATACAATTTTCAGTTAACCTGGTAAGGTATAGGAAGAAAGCAACATGACTGCTTCTGAGTACTTAGTAAGCAAAGGTAAGCAGTTTGTCAGTGCGCATATGTAATGCCCTAGCCAATGGTACCCTAGTCTCTCCAGGGGGCTAGATTACCAGTATGATTTACAGCTATGCACAAACACCTCAATTTCACAAGTTATGGGAAAATCGTTTTTATGGAAGGGATTTTCACTCAACATTGCAGAACTTAACCTCAGTTATACACTGGGTACACCAGCAAACTACTCAGCTCTTTGTAAAGTATATTTTGGTCTTGTCTTCAAATGTCCCTGCATCTCTTCCCTAGGCTCTGTGAACAATGTGCCTGGCTGTCCTGTGAATGTAACTCAGATCTGAGGGCAAGTCCTGTTCACCTTAAATGTGAGACAACCCCAGCACTTCACAAGTGTTACGCCAAATGCACATTTTTGAAGAAAAGATGCCAATTACCTTTTAGTTAAATCACACTCCAGTGCTATTTTGGGTTGTACAACGTTTAAAGTATCTCACATTCATCTTGAAATGTGAAAAGATTTTTTTTTTTTTTTTGGATTTTTCGAGACAGGGTTTCTCCGTAGCTTTTTGGTTCCTGTCCTGGAACTAGCTCTTGTAGACCAGGCTGGCCTCGAACTCACAGAGATCCACCTGCCTCTGCCTCCCGAGTGCTGGGATTAAAGGCGTGCGCCACCACCGCCCAGCCAAAATGTGAAAAGATTTTATGACAAATTAGATAAAGGTGAGCGACAGATATTTATTCTTTTCAAATGCTCCCCTTGAAAGCTATGAACGCTCAAAGTAAGAGAGCAGCAAAGAAAGAAAAGGCAGACTACAAATAGATAAAATTTGTGAGAAATGGCAGAACGTTTTCAGTATATAACAGATTTTTATGACCATAGTAAGATAGGAAAAATGTCTACTCAAAAATTTGCAAAAACAGATTCTTAGTCCCCTATAATGAATGAATATTTTACACGAACACATCCAGGGAGGGCATTTCTCCAGCTATGGTGTCCAACAATTGGTTTCAAAGTAAAAACAATGTCTTCAGAGTCTAATCAGTACGAAAAGGTATAAACTATAAAATAGTGGAATAAACTATATAACAGAGTCTCTTGATTTATAGTTATTTTGGTTATCAAGGCTAATTTGACAGATCCTATAAAAATGTAGACTGGTGGTTCCAGTCATGCTAAAAAGTCCTGGAACTGTTGACCCCTTCTTGTCCTTTAGCTGGGCTGCTCTTCCTGCCTATGCTGTCCTGCCTGTGGAGAGCTACTCAGTGTTTAAAATCCAGTTCTCTGACTTCTAAGGCCCAATAAACAGTTCACTAAATGAGTGGTGTTTCCTAACACTACTGATGCTGATTTTGCTTCTAAGTTCACTTTTCTTACTACTTTGTGAGCGTCCAACGTATGCAAGCGCTCATCTTGCTCACACATGTGCCGAGTGTCATCAATATGAAGAACATAATAATCTAGCAGCGCAGGAATGCTGTTTAAGAGGCTATTTGTAAACATCTTCTCTTATGACTAAGAATGCTAAAATATGCAAGGATTAGATTGGAAAAGGATTATGGGTAATCTAAATTCTACCTATTTAATTATGCTTATAAAATACCCGGTCTCCTACTGATGCTTTAAGAAAGAGTCATTCATTCAAGAATGGCAATGGTTCAACTGGAGATTGACCATCATCTTATTTTCTGAATGAAATCTTACTCGTGTGTCAATGTCAGGAGATCTGACAATAATAACTTTTAAACTGTTGTTCTAGAATTCTTTTATCAGGAAAACCAAGAAGCCACTATGTTTAAAAAGCCTCTCTTTTTAAAACTCTGCAACTGCTGCTTTTGAGGAGACCCAGCATAGTTCATACTTGACTTGATGCTTACCTCTGAATAAAGAGGAGGTGGCAAGAACCGAAACTCCTGGATATACGCAAACAGTGGTCCTTGAAGAGCTCTCTCAAAATCATCACAAGCACTCATTGGTGCGAGATTATTTCGTCTTTGTTCCTCGGTTACTACTTCTGCATAGCTGGGTGGAGCTGAAGGAAAAAGATACACGCAATTCGAACAACATGTTCTTATGCATGTCAAAATACACAGAATAGTAGATATTAAAAAAATGTCATGTAAAAGAATAATTATTTGTTTGGTGATTAAAACTAGGGAGACATACAACAAAACTTATTATTAAGGTTACATATACTAACTAAGGAAAGATAAAAATTTAACTAGGGTTGTAAAATATTGAAAATAAAAGAAAAAGTCTTAATAATAGAGTAAATTTAGATATGTATAATCAAATTACCTTCAGGTCTTTCCGGGAGGGATAAACCAAGCCAGTTCATGTTCATACTACACTGACTGCTCACACTTGAGGTTCTGCTACCAAATGGATGAAGAGGAATGGTACCGATGACAAGCGGCAAATTAAGAAATAAATCCATAGCTCCAGGAATATCCACATATACCTAAAAAGTGAGCAGATGCTGGAGTCAGCATTTTAAGGAGATTTTTTCTTTAAAATTGCAACTTCATTTTGATATTAGCTGCGATCCCTTTTAATTTCTAAAAAATTTCTCTTTTATGTGCAATGCCCTAGGTTTATGTAAGGCAAAATACACACAATATAACATTTCCTACATATATCTACGCTCCACCAAACTAGGAAAAGCCAAATTAGTACCCCACAGATTCAAGATGAAAGTAGCAAGAACATCTTACAGTAACACTTACCATTAGTGAATACTCCACACGGATTATACTACAGTCAAGGATGGAGGGGGAAACGGGTGGAATTTTTAGCAGCTTGCCATTCCACGTCTCTGTTTTCCCAGACGACAGGGACTCTCCACGTAAGTTTGCCACAAGCTGTTTGACTTCCTTCATTTTCCCTTTGGCATAGAAAGCCTGTGTTTGGTAAATGGCTGCCTTTGGCACTACCATTCGGGAGGAGCAGTTCTCAATCTCGGCAAATATCTGTATTGATTCACCTGGAGAGGGAACACATTTATTTACTCTTAGGAAACAAATAAGCGAACACACATTATCAAGCGTAGACTTTTGAAGCTCTACAAACTCCATGCAGGAAAAGCTATACTACAGAAGTTAAGTGCGGGAACTGTCATAAAAATAACCCGCTCACTCAGTGACTACACAAAAGAAAGTGTACATCTCCCACAGCTTTACTAAGGAATGCCGGGTGTAGCAACACTGAAGGTCTATACAAAGTGCTCAGTAATACAACTGCATTGGGGGGGCACCAGCCTCACACATACCTGGGGTGTAGCCCTTCCTCTCGATTTTGGCACTTAAGGATATGGGGCCTGAGGTGCAGAACCAGCAACAGAGTGTCTTGTCTTTTGTGCCTGCTTGGGGTGACTGGAAGAAAGAGAGAAAAACATCAATGTATGAACTCATAACAATACCAGAATGTTCTAAAAGTCAACTAAGAGAATCAACTTTGTTCCCAAAACATGTTTTTAAAATTACATCAAATGTATATCTTTATATAAACTTCTATTCCATAAAGGAAAAAAGAATGGGTTAAAAGCTGAGTACCCTATTCCAAGGCAGACTTTTAGCCCATTGTTCATTGTGTACAATAATAAAAACTAATCAAATAGGTTAAAAAAAAACCCTTTCCAAATTCCGCATAAATTGTCTTAAACTTGGTTGTAATTCCAAATGGCAACATCTTATTTTGAAAATATAAAAAATGTTAGGACAATATAAAACACATTTTATGTGCTTAAAAAATGTTAATCATTTGTTTAAAAAATTCACTTTTGACACCAAATTTCAATTAGTATCATAAAATGGAATTAAAAAGAAATTATTTTTCCCCATGAAAGTGATGCATCCCCATCATTTGACAACCATCCGTAACTGGAATAAGGTGATGTGGTACCAGGACTGTGACAGTTTCAAAAGAGCTTTAAGCCAGCATCTGAAACGATTAATACTGTTTGTCAACTAAAGTCATTCAGGGGCCAGACCTCATTATTGCTGTGTTCTGCATATCACACACCGGACTTGTAAATTCACCGAGCCGAGTGTGAAACACAGCACACTCTTCGTTTGCTTGTGTGCTCTACTCCTACGTCAGTTTAAAGTAGGTATTTTTAGTAGAATTCAAAAAATTGCTTAAGTTAAGGAGATGGCATAGATTAGGTGGCTATTCTGTCAAAAAGCAATGAAGAACCCAGTAATCTCTTACCAGTAATGAAGGAGTGTTGATATCTATATGCTCAAAGACTGTAAATTCCTTCTTTAATTTTACTGGTAGAAGCCAAGGCCTATGCAATTCAGCTTTCACCCAATAGCGCACACTACCGTGTCGGCCTTCGAATGAGGTAGCAAGTGGTCTGTGCAAATATAAAAATGGATATATTAATCTTATGCCTCTTTCCATCAGAAGAAACCCGTTACATGCTGTACTATCTATGCAGCGCCACAGGTAGAGAGCTCACAAGGTCCCCAGCTGGACCGATGCGGTACCACTTGGGGAGTCGATGGGGAAAGGCTCACAAGGTCCCCAGCTGGACCGATGCGGTACCACTTGGGGAGTCGATGGGGAAAGGCATTTATTTTCCAATAATGATACGAGTTAAATGGAACAGAAATTCTGGTTTTAATGCCAGAAGAATACAGTCCCTTTAAGCTAAAGAGTCTACTTTTAATGGTGGTGGCAAAATCATGAAAGTTAAATGAACTATTCTTGAAAAGGTAGATATTTTAATTTAAAAATAAAATTAAAAATGGCCTTACTATTTCTATATAAAAATCCTAGACCCCAATCAAACAGTCAGAAAAAAAAATTCCGTATACTGCTCTACTTTTGTTAGCTAAGAATTAGAACCTCTTTTTATAGCAACTAATTAAGTATAGCACAGAATAAGCCTAAAATAGTGTCTATTTTTCTATTTCATAAATTCATAGAGATGGAGAAGGTGCTTACACCCCGTCCACTCATATTCTAAGTCCCTATTGGCTGTTTTCACCTTTACTTCCCAAAGCTTGAAGAGAAAAAACAGTCCTATTAGCCTCTGTCAGGAGAATCAGAACTGTGTCTGGATGCCGCCAGATGGGAGGCCTACTGTCTGCACAAGGTTTTACCAAGGAGTCTGAGAAATGTCCAGTGCTTACTTAGAGGTCAGAGGCCACAGTACACTGGTAGAAGCACCCATATTTCACTCTATGTAGACTTCCAATGTATAATTAGTAAACACAGAATTATATACATTCAAGGCTGTTATTATGTGCTAAGTTTATTCTATAGATCAATTGGTGCCAGTTTATATGTTTTAGTATCTGCTATAAGGCATTATGCAAAAATGTTTAAATTCTCTCCCAGAAATCTGTTAAAATTCTAAGAATGTACTATATTTCAAGCTTTCCACTAAGGTAGCTCTGACAGACGTTTCCTTTTAAGTCCAGGTTACGGTATCTTATGTAATGTCCCCAGTAGCAGTAGCTTTGTGTACAAAAGCTACCGAATTTGTGTCTAAAGAACAGGCCCCTCCTTCAGTTAGGACAGTCTCATCTTACACGCTAGCGTTAATCATTGACATATTAGCAGAAAAGGGAGAACACTGAATTCAGATCCAGTGGGCTGATCGACAGTTCTCTTAATAAAGCAATTGATAATCACTATCTGATCAGAGACTTACTATCTGATTAGCACCTTCTGATTCACCAGTGCTAGATTAAATATTAATGTTTTCTATCCCTCAAACACTACTTGTAATACTAATAACTGGGTATGCTTTCTGTAATTTTGCCACATTAGATTAAAAATAGCTCCTTCTCTTTAATACATTGTTTTCCTCGACCAAGTTTGTTATGAAAAGGGTTTTTTTCAAAAAAAAAAAAAAAAACCTGATGAATTTATGGAATAATTATAAGATTTGTGTAACTAAGAATGTTCAAGAAAAAATCTATTTCTTGTAATACTTACGTCTGTGGAAGCTCGAAGCTAAACGCATATTCATGCCTTCCTGAATGAATAGTGTTGAAGCCTTCTTCAGAATTGTCATCATCTGAAACGAACAAAAAGAAAACAAAACCTTGTCGTTAAATGTCTACATTCTCAGGTGGCAATCTTCAAGAGTGTTCTGAAGGATCCAAGCCACCGGCCTTCATCTTCATTGTTTGTTCCAGCTAAAATAAAAACCCTTGCTCTTCATCTTCCTCACCACCAAAATGGAATAAACAGGGAAGAGGAACACATACTTTATAGGCTATTTTAATGGGGGAAAAAAAAAAGATTCAACAGAGAAAAAATCCAGAATTCAACAAAAGGTTCAGGTATCAAACTCCACTATCTCGGTCAGCAGCTGTTTACGTAAGTGTGCGGAAGTAAAAAATGCTTGTGTAACTTTTTTAAATTGGCACTTTTGGTGAAAATTGAGTTTCTTGAGGCAAATATTCCTGTTGCACCCAGCAGGAAGCAGAGGTGGGAGGACCTCTGGGATTCAAGGCCAGCCAGAGGGGACCCTATCAGGAGGGTGACTGTGATGTCTCAAAGGTAAAAATATTCACTTAGACAACATTCAAACCTCAACTGGTTTTAGCAGCACCTAAAATAAGCCCTTATACGTTTACTTTAATAACAAAGGACTGAACTTAAAGTAAGCATTTTTACACAGATAACATTTTGTTCAACGCCCTTAAGAAATGAATTGATTGGGTAGTTTCCACTTGAGAAGGGTGTGGGTGGGGGGTAATGAGTTTTCATTTTACAATCAATTTGTTTTGCTCTAATTCATTATTTGTGTCATTAAAACAAATTAACAAAAAAATGTAGAAAAGGTTTGGGGCAAAAAAAAAAAAAAAGTCCTTTTGGCTGTCTAGGTAACACACCAGCGCCTTACTAGCTTTTCTTGGTGTGCAATCCTTTTTAATAAACTGGGGGGTGGGGGCGGGCTGCCTCCTTATCATTATACTTTTCTTCACCGAAGTATTGAAAATACACAAAAACCGTGACTTTCATCCCCAAATTACGGTGACCCGCCTCTGTCTGGCACCGCTGCCCGCGCCTCCCGGGGAGCCAGGGTCCTCCACCCGCTCCCTCCGGGGCGCCCAAACTTCGCCTCGCTCCCGGCTCCCTTTTGTGCCAGCTCAGCAGTCTCATTGAGCCGAGCCGCGGCCGCCGCGCCGCCGCGGTAAACAAGTGCCTGGCTGTCAATCAAGAACTAGACTGGAGCAGGAGAAGACCGGCCTAAACCGGCGCTGAGCAGATCCCAGCCGGCTCGCCCGCGCGCGCCCGCGGCCCGCGCGCCCCGCTATACATACGGCATACGTCGCGCGCGCCCGCCCGCCCGCTCGCCAGCCCGCGCAGCCTAGCCTGCTGCCCGGGGGCGGGGCCCCGGCGCGCCGCGCTTCCGCTTTCCACGCCCCAGCCGGTGACCGGTTCGATCTGGCTCGGGCCACCCTGACACCTTTGCTGTTACAGCGAGGGGGACCCGGGGCGGCGGCGGCCGGGAAGCGACGCCGCGGGGAACAATGGGCGAGGTCGGGCGGGCAGACGGCGGCGCGCTCCCCCTCTACCCCCGCCTGTCCCGCCGCTGTCACGTCCCCTCTCGGGGCACCCGGGTACCGGCCCGGGACGACCCAGCTCCCCGACCGCCTCCCGGTCCCACAGCAGCGGCCAGGGCGGCGGCGCGCGTGGGCGCCGGCCGAGGGCGTGGGGGAGGGGAGGGGTGGGCGGCTGGGGCGCCGGGCCTGGAGGGACCTTTACCGGCGCACGCCGGTTCCCAGCCTCGCCCCAACCGGCGCGAGCCGGCTCGCCCCACCAGTCCCTGCCCAAGCCAATCAACGCCTGGCATCGCCTTAGCAACAGGCTAACAAACCCGGCTCCGCCTATCGCCGGGCGCCCGAGGCGGGCGCTCAGCTACCAAGGCTAGTTTGAGAGCTCCCGGTTTGAAGTCATTGAAACTATTCCAGCCTTAAGAGCTCGTCCACGCGGAGCCACGCTCGCGGGCACCTCGCAGGGTGCAGGTAGTTTCCTTAACCGTGCAATCATGGTGCAATGAATGCAGTCTGGATCCCCAGAACTCGTCCCACTTTCTCCTACTCCATGGTCTTAACTCTTTCAGAAAAACGCCTTTGTCTCCTCTCACTCATTTTACTAAAGGCTGCAACGACCAAGCAGGTTGAAACGCAAATTCATGTGTCTGCTTTTTTTTTTTTTAAACAAGAGCACTGTCATTAGGTATTGTATGCCCTATCTGTGGGCGCTGGGAAGGTTAACTAGGGAACCATTTCAGGATGCAAAATACCTCGGTGTAACTGCTTAAATCCTATGAATGGATTTCACCTTCATATTTAAAAAATGGGTATAATCCTGTGTAACTTATAAGCATCTTCCATTTCTCACTTGCCTTAGTTCAATTAACATCACAAGGATGTACGTTTTAGATACTGAAAAAAAAATAAAGTGTGCTTCTTCTATCTGAAAATTCGTCAGTATTTGCACTAAAATACTGCATTAGAAAGGAGAAACACAAATTACATAACCAGTTTTAACATTATATTCTTCTTGGACTAGGAATTAAGTCATCGCCACCACCTGACGCGTGTAACCAATCTGCTGAGAGCAGAACAAGCGCCCCTCCTCACCATCCCCCAGAACTGGTCCGAAACAGGATTGAACCGCTTCTAACAAAGGGTGGAAACTTAGAAAAACAAGCTTGGAGTCGCCTATATTTCCACTTTGTAACCACTTAAACAACAGATTGCAAATTTCAGGACCCCTTCTCTCTTTGACAATGCCTTCATCTTCCTCACGTACCACAAAACCAAATCCGATGTACTTAACAATTCCATCTGTCTGCCGTGGGTTTCATTGAATCCACGTTCCAAAGTTGGACATGATGCTCGAGAAGAAAATTGCTGACCCCGAATGGCTTTTAAAACTGACTTAACAGTTTGCATAATGATAGATATTATGCCTTAAAAAATAAATGATGTTTGATGTACATTTTAAAAGGAATTGGGAGAAACAGGGAAAAAACACGTGGGGTGTTGATGCCATATGTCAAAATAAGCCCTGGAAGCCCTTTATCAAAGAACAATAATCGAGTCTTTAAAGTCTTTTGCATATGAATATTAAAATCAGATCTATCTAGCAACCTTCTTAAATTGTCAGTACAGTTCTTTTATTTGAGCTCATTTTAGGGTCTAAGATCATAAAATAAAGGGGGAGATACAATATTGGACTGCATCTTTTGCAAACGAATCTGAAAACATTGGTAAAATGACCGAGTCAGATTTAAATACTATAAGGTGCAAAAGGATTCCAAGTGCCCATGGCAGATCCGAAGCCGGCTAGAGATGTAGTTGAGTAAGTGCAGTTTGCAGTCACTTTGCAGACGCCTGCATGTATTCTGGCTTAACACGCTTGAACGTCAAGGAGAAACATCATCTTCTAAGTTTGCTAACCTTTATCAAACTGCCGGTTTGAATTGCGTTAAATGAGATTAAAGTTCTCATGCAAAGAAGACAAATGTAGTGACTAATATAAAAACTTACCTCTTTCGTGCCCGATTAGGATGTCTTTATGGTTGAAATATTCTACTTCTTCAGTGTAATTCTGTGTATAGGCAGTATTGGAGCCGGCGTTTCTAGACTCAGTCCAGCGTACTTTCGCATGTCCTCTTGCATGAATTTTAAGAGATTTTACTCTGATTTCCCCAGTAACTTCTAAATTCACCCTTCCTGAGACAGTGTCTCCGCTAGAATACACGGGGACATTGCTGTCATTAAGACAGTCAAAGCTTATTGTCAAACTCTTCACCTTTCCCAGCACCATGATTATAACAAAATCTATAAAAATATAATGTAAGACCAAAAAAAAAGTCAAGATCGCCTCTGAGATGTGATCTTTACTTAACACTGATCAGTGTCTTTGCCTTGCAAAGAAAAAAAATCTTGCAGGCCGGATCAGTGATTGTCTACAAATAGTTCATTGAGATTTCTTAAAAAGTCAGGGCAGCAGGGAAGCTGCTACTCCACGCTCCTGCTCCTTTCAGTGGTCTCCTTACAAAGACGGGCGGCTGGAGGCTGCCAGCTCACTTTAAGAGCAGCTTTGTGAAAAACAACCCCAGTGCGCAGGCGCACGCCGCGGCTGGCGGCCAGCCTCCCTGCGCGCTCCCTCCCGCGCGGCGCGCGCCCCGCTCGCCGCGCGCTCCCGCCCGGTGCCGTAGGTGTGGAGCGGGCGCCGCCGGCTTCTGGCTGCTGGGCACGGCCGCCGCGATTGGCAGGCGGGCAGAGCGCCACCCCCGTGCTGCACGCGCTCGGCGAGCCGGGCAGAGGGTCTGCCCGCGCCCGGCCGGGAGAGTGCGCGAGGGCCGCGGACCCCGTGCCGTGGGGGAAGGGGAGAAACCGGTTGGGCAAGCGGCTGGTGGCCCTGACTAAGCTAATGAATTTCAAAAGAAAACGTAATAAAAAGCAGACAAATATTGTTCGTAGAAGAAAGCATTGTTGACTGGGATGGGAACAACAAAGGCCAGCAGCACTTTGTAGGCTGGGTGGCACTGAGCTAAGCCAAGGCCCGAGGAACCGTGAGACAATGCTCCAGGGCGGCCCTTGTCTCAGGGGCCTTCCAGACTCCTGCAGCACCGAACAACCCAGCCCTCTGTGTGTGTGTGTGTGTAGGCCTGACCACTTCCTTGAAGGGAGAAAAGCCCTTTTTCAAGACACCACCTACTCCTCCATTTACAGGGGATGACGCGATTACAACTCCTGTAGCCACAGGAGTAAGAATAGAGTTCGCACCCCAAATTACCACCTCCTAAGAGGCAGTTTGAACATAGTGATTTAGCTGACAGTGTTTACCACGGGCTGGAACTTAGCTAGGGGAACATAGACAGTGGTTTGGGGTCTTAAGTAAGATTTGTTACATAAGTGAGGCTTAATTTTGTGAAGCCTCACGTTTAATTCAGTTTGCTAATTGCCGTGGTACTTCTCAAAGTCAGGTACACCTCTCCTTTGTGAACGCTTTGGTTAAAAACAGACAGTAAGTTCTAAACACCAGGATTCAGAGGGTGCTGACATAAACTAAGGTTATTTGTAATCATCAGAGCTTACAACAGGAGTGTGCAAAATAAAACCAAAAAACAGGGTGGAGGCGTTTGTCCGTAGTTAAACCCTTTAGATTCTTTTGCATAGTAAATCTTGATAGATTGAATCACAACAAACTAAACACATTCATCTTGTTGTTTCCTTTATTTAAAAAAATTGCATTTTTATTGAGTTGGATATTAGTTCCCAAGGCGTCTTGAACTAAAAAAAGATAGAGAATGTAGCGATGTCAAGAAAAATTGCTGAGTAAGCCATTTATCTGAAGAGTTCAGCTTGTGAATAAAATTGTGCATTTATGTATTTAAATGGGGGGACTCAACCTTCTCTCGGTTGACACCTGGTGGATGATCTGGGTAAAGTAGCCGACCCTTGGCTTAATCGGTGGAAAGTACTACTGGTGTTTCTCTCCCCCTAGTGGTCACAGCTGGAATGTCACGTTCTGCTCTGGATAGGTGGATAATATGCGTTAGGCATTCAAATAGGAAAGAGCAAGGATTGGAGTTAAAAGTGGGCACAGCGAGTACATAAATAATTTTTAAAGATTTTATTTATTTATAGGTACGTATGTTTATCTGTGTGAGAGTGTGCAGTGTATGTGAGGGTACCTGTGAAAGCCGGAAGATGGGGTGGCCTGGGATTCCCGCAATGATAGTTGTTAGCAGTGTGGATGCTGCAAATCCAGCTCAGGTTGTCTGGAAGAGCACAGTCCCATCTGTTGAGTCGGTTCTCCAGCCCTCAGTACCTCAATCCCTTATCGAACTGAAGGCTAGGGGGTGACCGAGCTTTTGGTAAAATCTCTCCAGTTTGAATATAACACACTGCAGAAAAATTATGAATCAATGTTTAAATACGTGAGAACTGTATTTGATGGGAAAGACCCTGGTATTATTTGTAGCTGTAAAGTTTCTGACTATGGAGTTCATTACTTTATTTGATGCTCCTTTGCTTCATTATATTTATTTTGCTATTTTCTCTAATGTAGTTTCTCAAACACTTTAGTAACCGGCAAATTGCTAAAAACTTCCTCACCATCGTTTTTTTTTTTTTTTTCGAGACAGGGTTTCTCCGTAGCTTTTTGGTTCTGTCCTGGAACTAGCTCTTGTAGACCAGGCTGGCCTTGAACTCACAGAGATCTGCCTGTCTCTGCCTCCTGAGTGCTGGGATTAAAGGCGTGCGCCACCACCGCCCGGCCTCACCATCGTTTTTACCTGTGTCCCATTCTTTTAGCCTTGTCGCACCTTTACAGTTCGGATTTTGGCACATATTATTCCTATAGTGTACAAACAAAGATATTTGTTTCATTTTCTTTCCCCCTTCTATTTATTCAAACCACAAAAAACATGGGAAATAAAAAAGATTCTGGTATCTTTAAATACTTGTTTACATTTTCATTTCTAAAAGAAATATTATGCTGAGACCAAATTGTGTATGCTATTTCTCGTGATTTTAATAACTTTGCATTTACAGACTCAAAATGTCTTCCATCTGGGTGGATGGAGATCATAGATTGTGGCATGCCACCTTGGGCTTCTCTGCTCTTCACCTTCACACCACGGCAACGACTACAACCCAGTCCACAGCTCGTGTGCTGTCTCCTCCTTGTCTGCTAATTCTCTACTCCTGCCAGGCAAACTCCTCCCCTTTGTTGGCGTGGCTTGCTGTGGCCAATGTGTTCTTTAATCTGGTTCCTGTGTCCCTCTCTCTCCTGCACCATCTCTTTGCCCCCCTTCCAGGCCTTCCATTTGGGAGAATTGCAGAAATGCACCAGACTGAACCCGTCCCAGTCACTCTGCACAGCTTCTTCAGCACATAAGCAACTATCTCTTTTTATTATACACAGATCTATGAATTGAAATTCCACCTTGGTGTATAAAATTTTGAATTCAAATCGAAAGAACTGTCTATGATCGAATATGACAGAAGCCGTGCTGTGTCTGAGGATTTTAGATTGTATATTGACATGTTCACATAAACACACATAATAAAGCAATTTTAAAGGAAACTTTTGGTGTTTTGGTGTGAGTCTGTATTTTTTTAAAATATTTATTTATTTATTATGTATATAATATTCTTTCTGTGTGTATGCCTGAAGGCCAGAAGAGGGCACCAGATCTCATTATAGATGGTTGTGAGCCACCATGTGGTTGATGGGAATTGAACTCAGGACCTTTGGAAATGCTCTTAACCACTGAGCAATCTCTCCAGCCCCTTGAGTCTGTATTTTAAGTGTGTATCTCGGACTTTAACCCTTTAACATCACAAGAATTCAGAAAGTTGATAAGGAGACCAGAAGTAAGATTTTCAACAATATTAGCAACATGAGATTTATTTCATATATTTGAGTTAATTAGTACATTAATCATATAAATTTGAATATGTTGTGGATTTTGTGATAATTATTCAGTCCTGTGTTCTGTTTTCCTCACTTAAGAGCTAGTGTGGTTTTTGTTATCAGAATGTCACTTAATCTGTTTGATTTCTTCACTAAAACAAACGTAACCACAAGTCTGCCGTTCAGGGAGAGTTCACTCCTCACACCTCAGAAAAGTTCCATCATCCTGAGCTGCGGAGAGGCCTCTGCGGGGAGGTAGCCTTCCTATAGCCTGTAACGTTTATTCTGCGGGTTCCGGTGGCATCTGGTTTGGAAACCCTTCATTTCGTTCGAACTGCTTTGCCACCTTCATCCCCCGACCCCCCCCACACACACACACCTTCTTTTGTTTGTTTGCTGCTTTTGAGAAAGACTCTCACACTGTAGCTCAGACTTCTCAGAGTCAGCTCCTCCTGCCTGAACCTCAGGAGAAATGAGGTTTCCAGTCGCAGGCCCTATCTTGGGCCTTTTCACCTGGCACTACCTTATATTCAGGATGAAAACAATATATTCTTGGCGTAATTTTTTGTTGTTTTTTTTGTTTTTCGAGACAGGATTTTACTGTAGTTTTAGAGCCTGTCCTGGAGCTAGCTCTTGTAGACCAGGCTGGCCTTGAACTCACCAAGATGCAAGATTCGTCTGCCTCTGCCTCCCGAGTGCTGGGATTAAAGGCCTGTGCTATCACCGCCCGACTCTTGGAGTAATTTTTAATATTTATTTGTTTGTTTGTTTTGGTTTTTAGAAACAGGGTTTTTCTATGTAGCTTAAAATTCTATCCAAGAGCTTCCAGGCTGTAGACCAGGCTGGCCTTGAACTCACAGAGATCCAGCTGCCTCTGTCTCCTGGGTGCTGGGATTAAGCAATGCTGCACCACTGCCCAGCTAAAGATACTGTAATTTAAAGGCAAACGTCACCAAGAGACAAGAGTTCCTAGTTTCATAGAGCAACTTCGTGTTTTGCGGACTGAATATCACCCTTCCAGTCACCTACGCTGTCTCTGTTGATAACGGGGCTTTAAATAATTGATTTAAAAAGCCAGGCGTGCCTGTAATCCCAGATTTGGGGAGGTGGAGGCAGAGGGATCAGGAATTCAAGGCCAGTCTTGGCTAGCTAAGATCCTGAGATAAGCAAAAAATAAAAAAACAAAAAGCCTCTGACCACCACGGAGGGTTTCCGGCCTAAGGCTGATTTCACTGTCACCCTGAACCACCTTTATTTACTGCAACTGAACTTTTGTAAAAGGAGACTACCACTCACCACAACCAGCTATTTTCACGCTGTGTTTGTTGTTCTTGTTTGGGGAGAATTTCACTTGCTATGATTAAAAACAAACAAGTATCTGCCTGGAAAAAGCTGGAAGGTAAGGCAGCTTGAGTTTACAAACTGGTTGAGGACTGGGCAGCCTTCAGAATTCTAAGGTTTTAAGTGACCTGTTATTGCAGGGTCAGGAAGCAGATGGTAGCTCAAGTTGAGAAGAGCACACTTCATCAATGGCCTGTGAATTCTCATGCATAATTGGCACTTGGTTTATACTTATTACTTTTGTAATACAAACCTTTTAATTCCTGTATCAACTGTTCTAAGTAGCCCTTCCTTCCTACTGGAGAGGAGATGGCCGCGGAAATTCCTGTATCGACTGTGTGAACCAGCCCTTCCCACTGGAGAGAATATGCAGTGGTGTTGTGATCCAGCTGCCCTCACTCCCCCTGACCGGCAGGGGAACTTCCTTGTGGTCTGTAATTGACAAGGATGTTTGTGTTCTTTCTGGCCGGTGGGTCGCCATAGAAGGAGTAGAGGTATAAAAGGTTGCTGGGCAAAATAAAGGCTGCTATTCTTCCACGTGAAATGAAGCCTTGGTATCTTAATCCTGGCACCCCCGCAGCACAGTGGGAATCCTTACTCAGGATTATCCTGCCCTCCTTACAGCCATGGATGGATTTTACTTCAGAGACTCGGACAGACTTTTAATGCTTTATCATTTTGGACTTTGAAACACGTAAGTCGGCTATCCACTTATCTGTGGGACACACCCCCTAAAAGAAACAAATGAGTCTTCCTCCTCCAGCAGCTTTCAACTGCCATTACCTTCCCAGGAAAAGATAGGACTGCAAAGCCCTTTCCCGTCCATGCCGGAGTTCTGGCTCGCTTGGTCTTGTGCAGGTCCACAGGGCTTCTGCGAGTATGTGTTGGACTCTAGAGTCCAAACACCGAGGAGGAGTCGCCCCCCAGAGACCACCTCTCAACACCACAGCCTATGCAAAAGCATGAGGATTTTATTAATTCTGTCATGACAGGGTCCCTCAGCATTCGAGAAGCTGAGAGACCCCGAATAGCTGGCAAAGGCTACTTTTATAGGAGAAGGCCACAGAAGCAAGGGGGGTTGTTCTTTGACTATTATGATTGGCTTATTCAAAGTGCTATTACCAATAATTGACTGGAGAGCTGTTGCCAGATCAGATGAGATAAGAGGTCATTTTGACCCTATTTCCCAGGGGACTGAATCAAAACATACATATATGGGTAATTGTTCAGGAACTGAGTATGTGCATGTGTTAGGTCCTTGGTTCCCAGGGGAGGAGGGGAAGCACTATGGCACGGAGGCTGAGAGGATTCAGAATTGTCAGAAATGGCTTCAGAATTGTCTTAAAGTCAGCTGGGCGGTGGTGGCGCACTCCTTTAATCCCAGCACTCGGGAGGCAGAAGCAGGCGGATCTCTGTGAGTTCGAGACCAGCCTGGTCTACAAGAGCTAGTTCCAGGACAGGCTCCAAAACCACAGAGAAACCCTGTCTCGAAAAACCAAAAAAAAAAAAAAAAAAAAAAGAATTATCTTAAAGTCTTACACATGATGTGGTAGCCCAGTACACAGCACTGCACTCCCGCCCTCCCTCCTTTGGCTCGATGTTTAAAGCATGCGATCTGTAAACAAATTTTCCTAATAAGATTGTAGAATGTTATGGGTTTTCTAGCTAACCACAAGAACCACATGAGACTGATGAATTACAAATAAGTTCAAACCACATTATTTAAAAAAGGAGTGAATGCCCAATTCCGGTTTTGAAAATTCAGGATTAGTGATGGTTGGTTTTTGTCAGCTCTACACAAACCGAGACATATTTAGGCAGTGGGAATCTTAGTTGAAAAAAAATGCCTCCATAAAGTTGGTCTGGAGACTAGTCTGCCGGGCATTTCCCTACTGAATTATTTATGTGAGAGGCCCAGTTCTGGGGGAGGTGCATCCTACCACCCCTGGGAAGGTGGTCCTGTGTGTTTTAAGAAAGCAGGCTGAGTATGCCCTGGGGAGCAAGCAGCACCCCTTCCCTGTTCCTGACTTAGTTCCTGCACCCAGGCTCCTGCCTTGAGTTCCTTCCTTGGCTTCCCTCCAGGAAGGACTCTGACCTGTAAGTCAAATAAACCCTGTCCTCCACAAGTCCCTATTGCTCTTCACCACAGCCAAAGAAAGTGAACGACAGGATTGCTGGCCCTTGCTAAGGCCTCTATTGATTAAATGGCAATATTAGTATTAAAGCTCACTTCTTTTAGTGGTTTTTTACTTTATGATTTTCATGTATGGTTTTTCTCGTTCTTCTGAGTACTTAAGCAAATTAAAAAGGTGACTGCTGGGAGCCGATTCGAGTGGCCGCCATTACAAGATGGCGCTTGGCCCCGGCCTCGTTTGCTGGACAGCTCCATATTAGGCAATGCAGTGGAACCGTGCCTCTCGCATGTGCAGTGACGATGATGTGCTTAGGGCCAATCCCGTGGCCAGGAGCATCGGCAGGCGCGCATCGGCCAATCCAGGCACAACTCGTTCCCTTTCTATATAAGCAGCCGCCGTTTGGCGCTCGGGGCCCCTCGCTTCCACTCTCCCTTCAACCAAGAGGCTCCAATAAAGCGTGATTTGGGAAGAATCCTCGTCTGGTGGTTGTCCTTTCCTGCTGGTCAGGGAGTTCGCCGCAACTGGTGCCGGAAACCCGGGAAGCTGGGACAAGCTTTGGTACCGAGTGAGGGGCCAAAGAGGATTCAGAACTCGACACGCGGAGCGGCGACGTCGGTGAGTCTCCCAGGTATGATGATTGCTGGGGTTGCACCTGAGGTGTTTTGCTTGATCTTTGTGGCCCTCATAATTGCTGTTTTTCTGTGCTGCTTTTGGTTGCACAGGGAAGAGAGGAGGGCACAGCAAGCACAACAGGACAGCCTATCAGAGTCGGATTCAAAAGGGGGGGACTTAGGCAGGTCTAGACAGAAAAGAATAAAGATAAAAAAGGATAGTAAAAAGGAAAAGGATAGAAAGATAAAGGGTATACCTAGAGAAGAAACTCAAGAGGACCCTCAACGGGAGGAAGGGGATAAAAAGCAGAAAAACCGGCTTTACCTACTCCTCACAGAGTTCACTGACTTAAATTTGTCAGACGATGAACTCAGCTCACAGGAAGAGGGGGAGCTAGAGGAGGAGGCTGCTAAGTATGAGGAAGAAAGGTATGAGCGGGACTATCACCGTCCCCCAGCCTATAACCCACCCCGTGCTCGCGCACCGATGGAGGGGGTTGCCATTATATTAGCCAGAGCACTTGGGCACGCTTAGCCTCAGCATACCCTGTGATGGAGGATCCCGTCACCCATGTCAAGACCCACTGCCTAGAGGCCTGGGCGGCTTGGGGCAAACCCACCCGCCTTAAAACTGACAGTGGCCCTGCTTATTCCTCAAAAGGTTTCCGCGCCTTCTGTGCACAGCTTCAGGTGGAACATTCCACTGGCATACCCTACAATCCCCAAGGTCAGGGGATTGTGGAGAGGGCAAATAGAAGCCTTAAAGAACTCCTACAGAAACAGGAACAGAGTTGCACTGGCACTCTTTACATTTAACTTTTTGATAGTTGACGGCTGGGGCAGGACAGCTGCTGATCGGCATGCTGCAATGACCCTTGAAGATAAAGGAGAGGCCGTCATCTGGAAGGATGTGTTGAATAACAAATGGTATGGCCCGGATCCTGTCATCAGAAGATCCAGGGGAGCTATTTGTGTTTTCCCGCAGGGTCAAGAGGTGCCTCACTGGGTTCCGTGCCGATTGACAAGAACCATTAAGGATGATTCAATTGCTCCCCAGCCAATGGAGGAAGGCCATGATCCAGTCGAAGATGACGCCGCTGCTGTTCCTGATGATGGTGGCGATGACAATCCGGATTCGGGCGGAGCAGAGATGGGGAATACTGTCTGCCTTCCCTAAGCCGATTCCTGTTCGCCACAATGCCGTGGTTTTCCCCCACTTTTTTATTACCAACAAGGATTTGGGCCTCCCCATGTTACAGGCTTTTTGGTTCAATGGAACCTTCTTAAAATCTGCTAACGCCCTATAATAAATGGCTCCTCTGCAGGGTTAATGGCAGTTGCTCTGATCTCTCCCCTTTTTGTGTTACTTCAGGGAGGGCAGGCTGGACAGAGCAACTTTAGTTGTGCTACCAATACCACTAATAAGTGCAAAGTGAGTAATGGTACAGGCTATTCTGGGCCTCAATGGGCCCCAGCTAATTTCACTAGAGGCTGCAACAAAAGGTTTTCAGATATAAGGATTATTTTTTGCATGCTGCATAGGAGAATGTATAGTCTGCCTTTGGATAATATGCCGCCTCTGAGCTCAAACATCTCGAGATAAGGTTGCGGTTCTACAAGCATTAGCTGCTTTGGAGAATGGCGATTCACCCCAAGTATGGTTAAAAGGCCAGTAGGTTTGTTCCTTGCATAGCCTTTGCACTCTCAGGGAGAAATTCTCCATTGCACTGAGGAAGGTATGCATTTTTACTCTGAGTACTGCCTTTGCACCTCCCAGGAGTTTATTCCATTGCACGGGAGAAGGAGTACCAGGAGTTTTGGGCCTCCTTTGATCGGTTCTCGCATCATGAGGTGAGGACCTGAACGGGAGTAAGACCTTCTCACTGGCCTACAGAGAAAAACAAAAAGGGGGAGCTGCTGGGAGCCGATTCGAGTGGCCGCCATTACAAGATGGCGCTTGGCCCCGGCCTCGCTTGCTGGACAGCTCCATATTAGGCAATGCAGTGGAACCGTGCCTCTCGTATGTGCAGTGACGATGATGTGCTTAGGGCCAATCCCGTGGCCAGGAGCATCGGCAGGCGCGCATCGGCCAATCCAGGCACGACTCGTTCCCTTACCCCTATATAAGCAGCCGCCGTTTGGCGCTCGGGGCCCCTCGCTTCCACTCTCCCTTCAACCAAGAGGCTCCAATAAAGCGTGATTTGGGAAGAATCCTCGTCTGGTGGTTGTCCTTTCCTGCTGGTCAGGGAGTTCGCCGCAGGTGACCAAAGTTCACATTCTCCACCGTTGCTTGATATATGCTCATTAGGGAAAACTTAGTCTGTATTAATTATACAAAATAAGTTTTGTTTTAAAATATTTTATAAATTCTTTGAGAATTTAATAGGTTGTATTTTGATCATATTCACCTTCACTCCTCTCACTAACTCCTCCCAGATCCATCCCTCCTCCTCACCTCCTTCTCTCCTCCCACTAACTCCTCCCGGATCCATTCCACTTCCTTACCCCGACCCCAAGATTTTGTATCCTCTTTAAAATCAAGAACAACAAAACCCTTGACTTTAATTTGTTTTGTTCAATCACTTTTTAAATGTGTATGGGTGCTTTGCTGCATGTCTATGCACCACATGTGTACCTGTGGAGGCTGAAGGAGACATTGGATCCCTGTAACTTGAGTTATCAAAGTTTGTGACGTACCCTGATGCTGGGAATCAAATGCAAACTCTTTGGAGAGCAAGTATCTCTCTACTCTCTAGTTCCTTGATCCCATTTTGTGCTATCCACATACTCCTGGGTGTGGGGCCATCCAGTGGAGCATAGTTGACTAACCAGAAGCCAGGGGCTTTAAAGAAAACTGTCTGTCGCTCTCCCCTGGAAGAGCTGTCCAATGTCCATAGCTCCTCAGGGGTGGGCATGGGTGGCTGAGTGAGGGTGGGATAGGCAGGGCTTCATGAACCCCTTCCTACTCAGTGCTGGAATGTTTGGTTTTGTGCAGGTGACAGCTGCTCTGAGTTCATAAGTCTTGTCATGTATTCTCAAGTCCTCCCCAAACCCTGGCTCTTACTGTCTTTCCTCCCTTTTTCCAGTGGGTGTTCCTGGGCCTTTGGGGAAGGGTGGCATGGATGGCTCATTTGTGCCTTTGTACTGCATTTGTACTTATTCTCTGCACGTTGACGGGCTGTGAGCTTCTGCAGTAACCACTGCCCTCCGCACAAGAAACACACAAAGCTGGGAGTGGGGGCACACGCCTTTAATCCCCGAGTTCAAGGCTAACATGAGCAAGTTTTAGGGAAAGTCTGTCTACAAACAAACATAACCGTCTGAGAACTGCACCAATCTATGTGTAGAGATAGGAATTAAAGGCCGTTTGATTTCCTGCCCACGTAGCAGAATACTGTTAGTTGGCTCATCCCTGGAGCCGATGAACTGCTCAACCATGGGTTCTAGACAAGATTTCCAGCACCACTCATGTATTTTCCTCTATGTAGGGAGCCTTCATCACCTCAGAAATCAGTTGATCACCCCCATAATACGTGTGCTGCTTTGCACCCAGGAGTCCACCTCACCCATTGGTCATTTTCACACAGGTCCCCTGGAACATTGTATTCTTTGCACTGCTACCCTTTCATATCCTCTGCCATTCTTGCTCGTGCCCCTCTACCACCCTTTCACTTTTAAATATAGATTTTGTGTAAAAGAAAAAAATTCATATTTGTCTTTCTGTCTGCCTTACTTTGTCATTATGCTCCTTACATCCATCCATTTGTTGTACACGACAGTTGATCCAAACAAGAGCACACAAGCGCCAACGTGTACTTTTGTCTTTATTAAAAGGCCTTTGGATATAAGCACAATCGGGATGATTAAAACAAACCAGATTTCTCATTAAGACTTTTGAAATATCTGTATCAGTAAAGTTGATATTAAAAGATGCTTGATAATCTTAAGCCTCACAGTTTCCTTAGCAAAGATTTAAACAAAAAAAATTAGGCTGTGGCTTAGATCTGAAGATGATTTGAGCATCCCTAGTGTCTGGCAAATCAGTGACTATCTCCTGAAGCACTACTGTCTTCAGACATTCTCCTCTGAATTCTCCTCAGTGACTCTTGTTAAGGGTTCAATAATGGACTAGGTTAATTAGAGATTAAGTAATTTTGCATTATCTTAATCATCGTCTTGTCAGATTAAATTAGCCTCTTTAGCTCCCATTTTCTGGAATTCCCAGTGTCCATAGACACCATTCTTTTTTTTTTTAATTTATTTAAATTTATTTATTTATTAAAGATTTCTGCCTCCTCCCCACCACCGCCTCCCATTTCCCTCCCCCTCCCTCAATCAAGTCCCCCTCCCTTGTCAGCCCTAAGAGCAATCAGGGTTCCCTGCCCTGTGGAAAGTCCAAGATCCTCCCCACTCCATCCAGGTCTAGGAAGGTGAGCATCCAAACTGCCTAGGCTCCCACAAAGCCAGTACATGCAGTAGGATCAAAACCCAGTGCCATTGTTCTTGAGTTCTCAGTAGTCCATAGACACCATTCTTGAGGCATTTATTTGATAGCTTCATAAAATGTAAAACCCAACTGAACTTTGAAATGCCAATTATTAGTAGGATTATCAAATTTAATAATCACAGAGATTTTCTCAGATTGTGGAGTCACACCTGATGGCTATGTGTAGAGGACCGTGTGGAGTCGCATCTCATGGTGCTGGCTCCCGCCCTCCGCGATCCCAAAAGCGAGTGCTCTCTGTGATAATCAACTCCTAATATCAACTAGGCCTGATTTATCACGCAATGGTTCTCAGCTGCTTGCATATGCGTGGACCTATGGGCAGTGCCCACCTGGCAATCCGGGATTGGTAGCCCATGCCTACTTAAGGGCTGGGAGAGGTTTGCCCTGAGAGAGAGGAAAAGAGAGAGAGTGAGAGAGTGAGAGTGAGTGAGAGTGAGAGAGAGAGAGAGATATTTTACAATTGTTAACAAGGTTCCTGAATAAAACTGCTTAGCAAGAAGAGCTCCGGTGTTGCGCGTCCTCCTTGCTGGCCGGGGGGGGGGGGGGGGGGGGGGGGGGGGGGGGGGCTGTGACAGTGGAAAATAAACCCAATTCAAGCCCCTCACAGACTTGTTTCCTCTTCCCTGAAAGATCTGGTGACTTTGTTATCACTTTCATTTCCTGATGTAGAATGGGCGAAACTGTAGCCTTTAAATGGAGGGAAGAATGGAGCAGACTTGCAGTGGACACCGAAGTGCTGGCGTCATTCCTGTCGGTATTGGGTTGAAATCAGAGTGCTGGGAAGCGTTCAGATTCCGTTGTCAAGGTTAACCTTCCCCCTCATCGCCCACCATCCTGTTCTCTGGTTCTTTTTGTATTCTTGCCAGAGAGGGAACAGTTGCATGAGATGGACTTCTGACCACGTTCAGCTGCCACGTTGCTGTCATTGGCTCAGGGGGAGATGAGTGTGTCAGTTCCTCCAGGAGCTCAGGTAAGTGGGCTTCATGATTGAGATTCAGAAGTCCCAAACTATATAAGCTGAAAACAAACGGGTTAATAGTATTAGTTCTTTTGTATTTTGCAAGGCAAAATAACACAGTGGTTTTTATCCAAGGTAATTTAGGAAATAGTTAAACATTTGGCTTTAATTAAAAAGGCAGGAATATACATCAGAACTAGATTCCATTTGGGCAGGGTTTGTTTATCCTTCGCATCTTGAATTTGAGCCAAAAATCCTCAGTTTTGACTAATTCGTCAATGTTATTCCAAATTTGGACAGAGCCTTTGGCCTATTTGGAGATAGAAGTCACTTAATTCAGCATTAAATCAGAAGTTTATTAGTATTTGGGACTCAGTATTTCCCAACATGGAGAGGATCTGAGTGAATAGGGCTGAATGTGGAGGCAGGAGAGTGCCTAACCAGTCAGTAGATGCACACTAGAGGTGGAGGAAATCTTCATGAGATTGTGTTGACATATAAACACAAATATATCACTCCTTAGGGAATGATCCAAATCCTGATTTTGTCTTTATATGTATGTATATATACACATATATATGTATATAAACACACACACACATATATAACTGGCTTTGTTCCTATTTACTAATTAATAATTGTACATATTTATGGCATACATTGTGATATTACAATGTGTGTTCAATGTGTACTGATTAAATGAAGGCAATTAGCATTTCTATTTTCTTATCATTTCTTTCTGTTTGACTTTTCAAGCTATATATTTTGGTGACCTTACCTTTTATTATTTATAATTATTTATTATTGTCTCATTCTATTCTGTAATACTGATATACCATAATGAGTTTAAACTGTTTTTAAAATATTTATGATATTTTAAAATATTTATGATAATCCTTTTATGAGTAGACTTAAAAAGACCACATTTTCCATTTACCCATGCATACCCACGGGATAAATGTCTAGGAAAAGGGTGTATGCCATTGTAATTTTGAAAGCCGTGACTACCTCCACTCATAAAGAATTGTGCCATTGTATATCTCCATAGGAGTAAACAAAATTGCATCAGTATTCAGCAAAGTATATTGCCAAGCTTTTACATTTCCACAAATGTGATTTTGATAAATGGTTTTCCCCCTCCTTCCTTTCCATGCTTCTCTCTCTTCTCTCCCCTCTCTCTTTCCCTGCTCCCTCATTCTTTCTCGCTCTCTCCTTGTTTCATTTCAGATTTTGGAAAGTTTCTCTAATACATGGAAATGTTACAAATACATGAAAACACACTCTACTTGAACCATCTATGAATAACTTGGTACCTGTTATAACCTGCCTGTACCCCTGAATAGGGCAGGTTACATGTCATACAGGATATTCTTACATAACTGCAACAAACCACGTGTGCTGGTTTAAATAAGAATGGTCCCCATAGGCTTGCATTTGAACGCTTAGGAAGTGGCAGGGAGGAGTGGTGGCCTTTTAGAGTAGGTGTGGCCTTGCTGCAGGAGATGTGTCACTGGGGGTGGGCTTAAAGGTTTCATATGCTCATGCCAGGCTTAGTATCTCTCTTTTCCTGCGACCTTCAGATCCAGATATAAAACTCTTGGCTCCTTCTCCAGCACCATGTGTGCCTGCATGCTGCCATGGCGAAAAAAGGACTAAAGCTCTGGATTTGTAAGACAGTCCCAGTTAAATGTTTTTCTTTATGAGAGTTGCTTTGGTCATAGTGTCTCTTCAGAGAAATAGAAACCCTAATTAAGACAAGTTGGTACCAGGGACTGGAGTATTGCTGTGACAGGCCTGACTGTGTGGAATATGGACACTGGGAGTTTGGGTTAGGAAAGCAGTTGCATGCTTTAAGTGGGGTTTAATGGGCCATTACAGCAGGAGAATGGAAGACAGTGGTGCTGAGGGTGATTTGAATTGTGGGGTCCTAGATCAAGAGGTTTTAGAGGAGAAGTTCAGCAGTGTGTGGCCTAGAGATGGATCTGGCGATAGTTAGGCTAAGGCTGTGGCTTCTTTCTACCCTTGTCCGAAAAAATCTGCCTGGGGCTAAATTGAAAAGTTATGGATTAACAGCTGTATCAGAGGACATTGTCCAGACAGCATAGTATTCTTTATTGGTTATTAGTGTCCACGCTTATGCAGATCAGTAATGAAAAGGAGCAGAATGAACAAGGAAAAATACAAAAGGTACATTTTGATGAGAAAAGGAGCACCAGGAAGTGAAACAAATAAAAAGTCTGATGCTAAGTGGAACAAAGGGAGTGGAGATCTCAGAGCAAGACCCCACCCAGCCAAGCTTACAAGTTGTGAACTGTAATGAAAGAAAAGCTTAAGGTTGAGTGTGGTGGCTCAAGACTTTGATTCCTGCGCGAGGGAGGCAGAGGCAGAAGGGTCTCTGAGTTCAAGGCCAGCCAGCCTGGTCTGTAGATCAAGTTCAAGGACAGCTAAACTTAGGCGGTGAAGGAAAGCATTGAAAACAGGAAGGTGTTGAAAATATATTTCAATTTCATGTTCCAGCCCCAGCAATCAGCAGAATCTGGCAGCTTCAGTCACATGGTTCTGGCTTTAGGATCGAAGGTACAAGAAAGGGGTTCTGAGGAAAGCTGCTGAGGCCAGGCCTGTGTTAGGGGTGTCCGGACATGGACCCAGAGAGGCCACTGTGTGAAGCTATGAAAGTAAAGCTTGGATTGCCTTGGAGACCCCAAGATGTTGGAGATGCCAGAGTCATGTGATACCTGCCAAAGAAAACTGAAGACTGGGTGTGGAACCAGCCCAAGAGGAAAAAAGTATGTTGTGTCAACAAAGCTGAAAGGAGTTGGAGATCTCTGAAGGGCATTTTGACATCAGATATGGGGATGCAAAGTTTGGAGTTTGCTCATCTGGTTTGTGGTCTTGTTTTGTTCTAGTATTTCCTCACTATGCCTTTCCCTCCTTTTGGAATGGTCATGTATATCCTGTGCCATAATATGTTGTAAGTATGTATTCTGATTTTTTATTTTGATTTTGTAGGGGATTACAGGTAGGAGATTGCCAATAGTCTCAGAAGAGACTTTGGGCTTTTAAACAGGATTGAGCCTGGTAGATGATGGGAGCTCTGGAAGTTGGACTGTGTACATTTCTACATTCTGATATGGCTACAAGTCTATGGGGTCCAGTGATGTGGGGTTCCTCTCTGTATGCTGTGAATACCATTGGTTAATAAAGAAACAGTCTCGGCCTGTGATAGGGCAAAAGTGTAGAGCTAGGTGGGGAAAACTAAATTCAATGCTGGGAGAAAGAAGGCAGAGTCAAGAGAAGCCATGTAGCCCCACTGGAGACAGACACCAGAACTTTACCCAGTGAATCGTGGCGATACACCAATTAATGGAGATGGGTTAATGTAAGATATGAGTTAACCAGAAATATGATTAAGCTATTGGCTAAATAGTATTGCAAATAATATGGTTTCTGTGATTATTTTAGGGCTAAGCTGCTGGCAACAAGCAAGTAGCTTCCCACTACTGTCCAGGGAGTTGAAATTGGTGGTTTGAATAAGAATGGCCCCTATAGGCACTCAATTCAAATGCTTTGGGGGAGGCATGAGGAGTTGTGGCCTTGAAGTACGTGTCTTTGCTAGAGGACATGTGTAGCTGGGAGTGGGCTTGGAGGCTTCAAATGCCCAAGCAAGGTCCAGTGTCTCGCTTCTTGCTACCTTCAGATTCAGATGTGGTACTTTCAGCTCCTTCTCTAAATTATGTTTGCCTACATGCTGCCCAGCCTCCCACCATGACAATATTGGACCAAACCTCAGCCCCTGTTAAATATTTTCCTTTATAAATGTTGCTATGGCTATGGTCTCTTCACAGCAATATAAACCCTAACAAAGACAGCATTAGTATCAGGTGATGCTACACCTAAGCCTCAGGCTCTGTTGGTATTTTGCTAGTTGTTTCAAGTCTTGCATTAAAAGTTCCCAGCCCAGAATCACGATGTGTCTAGTGTTGCAGAGAATCAAACTAATTACAATTTGAAATGATTCCTTCTGCCTTCCTTCATGTTTGCTGCTTTAATATTGCCTTGTAACTCAACCCAGATTTTATCCTTGGCAGGAAATAGGTAGAACCGATGCTGTTCTCAGGACAAATACTAAGTATTCTTGGTTTTGATTTATCTCATTGATGATAGTATTTATTCCACCCATTTAATTCTGCTGGTGACTATCAGGATTATCTACTGCAACTTAATTTTTTTCCTAGTAATTAATAATTTTGTTGGCAAGTTACTACTATAAAGTACTGTTGACAGAAGTTTTTGTTCCACCAGGTCCCTCAGTCATTTAGTCTCAGATAAACACAAAGAGGTGTACATTAATCATAAACTGACCAGCCTAGTAGATCAGGCTTTTCTTAAAGAATTCTTACTTTTTAAACTAGCCAATTATTCTTGTCTTTGTTAGCCACCTGGCTTCGTACCTTTTTCAGTGAGGCAGTCACATCTTGCTTCTTCTGCAGCTGGATTACTACTGCGGACTGTGTCCTTTTCCCAGAATTCTCATGCTCTCTTTGCCCTGCCTCTACTTCCTGCCTAGTCACCCTGCCTCTACTTCCTGCCTGGCTACTGGTCAGTCAGCATTTTATTAAAAAATACTATAAATATCTCTTTTTGTATGGAAAATTCATTTTATCAACTGTTTCCTTTAGTAATATTTATATAAACTAACAAGTCTCCGGTAGATTCAGTAGGTAATGACTTGTGCTACCACTGCTTTAATGTGCCATTTGTCCCAGATTTGGTTAGTGTAACTTTTTCAAACTGTCTCCTGTGCTTCTTGACTTATCCTCAGCATTCTGTGAGAACTTCCTTGTTTAGTCCAGGCTTGGTTTGTACTTTACCAATCTTGTATCCAGAATTCTTACTTTTGTGAGCAGTACCCAGGATCCATAGACTAAACACTGGGATGCATCTGCTTCTGGCCTTCTTGCTAAGTAGACATATTTGCATAAGTACTCATTTGTTTCTATATAAAAGTTATAAAGTAACACCTGACTGCATCTTAAGATCTTATCCAGCACCATTTTTCCTCTTTATTAGTTTCTCTCTTCTCTGATGATAAAAAAAAATCTCAATTTTATATTATCCTTAACATAGTTACTTATGTGATCAATTTTTCTTTCTTGATCTGTTTCATGTAATTATCATGATATATCAAAGGCTGGGTACTTTAAATGGGAAAGAGGTTTGTTTAGTTTTTAGTTTTGGTGGGTCCATTTGTTAGGCTCTTGCAAAGGCCTTATGGCTGATATAAGATGGTTGATAGCATAGTAGCAGGGGTTCATGAGAGGACAGAGAAGTCACAGAAGGAAGGAAGCAAGAGGCTGGTATGTGTGTGTATGTGATGTGGGATTCCCCTCTGTATGCTGTGAATACAACTGGTTAATAAAGAAACTGGCCTGATATGATAGAGTAGAGCTAGGCAGAGAAAACTAAAGTGAATGCTGGGAGAAAGAAGGGTGAAGTCATGAGAAGCAATGGAGCAGGCACTGGAGACAGACACGCTGGAACCTTGCCAATAGGCCACGAGCCTCATGGTAAAATATAAAATAATGGAAATAAGTTAAATTGAGATGTAAAAGCTAGCCAATAAGAAATTAGAGATAATAGGCCAAGCAGTGATTTAATTAATACAGTTTCTGTGTGGTTATTTTGGGGCTGAACAGCTGGGAACAAACAAGTGGCTTTCTACAGCATGTGTGTGTGTGTGTGTGTGTGTGTGTATGTATGAGGAAGGATGGTAGGGAAGGAGCAGGCACTCTGGTATTATAAACTATTTTCTTTAAAACTTGTCTCATCTCATGAAATCTGACTCATTCTCATGAGATAACCTTAATCTGTTGACAGAGTTGAAGCTCCTTAATCTAATACTCTTCTGTTAGACTTTCACTCATAAACTGTCTGCCAACTCAGCCCATTGCCACAATGGGGACCGCACATGAGCTTTGGGAGGAATAAACATATCTGAACTATAGCATTCGTGGTGTGCAACAAATCTCACATTACTCTACTCAACCCCAAATACTTTACCTTGGCATTTTATGTTGTGCAGTTGGGTTTTATACCAAACAATGGTCAGTCATACTATCTTTTGGGGAATTTATTTTCATTTCTCATAAGGTCTACACTGGTTTCTTTGTGGGTTACTGGAACAAAACCATGATTAAAGCAACTTAAGAAAGGAAGGGTTTCTTGTATCACAGTTTCAGGGTAAATTCCATGCTGACCTGGAGGCCATGACTTGGGGGCTCGGAGCATCTGATCACAGTGCATCTGTGGTCAGGAAGTAGAGATAGTGAGGAACCATAGTAATAATAAGTTCCCTTTTTTAAATGGTCCAGGACTCCCAGCTACTCCTATTTAGACAGGTCTTCCTCAACCAATACTAGAAATCCATTTTAGATATGCTCAGATATTTGCCTTGAAGGTAATTCTAGATCTTACCATGTTGACAACCAATATAAACCATCACAGGGCCGGTTGTGGTGGTGCACGCCGGTAGGATTTGCTGAAGGAGGCAGAGGCAGGAGGATCACGAGTTCGAGGCCAGCCTGGGCTACACATGGGGGCTGGAGAGATGGCGCAGCGGTTAAGAGCACTGCTTGCTCTTCCAAAGGTCCTGAGTTCAATTCCCAGCAACCACATGGTGGCTCACAACCATCTGTAAGGAGGTCTGGTGCCCTCTTCTGACCTGCATACATGCACACAGACAGAATATTGTATACATAATAAATAAATATTAAAAAAAACCATCACAGGGTCTAAAGCTTCAGGAATTTTGGTATATTTTAAAATCATATTATTTTCTTTATTAGTAAAATTGTTCAGTTTTTAACAATTCTCTTTTTTGGTACTAGAGATTGAATGAAGGGTCTTCCCACATGCTGGGAAAGTGGTCTACCATGGAGCTCTATACAAGGCCAGGTGAGTAGTTTTTAATGAAGATTGCTAATACAAAGACCTTTTTCCTCCCTCCCTTCCTCCCCCCTCCCTCCCTCCTTTCCTTTCCTCTTTCTTTGTACTAGGAATAAAGGTGTATACCACCACAGCCTGGCTCCATGTACTAGGAATAAAGGTGTATACCACCACAGCCTGGCTCCCTTTACTTGTCTTATATAAAATCTCTGTAAAATACCTAGCATTCAAAAATATTTTTTGTGATGCCGGGCGGTGGTGGCACACGCCTTTAATCCCAGCACTCGGGAGGCAGAGGCAGGCGGATCTCTGTGAGTTCGAGACCAGCCTGGTCTACAAGAGCTAGTTCCAGGACAGGCTCCAAAACCACAGAGAAACCCTGTCTCGAAAAACCAAAAAAAAAAAAAAAAAAAAAAAAATATATTTTTTGTGAATTACTTAATTGCTTTAAAATAAGAACCGAATTTTAAAAAATATTTTGTTTTCTTTTAGACTTTCATACATGAGTACAATGTATTTCATTCTATCCACCCCTCTTTTCCCCATGTCTCCTCCCATTCCCCCTCCTCTCCAATTCATGTCCTCTTCCTCCTGCTGCCTCCAATCAGTGTTGCCTTTCTCTGTTTGGGTAGAGAACTAAGCACTTAGGCATGATCATCCTACCACAGGGCTTGTGCCTGAACAAAACAGAGTCTCTCCTTCCTTCAGCATTTGTGGACTGCCTGTAGCTCTTCAACAAGAGGTGTGACCTTGTAAATTCTTCCCCTAAACATGTTGAAATGTTGACTTGCTACAGCCAGCGCAGCCTGGATAGCCAAGACTGGCGGGTGGGGGTGGGTGGGTGGGGGTGCCGGGATTGAGACACGGAAGCTTCTTTTCTGGTGGAAGAACAGCAACCTTTATTTTGCCCAGCAACCTTTTATACCACTACTCCTTCTGTGGAGACCCACAGAACACAAACATCCTTGTCAATTACAGACCACAAGGAAGTTCTGCTGTCAGTCAGGGGGCGTGAGGGCAGCTGGATTACAACATTGACTCATGTCCTTTAGGCCTCAGAATCGTCTGCCCACTCTCCTATGATGTACACTTGGATTATAATGGTAACTCTGTATTCACTTATTCTGTGTACTTTGACCAACTGTGGCTCTTGTAATAGCCTCTGTTTGTTGCAAAATGAAGATTCTCTAATGAGTTCTGACAGCTACACTTATCTACAGGTATAAAGGGAAGTACTTGGTGGTGGTTGGGTCTCATATAGGACCTCCGACCTCTCCAGCTGCAGGTTCTTAGGTTAATAGTTCTGGCCATGAGTTCTCTCCTGTTGAGGGGTTCTGCTCTAGTTTTATGCCAACTTCATACAGATTAGAGTCAATTGAGAGGATGGAGCCTTGAGAAAATGTCTCCATAAGACTGGTCTGTGAGCAAGCATTTTTTTTTTAATAATTAATGTGGAAAGGCCCAGCCCATTGTGGATAGGGTTACCTCTGGGACGATGGTCTTAGGTTTTATGAGAAAATGGGCTGAGTAAGCCATGAAGAGCAAGCCAGTAAGCAGCACTTTTCTATGGCCTCTGCATCAGCTCCTGCCTTCAGGTTCTTGTCCTATTTGAGCTCCTGCCCTTATTTCATTCAGTGATGTACTATGATTAGGAAATGTAAGCCAAACAGACCTGGTTCTTCCCAATATGCTTTTAGTCATGGTGTTTCCTCATACCAACAGTAATACTGAGATAGGGCTCTTAAATCCAGTAAGATGTCTCCAAGACATCGATGCAACCATCACACCATCGGACTTACCTTGCTGAGATAGTAACTTTGTAGTTGGCACTATTTACAGCTGAATTGGATTGCTGATAATTATTCTCTACCAGTAGTTTACCAGGATGACATTTTATATTTACTGACACGATAACACATTATTTTAACAGTCTATCTATTTAATAAGTATTTCTTGAATTCACTACATGGTCTCACACTGTTCTAGACACTTAAAGGTCCAATAGTAGTGGAAGAGTGAGACAAATTGCCTTCCCTGGTGAAATTCATATTTTTAAAAGTAGAGTTGGAGCTGAGTAATGAGAATATTTGTTAGGCCAAAATTATCTCAGGGCCTGTACTCGAGGCCTGTAGGACAGAGAAAAGCCTGGCTTGAGTTTGAGTGAGGATGAGACAGCAAAAACTAGGTAGACACTCCTGCAGCCAGAGGGAGGATTTGACTGCCTCTCATTGGCTGGAGGTTACCTACCTCCACATCACAGGATGTTACTTAACATATATAAGATGACACTCACAGTAATAAACTGAGTTCTTGCTTTGCCTCAACTCCGTATCATGTCTGATTGTCCTGTGTTGTGAGATTGGATTGTCCTGCTTCATGGGGCTGCAGGAATATGTGGATAGCGCATTCACCTTTCCCTGGTGAATAAGGAGGCTCAGGAAACCTAGCAAACATTCACCTAAACGTTTGGAATATAATTATAGGAAGTAGGAATATTGTAAAGAGAATAAAACACAGCAGCAGCAACGACTCATCAGATACTGTCACAGAACAGGAAGAAATGCTTTTTCTATGCCTCCCAAGGAGAAGCATCTGGTGAGAAGTGTCTTCCTGACAGGTATCTGGCTATGGCAGCCTGGGTCAAAGACTAGAGGAGAGCAGCCTTTACTCTTGTGTCATGGACCTCTTATTAACCTTGACTGTGGGGGCTACTTTTTAAATTCATATCACACTGCCTTCTCAGCTCCAGTTACGTTAAAAACAGCAGATGTGTAAACAAAGCTGATACTTAATCTTTTTCCTGTTTCTAATCCTATGACATTGTTTTACCAAATTAAATGGCATTAATGCCGTTTAATAAACTTGCCCTGTATCTTGTAGATGGTAAGACACTGAGAAGAAATAAAACTTTAAGATTACATTTATCTAGTGTGTGTGTGTGTGTGTGTTGCATGTGTGTCATAATGTCTCCTCTCGTGATGTGGGTCTCACATAATGAACTCGAGTCATTAAGTCTGGCAGTTAGCACTGTTACTTAATCGGTTGCCTTGCCAGCAAAAGTCAGCTGTTCCTAATGCCCAGCTCTTCCCTAGATTTCACCCCACTCTTCTGGGGAACTGCCCAGAGGAAACCCCACTACAAAGCAAACCATAACCTCAGATGAGACAGTGTTCCATTGCTGGAACCTAAAAACACATACTTTTTGTCTCCTAAACCTGTCATTAAATACAAACCAATTTTTAATCACAGTTTATTCTGGATATATTATTCACTTTGTCTTTTTTTTGGTGGGGGGATTGAGACAGGGTTTCTCTGTAGCTTTGGAACCTGTCCTGGAACTAGCTCTTGTAGACCAGGCTGGCCTCGAACTCACAGAGATCTGCCTGCCTCTGCCTCCCGAGTGCTGGGATTAAAGGCGTGCGCTACCACCGCCCGGCTCGGAAGATCACTTTTGCCTTGGGCAAAGACTCTCTCATTTACCTAGACTTACATCTTGGGAACAGACATTCTACTTATGTGAGTTCCTGTATTAGGCATCTGGGGAGAAGAAGCTTCAAACCCATCTCTGACTACTGACCTCTGTGAATAAAAGAATTTAAGGGAGAGAAATACTTTTGGGAGAGTTCATGTTTTATGAATGATCACGCTCCTAAAGACTATATAGTCTCTTAGTTAAAGGAGAGGAGGATCACCTAAGTTGGAAATGTTTTCTTCAGTGCCTCTAGAGCACCTCCTAACAATTTTATACTGTGTCAAAATCTAAACTCTTAACAAATGCATTAAATCCAAACATTCACAGGACATGCCAAACTTTTCTCAACATCTTATAAGCAGATATAGACATTACCTGGTCAATACCATAATTCTAGAATGGGAATTAATAATAAACACACAATTTGACATAACACAGTTTTCTTAAATCCATACTAATCAGAAGACAATTTTTTTTTTTTCTGATGGGTGAGAGTCCAATGACATTGCTGCTATTAAATACCAGTTCCAGTCTCTGAGCAGCAGTCAAACCCGCAGGCTGCCCCCCTCTTAGTGAAAAGGAGCTTCAGTCACTTCTTATTTTTAGTCTTTCTTTCTCTGAGGGAAAAGTTTTAGGTCTTAGTTCTCAGGTCCAATATTTTAATCCAAATGAGTTCTGTGTCCCAAAGATTAAAACAGTCAAGTGTTCAGTCTGTATTTCTAGTATGGCTTCAAAGTAAAGAGTATTCAGACTACAAGCAAGCTGTAGTCATGGCGGCAGGGCCTTAGTGACTGTGTGGGTCCCCAGTGTCTGCAAGCAGCTCAGAGTCTCTTGGATCAGGCACTCTGCTCAGTGCAGCGGGGGAAGGCAGGACCATGGACTCACTCCATCTCCTCTGTGGGGCGTTTGCAGCTACAATATCAACGGGACAGCCACTCCTTTACTGTATATGTAGTCATCCAGCTTTATTTTCTTTCTGTGAAAAAAGCACAAACACATCCACGACCCCAAATTAATACAGGGTTGGGTCTTAATCCAGTGCAAGGGCTTTTTCACCTTGCCTTAACAAAGGCTGCCTTGGTGTCACCATGCCACAATCTGTTTGCAGTTTTATCTTTCAAATTGTTTTTAAGGAGCCATGGACACGCTTCACAACTATTTTTTTATAATTAACAATAATATATTTAACTTATTTTATTGGAAGAACCATGCGTAAAATTTAGCATAACATCCTTTAAGGAATCTTTTGCTACAACACGAGGAAAAATAAATGAATATAGTGTGGATTGCAGCAACAATTAGCTGGGGGAAAGATTGTTATTCTGGCCTTTAAATAGAGCAAATGCATTCACCCAAGAATCACTATTTTAAAATGATGAATTAATCTGTTGCTCAGTATAAGGAACATTGATCACAGTCAGTTCTAGGCCAAAATATCTCCTAGATTCCATCCTGCTCTCTTGTGCTAAGCCAGCTACTGCTTCAAAATAAGAGTTTAGTATCCTAACTGGCAAAACAGGAAGGTGTAGTCATAAACAGCAGCCCATTTTCCATAAAACTCCTGTAGGAGTAAGTTTTGCATTTAATATTCATACTCGCCAAAGCTGAGGCCTAATTAATATACTTGCTGATTACTGTATAGCCTACTCTAGCTGCTTGAGTACCCATTTGGCAGCTTCTGTAAGCTGTCTACTGGAAACTCACTCATTGTTCCCTTTAAGAATTTGACTTAGGCTGGGCGGTGGTGGTGCACGCCTTTAATCCCAGCATTCGGGAGGCAGAGAAAGGCGGATCTTAGTGAGTTCGAGGCCAGCCTGGTCTACAAGAGCTAGTTCCAGGACAGGCTCCGTAGCTACAGAGAAACCCTGTCTCGAAAAACCAAAAAAAAATAAAAAAAATAAAAAAGAATTTGACTTAGTGACTCAAGGTCTCCCATAAAAATATTATAATTAAGGTTTTAGCCATTGCATGTCTAATTAAAAGTTTGTAAACTATCCTATTAACATAAGTTGTTAGTCTGTCTAGCTGAAATGAAAATGGAAAGCATATTTAACAAATGATGCTGGCATAACTGGATATCAACATGTTGAAGAATGAAAAATAGATCTATATTCATCACTAAGCACAAAACTGAAGTCCAAATGGATCAAAGACCTCAACATAAAACTGACCACACTGATTCTCATAGAAGAGAAAGTTGGAAGTACACTAGAATGCATTGGCACATCTCAAATACAACCCTAGTGGCACAGACACTGATATAAAAAATTAATAAATGAGATCTCCTGAAGCTAAGAAGCTTCTGTAAAGCAAAGGACACATCAAGACAAAACATCACCCTTCAGAGTGGGAAAAGATCTTTGGTAATCCACATTGGACAGAAGAATGATCTCAAAATAAAACAAAACAAAACCTCAAGAAATTGGTAATCAAAAGAACAAATAGCCCAATAAAAGAATATAGGGTACAGACCTAAACACAAAATTTTCAACAGGTGAATCTAAAATGACTGAAAGACACTTAAGAAATGCTCAACATTTTTAGCCATTAGAGAAATGCAAATCAAAACAACTCTGAGATTTCGTCTTATACTTGTAAGAATGGCCAAGATTAAAAACACTGCTGATAATTTATGCTGAAGAAAATAAAGGGTGAAGGGAAAACTCCTCCATTGCTGGTGGGAGTACAAACTGGCACAGATACCAGTGTGGCTACTTCTCAGAAAGTTAGCCAACAAACTACCTTAAAGTTCAGCAATACTACTTCTGGGTATATGCACAAAAGATGCTTAATCATACCACAAGGACATGTGCTCAACTATGTTCATAGCAGAATTATTTGTCATAGGCAGAACCCAGAAACAACCTAAATTCTCCTCTCTTACACAGATGATAAATGCGCTGAGAAAGAGATCAGAGGAATGTCACCTGTCACAAATATCTACAAATAAAATGAAGTATCTTAGAGTAATTCTAACTAAACAAGTAGAAAAACCTGTATGACAAGAACTTTAAATCTCGCCGGGCGGTGGTGGCGCACGCCTTTAATCCCAGCACTCGGGAGGCAGAGGCAGGCGGATCTCTGTGAGTTCGAGACCAGCCTGGTCTACAGAGCTAGTTCCAGGACAGGCTCCAAAGCCACAGAGAAACCCTGTCTTGAAAAACCAAAAAAAAAAAAAAAAAAAAAAAAGAACTTTAAATCTCTGAAGAAAGAAACTGAAGAAGACACCAGAAAATGGAAAGATCTCCCATGCTCTTGGGAAGGTTCGTTTAACATATCAAAAGCAATACACTGATTTACTGCAAAGTCACAGCAAAATTCTTCACAGGCCTCGAAAGAACAATCCTTAAAAACAAAAACTCAGATAGCCAAAACAATCCTACACAATCCTATACAATAAAGGAACTTTCTGAAGGCGTCACAATCCCTGACTTCAAACTCCACTCCAAAGCCACAGTATTGAAAACAGCCTGATATTGGCATAGAAACAGATACGAAGACGAACAAAGAACTTGGGTATCAATCCACATGCCTACGAACACCAGAGTTTTGACAAAGAAGCAAGAAATGTGAAATGGAATAAATAAACCCTGAAGCTGCAGTTTTCTGAGGTTACCTTTCTGCAGCTTGCCTGTCAGGTCCTAGCTGAAGCCAAGCCTCGCAACAGGGTCAGGACAAGCTCCCTTCCGCTAGCGCTTCACTGGCCCTTTCTGGGAACTAGGGACCAGGCAGTGGCCTTCTCTCATTCCCTCTTGTGCCTGGGACAGAGGCCACGCTTTCTAAGTTTAAAAGCCCCACCAGAGGTCAGTGTTAGCGTCAGCTGACACATTTACAAGCTCTCTAGCGGCTCTAAGACCATAGCATGCCACCACAAGTCCTAAGGCAGGTGTAGCTGAACCAAATTTTACTACCCTTATTTTTTATTTTAACTTGCAATCATAAAATTTGGAGAATTCCTGAATCCTCTCCTCTGTTCTATCGATCAACTCTGGGCGCTGACTGTAGTGGGTAAAATAGTCCTTTAAATTTCTTTGTCTCCTCTTTCTTCAGGCTCCCCTGCACAGCGAGGGTCAGATTCAGCTGGCTACAGCGCATGTGTGTGGACTGCGATAATTTCAATGGTTACCTAGGTGATTTTTGTGCCAAATGCTGCGTTCCCTTCACTTTCCCTACCTGTTCAGCAGCGAAAGAAGCCGAGGGGTGAACAAAGCACCACCTCTTGTCGGAGGAGGTGGGGAGCTGCCCAAAGCCTGCGGCTGTGGATACAAAGCCAGCGCAGGGGTGGGCATATGTTGTTTACAAACTTTAAATATCTCTGCCTTTGTTTCTGTTCCAATTTAGCACCTTTAGCTATCAACATACATAACTGAATACTATTTCCTTGTCCCATATTTATAACTATATGCAGCTTTACTCCTGATTTTTATTTTCCCGTTTATCTCTTTGCTTTGTAAAATTCTACTACTTATTTCTGAGTGCTCATTACTCATCTATCCACCTGCGGTGCATTTTTTCGTGGGTTCCTCACGTTCTCCTCCTAACGCCTGATCTGGTCACTTCTGTGCATTTTTGGGTTCACTGGTAAGCCCCACATTGGGCTGGACCATTATGTCGGGGTCCAGCCCCAACATAAAACTTTTCTCATCTGCGTAGAGGCGTGGGAATATTAAAAGCACAATTCACAGGACAGTATCTGGAGGAGTTTCAGTGATCATTCAAATCCTGAAATCACCCGCGTTTATTTTTCAAACAGCTTTTATATCAATCTAAACTGAGAGGGAAGTTAACAAAAACTTCATTAGCATTCTGCTTCCTAGGTGTTGGGGGGTGACTTAAGCCACTCTTGCTCACTCTGTTTTGTCACATAGACTGAAAACATCTCTTCCCCAGGTGACCTTATAATTTGCAACAAAAGGAGCAGAACGACATTAGCATATCCTGGCACCTGCTGGGATGACGCCGGGGTTGCTTTGCTTCAAAAGAGCCAGGTGGATCCCTTTCTGTGTGGTAGGTGCAAATTGCGCCTTGTAAGTCGCTCAGATTCTCTGCTAGCCGGACGATGCGGAATATGGGCCGCATATTTCGGCCCTACAACTGGTGGGAGATTTCTCCACTTTATGTAGGCACTTAGTGCTGTGAACTTTCTCCTTAGCACTGCTGTCATAGTGTCCCATGGGTTTAAGTTGTGCCTTCATTTTCACTGAATTCTAGGAGGTCTTTAATTTCTTTCTTTTTTTTTTTTTTTATTTCTTCCTTGACCCAGGGATGATTCAACTGAGCGCTGTTCAATTTTCATGAGTTTATAGACTTTCTGCAATTAGTGTTGTTGTTAAATTCTAACTTTAAATCATGGTGATCCGATCAATACAGGGGGTTATTCCATTTCTTTTTTGTATCTGTTGAGGTTTGCATTGTTATTGAATATGTGGTCAATTTTAGAGAAGGTTCCATGAGATGCTGAGGAGAAGGTATACTTTGGGTGAAGCATTCTATAGATATGTCTTAAGTCCATTTGAGTCATGACATCTCTTTGTTCTTTTATTTCTCTGATAAGTTTCTGTCTGGCAGTACTGTCCATTGTGGAGAGTGGGGTGCTGAAGTCTTCTACTATTAGTGTGTGGGATTTGATGTGCAATTTAAGCTTCAATAATGTTTCTTTTACATGTGTGGGTGTTCTTGTATTTGGGGCATAAATGTTCAGAATTGAGACTTCATATTGATGGATTTTTTCCTGTGGTGAGTATGAAGTGTCCTCCGTCTCTTCTGATTGATTTAGTTTGAAGTCTATTTTGTTAGATATTAGGATAGCTACACTCACTTGTTTCTTAGGTACATTTGATTGGAAAAATCTTTTCCAAATCCTTTACTCTGAGATAATGTCTGGCTTTGAGGTTGAGGTGTGTTTCTTGTATACAGCAAAAGGATGGGTCCTGCTTTTGTATCCATTCTGTGAGCCTGTGTCTTTTTATAGTTGAATTGAGTTCATTGATATTAAGAGATATTAATGAGCAGTGATTGTTCATTCCTGTTATTTTTCAGTGGTAGTGTTTGTGTGCTTCCCTTCTTTGGGGTTTGCTGGTGTGAGGTTATTTGTTGCCTTTGGTTTTGTGAGTGCAGTTAGCTTCTTGGGGTTGGGATTTTCCTTCTAGTACTTTCTGTAGGGTTGGATTTGTGGATAGGTATTGTTTAAATCTGTTTTTGTCATGGATTATCTTGTTTTCTCTGTTGATGGTGAAAGAAAGCTTTGCTGGGTACAGTAGTCTGGGCTTGCATCCATGGTCTCTAAGTGTCAGCAGCATGTCTGTCCAGGTCCTTCTGGCTTTCATGGTTTCCATTGAGAACTCGGGTGTAATTCTGATAGGTGTGCTTTTCTATGTTACTTGACCTTTTTCCTTTACAACTCTTAATATTCTTTCTTTTTTTCTGTATATTTTGTGTTTTGATTATTATATGGTGAGGGGCCTTTTTTTTTGTCCACTCTAAGCTTCTCTCTCTTTCTCTCTCTTTTTTTTTTTTTTTCAAGACAGGGTTTCTCTGTAGCATTAGAGCCTGTCCTGGAAGTACCTCCTGTAGACCAGGCTGGCCTTGAACTCACAGAGATTCACCTGCCTCTACCTTCCAAGTGCTGGAATTAAAGGCGTGCGCCACCTCTGCCCGGCTCTCTAAACTTCTTGTACTTTCATAGAATATTCTTCTTTAGGTTGGGAAAGTTTTCTTCTATGACTTTGTTGAATATATTTTCTGTGCTTTTATGCTGGAGTTCTTCTCCTTCTATTCTTGTTATTCTTAGGTTTGGTCTTTTCATGGTGTCCCATATTTTCTGCTAAGAATCTGTTTGGATTTAACATTTTCTTTGACCAATGAATCCATTTCCTCCATAGTATCTTCAACCCCCGAGATTCTCTCTTCCATCTCTTGCATTCTGTTGGTTATATTTGCATCTGTAGTTCCCATTTGTTTACCCAGATTTTCCATTTCCAGAATTCCCTTGGTTTGCGTTTTCTTTATTGCCTGTATTTTAGTTTTCAAGTCTTGAACTGTTTGAACTGTTTGCTTCACCTGTTTGATTGTTGTTTTTGTTTTGTTTTCTTGGGTTTCTTTAAGAGATTTTTTGATTTCTTTCAATTTTTTGCTTATCTTTTTCTCCATTTCTTTAATGGAGTCTTTCATTTCCTATTTAAAGCTCTCCATCATTCTTATAAACTTACATTTAAAATCATTTTCTTCTGTTTCTTCTGGGTTAGGATAATCAAATCTTCCTGTTGTATGACCACTGAATTCTGGTGTTACCATGTTGCTTTTTCGCTTGTTGAATGAATTCTTGCCTTGGTGCCTACTCACCTCTTCCTCCAATTGTTTCAGCGGTGTCTTTGTCTCTTGGTCCAATCCTAGTAGTGGCTGTCTGTGTCTTTGGGAACTGTTTTTGGTCTGCTCTGTACTGTCACTGTCTGTGTCTCAGGGAGTTACTGAGGTCTTTCTAGCCCATTTTCTTGGTCTCTTCTTTTGGTCTGCTCTCTTGGTCCCCTCTGTGCAGTCACAGTCTGTGCTTCAGAGCTCCTCTGAGGTTGTGAGGGATAGAAGAGTTTGGGGGTGGAAACTCTTGTTTTCTAATCTAAGCAACACTTTACTCTCCCAGAGCACAAACCCAATCATTTATTGCATAAGTGGTATTCTTTTCCTGAGACTGTGTAGTTGAATGGATCATAACACATAAAAATCAAAGTGAGATTACAGTTATGTAAACAGGACTACTTGCTGTGATCTCCAGGGCTTATGTCTTCCAAATGAAGGGTTAAGTGATAGCCCTACTAGGGTGGGATGTTGAAATATTCTTTCTCATTGCTGGATGATGATTTTGTTTATACAACACTTTCAACATCTATGAAATATTTTAATGTGACAGACATTTAAAAACATTGTTTGCTATACAAACTTTTGAAAGAAAAAGAAAAAGGCAGCAGTAGTGGAAAAAGATACCTCCACCCACTTTAACCATCTTCCCACAATGTTTTGATTCTCTGTGTGTTTGTTTGTTTGTTCTTCTGTATCTTAACCCACACCCTCAAAATTTCTGGGTTACTGCAGAGTCATGTTTGAAATTCTTCTTCCGACTTTTCTCTTTTTGCCACCCCCAAGTCCTAGTCAGCTCTCCACTTGACGGGCATATAGTCATGACTGGTAGTAACAAGATGAGATGTCTCAGCTTTGTTTTGAGTACTTTATGTCTCTGTCATTAATCAAAATTTGAACTGCCCACTTTTAGGTCATTGCTCACAAAGGTTAGCTTTTGTCAGTTTTAAACACTGGCTCACAATGTAGTTCAAAATATGGATATATAGTTAAGGTTTAATTTTGTTTTCCCTGCTTTTTGTGATTAAAAAGTGATGGTGATAGTTGATGATAGGAGTTTCCTTTCAAGACCTTTCTTGGTAAAAGTAAGAATTGATCACTGTGAAGATTCTGTTCTTCCAACTTCCCACTCTTCCAGCTTCTCCCAGCACACATTATTTCTCTCTCTCTTCAAACCTTTGCTGCTCAGAGAAGCTCAGTGATTTCAGTCATAGGTCTCATATAGTCATACTCAGCAATCTTGCTTTTCTCCTGCCCACTTTTCATAGTCATTTCTGTTGCCTGTCTTTATTTTCTCTGATATCCTGACATCGGATTTGCTCCTTTGTAAGGCTTTGTTTAAACAACAACAACAAAAAAATTCTCTCTCTCTCTGTGTGTGTGTGGTGTGTGTGTCTGTTGTAATGCGGAGGTCAAAGCACATCTTCATGGAAAAAGTATTCTTCCACCTTTACATGGGTGCTGGGTGTAGAACTCAGATTGCCAGGCCTGTGCAGCAAACACCTGTACCTGCTGAGCCATCCTGCCGGCCCTTAGTAAGTCTTCATTGTTTAGCACCTTTGTGCCTCTCCTTCCACACTGCTTAGCACTTGACAAGTATTTGCCAAGGCTTCCTATGCTGACTGTCATAAGAGTTTCTTTTCCCCAAATATGTCTTCCCTCTAGACAGTCTCAGTGCTGGTGAAAGGAAGAAACTCTGGAATTTCCTTCACTTTCTTACTCCGTGGAGAATAGACAGACATACGATTTTGGTAAGAGCACACCGCTTTGCATAAAGTACTACTTTGTATTATAACCTGATACTATGCTACGCACAGTACCATGATTCAACCTACATTGAATTACAGTATCTGTTTGCCTTCTATTGTTAGCTGTCTGCTTTCCAGGTCCCCCAGGGCTCAGTATGTCCATGCGACTGGACAAAGATATGGGTGAGAGCAGCATGTCACTTCCAGGTCAATGCTTTTTGGATGAGAGTATTTTTTTAAAAGGACCTATTTATTTATTTATTTATTTATTTATTTATTTATTTATCATGTATACAATGTTCTGCCTGCATGTGTCCCTACAGGTCAGAAGAGAGCACCAGATCTCACTACACATGATTTTGAGCCATCATGCCATTACTGTGAATTCAACTCAGGACCTCTAGAAGAAGTAGTCAGTGCTCTTAAATTCTGAGCCATCTCTCAAGTCTGTGACAAGAGTAATTGTGTTCACCCCCTTTTCACTCCAAGAAGACCGGGGATATTTAGCTTGGTTCCTGGGTAAGGGTACTGCGGAGGAAAGTCATAAATGAACTCTAATGGGCTTGGAGATACAAACAATAATAAGCCCTTGTATCCACCTCACTGAGATTGTGTGGTTGGAGATAATAGTAGTATAACCTAACCTACCAACACAAATATAAACTGCAAATGTTAAAAGATTCGAATAATCCCAGCACGTGTGTGGCAGAGACAGGCGGATCTCTGTGAGTTCAAGGTTTGCTGAGACTACAAAGTGTGTTCAAGGACAGCTAGGGTTATTACACAGAGAAATCCTGTGTTGAAACAACAACAAAACCTAATTTAATTTACTTAAGTTTTATTGTTCAGGTGTGTGTAAACACACATGCATGTCAGTGTGTGTGTGCTGTGTCTGCCTGTGGTGGGACTATAGAGGTCAGCGGAGGACTTGGCTGAGTTTGCTCCCTCCTTCCGGGCCAGAGGGCTGCACTACTCGCTTTTCATCTGTGGCGTTATCTTGCTGGCCCTCTAATTTTATTTTTTGACGATTTCTGCTTTAACAGGTTGAAAATGTCAACTATTGTTGCTTACACGTATTTTATTTCTTATCTTTAAAAAGTTAAAGAAGAAACTGAAATCATCTCATTGAGATAGAAGATGAAAACTCAAACTCCCAGAGTGTCACCAACAAAGCAAATCCGACCTGTGGAAAGTACATGAAGAATGAACTTTGAAAAGAACCGCATTTCCATGTCTCATAAATAAACCTGAATAACCCTTGACGATCTCAGTTTTTATACTATTGTGTTGGATTGAAATAAAATTTTCCATCTGGAAGGAACTATATTTAACACCTTTTAAATTCAATAAATTTAATATTTATTGAGCAAATTCTTCATTAAACTTATGGGTCTGTTTGATGAAAAGCAAATTCTCAGAAGGATAGAATAAAGCATGAGTAGCAGCCGAGAATGTGGCTGAGCATCCATGAAGTCTTAGCCCTCAGGAAATGACTTCTCATGCTGCAACGTGGCTGTACACATAAACTCGAAAGTCAAAACCAACAGCCTGAAAACATTCACCTGCGTAAAATAAAATAAATCTAAAAAGAAAAACAATTTCAAGAAAACAAATGACTAACCACATTTAGCTCTTCCGGAATGTGCTGGAAGGCCAGCCCAAGCATTTTTGAGGGCTTAGCGCCATCTGCTGGCTCAACATCAATTTTTCCTTTCCCTTTGATTCCCTTTTTAAAAAACTGATTTTTAAAAAGGAAATATTACTTTTAGTCCTAAGTTCTAATGAACACTATTAAGTAAACAAGTGAAATCATTCAAAATATCACCCTCAAGAACTTGCACAAATTCTAAAGACATAATTTGTTAATATAACTCAGTCCTACCACTGCCTGGCCAGTTCAGACTCTACAACCTCCATTGCTCTGAGTCCTCACGAGGGAAGTTTCCCCTGCACTGTTTCCATCCCTGCCCCCTCAATGCCCCAGTTCCAGCTGTCTCTCCCCTATTCTCTTCCTCCTGCCAATCTTTCCCACTCCAGTCCACACCCCAGTCCACCCACTGTACGAGTTTGCACTCCCGCCAGCAGTGAGGCGTGTTCTCCTTGCTCCATATACTCACCAGCCTAAGCTGTCACTTGTGTTATTGATATTAGCATTTCTGACAAGTGTAAGATGGAATCTCATAGTAATTTTGACTTGCTTTTCCTTGTTGGCTAAGGATGTTGAACATTTCTTTAAGCGTTTCTCAGTCATTTGAGTTCCCATTACTAAGAATTCTGTTTAGATTGGTACCCCATTTTTAAATTGAATTATTTGTTTTTTGATATCTAATTTCTTGAGTCCTTTATATATTTTGGGTATTAGAACTCTGTCAGATGCGGAGTTGGTAAAAATGTTTTCCCATTCTGTAGGCTGCCTCATTGTCTTACAGATGATTTTCAGTTTCATGAGGTCTCATTCATTATTTGTTGATCTTAGTGTCTGTGCTATTGGTATTCTGTGCAGGAAGCTGTCTCTTATGCCAGTGCATTTAAGGTTATTCCCCACTTTCTTGTCTGTCAGTTTCAGTGTCTTTGATTTTATGTTGAAGTCTTGATCCACTTGGACTTGAGTTTTTTGCAGAGTGATAGATACAAATCTATTTTGATTTTTCTACATGATTTTCTTAGTTTGACCAGCACCATTTATTGAAGATGATGTCTTTTATCTAGTGTGCATTTCTGGCTTATTTATAAAAAAAAGGTGTTGTTAAGTGTTTTGGTTTATGTCTTGCTCTTCAGTTGATTCCATTGATCAATGTGTCTGTTTTTATGCCAATATCATTTTTTTTTTTTTTTTTGTTAACTCTACCTCTGCAGCACAGTTTGAAATCGGGGATGATGATAACCCCAGCAGTTTTCTTTCTTTCTTTTTTTTTTTTTTTTTTTTTTTTGTCTAGGGTGTTTTAGCTATCCTGGGTTTATTGTCCTTTGAAGGTCTATAAATAGTTGTGTTGGAATTTTGATGGAGATTACATCGAATCTGTAGATTGCTTTTGGTAGAATGGCCATTTTTACTATGTTAATTCTACTGACCCATGAGTATGGAAGATCTTCCATCTTCTAATATATCTTTAAATTTTTTTCTCCAAAGATTTCAACTTTTTTTATTCAAGTTTTTCACTTGTTTGGTTAGAGTTACCCCAAGATATTGTATATTATTTGAGGCTGTTGTGTACTGAAATTCTTCTTCAGTACATTTTATCATTTGTATAGAGGAGGGCTGCGATTTTTTTGAAATAATCTTATATGTAGCCACTTTGCAGAAAGTATTTATCAGCTGTAGAATTCTGTGATAAAACTAGGAGTTCCCTGATGGAATTTTTAGGGTTACTAATATATACTATCATATCATCTGCCAACAATGATACTTCTACTTCTTCATTTCTAATTGGTATCCCCTTCAATTGTCTTATTGCTCTAGCTAAGACTTTTGAATCAGTATGGAGAAAGTGGACAACCTTATCTTGTTCCTGATTTTAGTGGAATTGCTTTGAGTTTCTCTTCATTTAGTTTGATGTTGGTTATAATTTTGCTGTAAATTGTCTTTATTATGTAGAGGTGTTCCTTGTATCCCTGATATCTCCAGGACTTTTTATCATGAAGGAATGTTGGGTTTTGTCAAAAGCTATTTCAGTATCTGATAAGATGATCATGTGTTTTTTGCTGTTGGTCTGCTTTTATGGTGGATCACATTGATTGATTTTTAAATTTTGAATGAAGCCTACCTGGTCATGGTGGATCATCTTTTTGTTGTGTCCTTGGATTGGGTTTGCCAGTATTTTATTAAGTATTTTTGTGTGTATGTTCATAAGGGAAATTGATCTGTAATACTCTTTCTTTATTGAATCTTTGCATGTTTTGGGTATCAGGGTCACTGTGATTTCATGAAATGGTTTTAGCAGTGCTTTCTCTATTTCTACTTTGTGGAATAGTTTAAGGAGTATTGGCATTACCTCTTCTTTGAAAGTCTGGTAGAATTCTGTGCTAAAACCGTCTGGCCTGGGCTTTTTTTCTTGCTGTTTGGGAGACTTTTAATGACTGTGTTTGTTTCACTAGGAACTGTTTTAGGTCTGTTTTAATTTTTAATGACTGTATCTATTTCACTAGGATTATAGGTCTGTTTCAGTTGTTTATCTGATTGTGATTTCACTTTGCCAATAGTGTCTATGCAGGTTTCCAATTTGGTGGAGTACAGGTTTTTAAACTTATTTGTTATGATTCACCTGATTACTTCCTCATTGTCTATTGTTATGTATCCCTTATTATTTTTTTGTTTGTTTTGGTTTTGTTGTTGTTTTTTGAGACAGGGGTTCTCTGTGTAACAGCTCTGGCTGTCCTGGAGCTAGCTCTAGTAGACTAGGCTGACCTTGAACTCACTGAGATCCACCTGCCTCTTTCTCCCAAGTGCTGGGATTAAAGGTGTGCACCACCACCACCTGCCCCCTTTTTCATTTATTAGTTTTGTCAATTTGGATAGTTTATCTGTCTTTAAGTTTGGATAAGGGTTTGTCTCCCTTGTTGATTTTTTTTCAAAGAACCAACATTGTTTCATTGATTCTTTGTATTGTTCTTTTTGTTTCATTTTTATAGATTTCAGCCCCCTAGATTGATTATTTCTTGTCATCTACTCCTCTTGGATGTGCTTACTTCTTTTTGTTCTAAAGCTTTCAAGTGTGATGTTAAGTTGCTAGTATAAGATTTCTCCAAGTTTTTATGAAGGGACTTAGTGGTATGAAATTTCCTCTTAGCAGCACTTTCATTGTGTCCTGTAAGTTTGGGTACTTCCTTTTCTGGACCAATCGAGCTGGTGTTCTGTATGTACCTTTATAGGCATCTCCTTCCTTTGGTTAGGAATAGTTTCTTCTATAATTTTGCTGAAAATAGTTTCTGGACCTTTGAGCTGGGATTCTTCTCTCTCCTCTATTCCTATTTTGTTCATTTCCTCTTTAAGTACCTCTATCATCTTCGTATAATTTGTTTTAAGGTCTTCTTCTTGTGTTTCGGCTATGTTGGGATATTCAGGGCCTGTTATGAGGAAAGCTGGATCGAGTGGAGACATATTGCCTTGGCTCTTAATGTGCTCTTATGTGGTCATCTACGCATCTGAGTTTTGGGTGATTATTGGTCTAGGTGCTGATCTCTGAGTTTGTTGTTTTAGGTGGATGTTTTGTTTCTTGGTTTTTGTTTCCTCGCTGGACTTTCTGAGAGTGTATTAGCTGAGTGTTGCCTAGTTTATTGGCATGCTTGCTAGTGTGTTCAAGGGAAATGCCCAGTGGTGTTGGAGCCTGAGGGAGGGGGAAGACAGGGAAAGATGAGGTGTGAACAGAGAAGGGGAGATGGGAGAGAAGAGAAAAGAAAGAAGGAATAGGTGGGAAAAGATAATGTGATGTTTGTCAGAAAAGATAGAGAAGGGCATTTTGTTTGTAAAAATGTGGCACTGTATAGGAAACCGAGGAAAGCTCACATCCACGGGTGTTTTCTCCCATACGCCATGTACTGCAAAGCATTTTCTAAACATAAATTCTTTAATCCACTAACAGTGGAAGCAGTGAGTGGTTTCCATTATTACAGATGAGGAAATTGTGCTGTTCAGCGTGGTTGAATATATGACCCAAGGTCACATATATTATAAGTAGCACAGTCAAGGTTTAAATTCACTTATTTATTCATTCATTCATCCATTCATTCTGCAAACACTGAGTGAGTGATATAGCATCCTTCATCAGGTAATCCACCTCCCTCTCATTCCTTGCAGTGCCAAATACTTCTCTGAAGTATTTTTAGTGGAAACTTATTTTCAAAACTCCAAATGTTATTTGACAGTCCTGCTTGCAAGTTGGCATACACCTCAAACTAATGCATGCAAACTGAAGAGTTTAGCCATAATTCTTCCTTTTCCTCAGTGCCCGTTTTCTTATACAACCATCTTTGCAGCTAGCGAGAAAATGAAGAGCTGTCCTTAATTTCCTTCTCTCCTCTTCTTACCTCCCAGATCCCGCCTGCGCATTTTTCCAGGCCAGTTCCAAGTGTCTCTTTCTGTCTGGCTTTGGATCTGGTAGTGTGCAGACCTGGTATCGAGAACCTCATCTTTCTCCTAGAGGGGGTTTCACTTTCATTTTCATGGACAGCTTGCTTGAGCATTGATCTCAGGTGTCAGCTTAGATGGAATACCTCAGAAAAAAATTGTTTCTGGACAATTGTAAGAAAAATTCTAAATTTTCTAATTCTAAGTTTGAAATTCGGGGTCCCCCTGCTCTAGGCTCCCCTGTGCTGAAATTATTGGTATGTACTGTTTAGTCAAAAGTGAGATCCCAGCCCTCTAACAACCCTATATCCAAAAAGTCTGGAATGTAATATTGAGTTGGAAGAATCACCCTAGCCCCTGGCCTGGGAATTGCCCTGCTCAGGACTCCAACTCCCAGACTGCCAAGTGCTTGGACTCCAACTCCCAGCCTGCCAAGTACTAATCCCTCCCCAAGGAGGGTCAGGACCACTCCCACAGGGTATTTAGGCTCGCACCAGAAAAAGGAACACAGGTGGTCTCTGGGTTTGCGTGGGCTCCTCTCCCTGGAATGCTGTCCCCATCCACCTGGGAGTGTGGCATTTATTAAACGCGGGCATTTTTGATCCAGTCTAAACTGGTTTGATTGGAGCTCTTTGCACCAGCAGAGAGGCTCTTTTTAAGAATTGTTTTTAACATGTACCACATTAGGGAGGTTTGTTACTGTATTATTAAGACCTTACTCATAGCACTTGCAAATATATATAGTTGCTTCATTTTACTTGTTCCCTCTGTTGGCTGTCTTGTCTTCATCACTGGTCTGCATCCTCTCTTCTTATCCTCATATTCTGCTCTCAAAATCAAATTCTAAGAGTCCATCAATTTTGTCTTTATCATTCTTTGCTATAAGCTGTGGCTTAAGCACTGGTCTTGGTACATAGGAGATATTTGATAAATATAAGTTTAATAAAAAAATGCACACTTTTCAGGAGAACCGTTTGAAGCCTGTATGCTTCTTCTAAATCAGATATCCCTGTATTCTCTACGGAAAGGACGTTCGAGTGCTATACTGTCTCCAGCACTTAGCAAGACAGATATTGTAGCTGGTGTTAGTGTCTGTTTTCAGAATGAACCATAATTAAAGAGGTCAGGTCTTCCAACATGATGTGTATCTCTGGGGAAGTCTGGGACTTAGGCTCTCTGACTCTTGCCTTTGTGGTGTTGGCATAAATGCATAATCTGAGGAGGAAAGTTATTTTAATCCTTTTACCCATAATTTACATTTTCACTACACCCTGAAGATTGTTTCCAAGTAAATTCTCTGAGTAATATTATTATGCAGATATAGTTGATGCTGATCCTGCCTTCAGTCCCTTGCATCTCTCTTATGAAATGACAATGTATACTTGCTTTGTTTTTGGTGGTCATTGGAGGCAAACTTTCTCTAACTCAGAAGAACAGATTTTTAAGATGCTTTTAAAGAACGGACTTTTCTACTTTTAATGAAGTCTGGAATAATTAGTTTCATTTGGGTTTTTAGATGCATACTTTATGCTCATATAACCCCAACAAACAGCAGTAGATTAACATGGGATCAAATTGCTTTTCAAAACACTACAGTCATTTTTGTCTTAGGCTAATCATTAAATGTTATCATCTGATAATCTTAAAATAAAATATCATTTCTTTTATGATTTGGAAATGTTTGGTAAAATAATTTCATAAACTATAACAAAGTTTCGCCTACTGTGGCACAAAGGCCGAAGTCAGCCTCTCCCCTGCCTCTGTGCTTGTAAATTTAATACTTACTCTTTCATTTTTAACTTGTTGGGGAAAGAAGTGGATAACATTTGTATTTTAGAGTGCAAAACCAGTTACTGAAGGACAGCTGTTCTCCTTTGCTTATGTGTTGTCTATGCTTGCTTCTGAGCTGTCCTGCCGCAGTCAGCAGCTAATCCTGATTATTTAGTTCTGGCCCTCTACAGACAACTTTTGCCTAATCCTCATCTAAAATATGACAGCAGTGATGGTTCCCGCCCCTCAGGTCCCGCCTCCAAGGGCTTTCTCTGAGTTCTTTGTGTTCAGTCTGGCCAAAAGGCTCATGAATGAATTCTCGGGGTGAGTAGTCCTCAGCCAATGGGTTAGTGAGCAGATACTGGCACTCTTTTGCTCCTATGTAGGAACAACACGGTGTGGAGATTCAGTCTGGATGTCCACAGTGATTTTCCTCTTCGGCGTCTCTTGGATCTCTTCCCTAACTATTGTCACTGGGATCTGAGTTGGCTAGTGTGCTTTGGGGAAATACAAATGTGGGCTATTCCCACATCAATGATTTATGTATCACTTTGATGCATAAGATACCCAGGTATGATGAAAAATTTATAGCCAAACACTGGACCACTTTTTCTGACTACTATGGGAAAGACGGATTTTATTAATTGATAGTTTTATTCTGTATGACATTTATTAGTCAAATTTATCCTGAAAGATACAGTTTGATAATTTTCTCATATTTTAAGCATAAATGCCTCGTCCAGGAGAACGATTCTTGGAGTATTGAATCAATCTTTCACACCACAAAATCACCCTTCCATCTTTTGTAAAATTTATATTTTCTCATTTCATACCAATAAAAGATTTTTTTTTCTTTTTTGCTTCCTCTTCAGAAAACTTCCGTTCAGTTTTTACTTTGTATCAGTAGTAGACAGGGGAAGCAAAGCCCAGAATAAAAGGTAATCAAGTCTATATACTAATTATCTATAGTTTCTCAATATTTGGAAGGGGGTATCCCAGACCTTAGTGAAAAGCCTCATATTGCTTTTATAAACATTTTATTAACTCTTTGATAATTTTGTACAATGTATTTTGATCATATTCCCCCTCCACTATCTTCCTATTATCCCCTCAAATATACCTCAATTCCTTAACCCTCTCCCACTTCATCTCCTCTTCTAATAGTGCATCCACTCCTATTTGGGCTTCCTGCCTACCCTAGGTGTGAGGTCATCCTTGGAGTGCGATCATCCTACCAGGAGCCACTTAAAGAAAGCCAGTTTTTTATCCTCGGAGATCAGTTTGATAGCATGTCCCATGAGCATCTACAAATTTCATAATGTTGTTTTCCTCAGAGTTTAATAAAATTGCATTGTACATATGTACCTTGTTACTGCCAATCCTCAGCTGCTGGACATCTAAGCTTTCTTCATGTTCTAGCTGTTGAGAACAGAGACGCTATGAACAAGGTTGCACGTGTCCCTCTGTAGTAGGAGTAGTCCAGTTGGGTCCTGTGGTAGATCTACTTCTAGTTTTCTGAGGATTGCTGCACTGAGGGCACACTGACGGCACCAACATTCTCTTCCACCAACAGTGTCTGGGGGTGTCTTCTCCCCACACCCCTTCCAGTATGTCTGCCACTTGTTTTATTAATTTTGGCCATCTGGTTGAGATAAGTTGAAATTTCAGAGTAGTTTTAATTTGCATTTCCTTGGTCGCAAAGAATGGTGAACACTTAAAAAAATACTTCTTGGCAATTGTATTTCTTCTAAGAACTCTCTGCTCAGTTCCTTAGCTCATGTCATAATTGGTTGTTTGTTTTCTTGGTGTTTAATTTTCTGAGTTCCTCCTCTGTCAGTATGACTGGCAAAGTTTTTTTTTTTTTTTTTTGGCTGCATTTTCATTTGGTTATCAGTTTCCTTTGCAGCACCAAACTTTTTAATTTCTTGAAATTTCACTTGTTGGTTGTTGGTCTTATTCCTGGGTGATTGGAGTCCTATCCAGAAAGTCTCCCTGACCTGTATCCTGAAGTGCACTCCCCACTCTTTCTTCTAGAAATTTCAGAGTTTTAGTTTCCAGATTATGACCTTTGATTGAATTGAAATTGATTTGTGTGCAGGGTGAGAAGAAGCAAATTTCATTCTTTTATATGCATATCTTTTTCTTTCTTCTTCCTCTGTTTCCTCCTCCTCCTCCCTCCCTCCCTCCCTCCCTCCCTCCCTCCCTCCCTCCCTCCCTCCTTCCTTCCTTCCTTCCTTCCTTCTTTTCTGATACAGGGTCTGGAACTTATAGTGTAGACTACAGTGGCCATGAGTTCACAGTGATCTGTCTGCTTCTGCCTCCCAGGTCTGGGGTTAAAGGTGTCTTTTTATATCTTCCATATATATATATATATTTTTTTTGCTGTAGTGATTAGTTAAAAATCAATGGTCTAAACATTTACCTTTTTGTTTAGTATTTTATAGCTGTCTATGCCCCAAATAACACTTACATGTAATTACTGGGGACCTACTGGTGTACAGAGAATAGCACTTGATGCTCCTTAACTGGTAAAAGGAATAGAACAAATAATTAAAAAGAGTTACTTAAAACAACAACAACAACAACAACAACAAGGATTGAAGTATCTTATTTGCTTTGTCAAGATGAATCTGTCTTTTTATTTTCTAGTGTGTATTTCTGGCTTCTTTATCAAAAATTAAGTATTCATATATTTTATGTCTTGTTCTTCAATTTGATTCAATTCTTCAGTACATTTCTTTCGTGCCATTTTCATTTGGTTTTTATTACTATAGCTCTGCAGTACAGCTTGAAATCAGGGATGGATGGTGATAGCTCCAGCAGTTCTTTTTAGGTATCCTAGGATTTTTTTTCTTATGAAGTTGAGAATTGTTCTTTCAAGGTTTGTAAATAATTGTGTTAGAATTTTGATGAGAATTATATTGAATTTGTAGTTTGCTTTTGGTAGGATGACCATTTTAACTATGTAAATACTACCAATCCACAATCATGGGCGATCTTTCCATCTTCTGATATCTTCTTCAATTTCTTTCTTTAAAGACATGAAGTTTTTATCATCCAAGTCTTTTACTTGCTTGGTTAGAGTTAACCCAAGATATTGTATATTTTTTGAGGCTATTGTGATGGGTGTTGTTTCCCTGATTTCTTTTCCAGCTCATTTGTCATTTGTTTATAGGAGAGATACTGATGTTTGTGAGTTTAGTTTGTATCCAGCAACTTTGCTGAAAGTGGTTATAAGCTATAGGAGTTTTCCAGTTGCTCCATCCATAGGATTATGCAATGAAATTTCAGGTGACAAATCAGAAGGTTAACTCATCAGAAACACACATTCTGATGAAGACTAGCTAAGATGCAATGCTTGAGAATACTGCCTTTTTAATAGTGGCTGCTCCTGCTGTAAATCTCCTGTGAAGTGTCTTAGCGCTCTCTGTCACAGCTCCAGCAAGCTGAGAGAATGTTGGTTGCTGTGTTTCTCCCCTCTTTTACATTGATCATTCACAAACTTCTAGTCTAATTAATCACATTATGAATGTAGCACATGAACTCCCCTTTCCCCCTCCTTAGAATTTAAAGCTCTTTAAATTGACTTTTCTACCTCTTAGAGTTACTCAGGCATTCTACAAACCATACCTCCCTTAATCTATAAAGTAAGCTGATAGTGTTGCTTTGTGCAGCTCTTATCTGTTTTATGACCCTGAGAAATTCAAGCCTTCTAACCTTGTTATTGCCAGAGAGTTGTTAATTGTGTGTGTGTGTGTGTGTGTGTGTACAAACTGGAAACTCTGTAGAGTGGGAGAAGAATGAAGAGACTTATTTAGGAAAGCATGTAGTGAGAGATTCATTGTTTCTCAAATCCTAACTCCTTCTTTGGCTGTTGTGTTCCTTTGGAACCCTGAGAGGACCTTGACCCCCAAAACTCTTGTTATTCAGTGGAATTTTTACAGTCACTTATGTATAGTATAATACCATTTGCAAATAACAATACATTGAAGTTTTCCTGGGGTAAGACAGGTGGAATGGAGGAGCATTTGAAAGACAATATGGAAACTAGTACCCTGGAAACTTCCTGTAATGCATGATGGGGATCTTACTAAGGTGTCTTAATAAGGCGAATATGGAGTCCCAACTTACCATCTCTTGTCACCAAATGAGAATTTCATTAGCAGTATTGGACTGCATTCAGTTGAATTGCTGAACAGGATTGTGATCCCATGAAAATCCCTAAACAACCCAGGCTGCTGCCAACACAATGGGCTGCTCTCTAAAGCCTGCGCACAAAGCCCTTTTGCAGAGGACAACCCCATAAGACTCATTGAGAAGCAGAGTTGGTTCCCATACAAAGCCTTCACCCCTATATTCTAATGTCTTTGGTGCAGAAAGATACTCTGCAGGCTATCAAAAGAGAAACATAAACTCCAATCCAGTCATAAAACCTTTGACCTACAATCTGTCTTGCCTGGAAGATATGCTAGAGCAAGAGCTACATAGAACTTGTGTGAGTAGCCAATCAATGTCTAATTTGACTTAAGGCACATTCCATGAAAAGAGACTCATACCCAACACTGTTTGGGTGACCAAAACCAGAGACTAGATAGCCCAGAGACCATGTACTACCGATCTAAAGAACGTCACAAAATGACTCTTAATGACATTCTGCAATACTCACACATTCAGTCATCATCAGAGAGCCTTCCTCTTGTAGCAGATAGGAACAGATGGAGAGACCCACAGCCAGACATGCAGAGACTGCCTTTGGAACACAGAGCTCTAAATGGCATGTTTCCATCAAATCCTTCCCTTCAGAGTTCATGAAACCATGAGGAATCAATGGCATAAAGAGTGTAAAAGCCAGAGGGGTGGAGGAGACTAGGAAAACAAGGTCTTCTGAATCAAGTAAGCAAGGAGCATTTGAGCTCACAGAGATTGAAACAACAAACACAGGACCTATATCATTCTGCACCAGGTCCTCTGCATATATTATAGCAATTAGATGAGTATTTTTATGAGCCTCATGACTATGAGAATTAGTCAGTCCCTGATTCTCGTGCCTCCTCTTAGGGCTCTTTTTCTTCAGCATGGCAATGTGATGGTTTTGATTCATCTTATATTTTATTTCTCTTAGAAGCCTGCTTTTTCTAATGAGAGACAGAAAGGGAGTGAACTGGGAGGGGTAGAGGAGTGGTGTCTTAGGGTTTTTATTGCTGTGAAGAGGCACCATGACCATGGCAACTCTTATAAAGAAAGCATTTAATTGGGGGTGGTTTGCTTACAAATTCAGGGGCTCAGTCCATTATCATGATGGGGAGCATGGTGTCATTCAGGTAGATGTGGTACTGGAGCTGACAGTGCTACATTTTACAAGCAACAGGAAGTCAACTGAAACTCTTGGTGGTATCCTGAACATAGGTAATCTCAAAGCCTGTCCTCATAGTGACACATTTCCTCTAACAAGGCCATATCCACTCCAACAAAGCCACACCTCCTAATAGTGCCACTCCCTATGAGATTATGGGAAATTCATTCAATTACATCCAAGCTACCACATTACACTCCCTGACCCCCATAAACTTGTGACAATATCATAATACAAAATGCATTTAGTTCAGCTTCAAAAGTCCCCATAGTTCATCACAGTCTCAGCAATGTTTTAAAGTCCAAAGTTCAGAGTCTCTTCTGAGAGTCATGCACTCACTTAACTGTAATCACCTGTGAAAATCAAAGTAAAGCGGACCACATACTTCTGACATATAACTACACAGGATGTGCATCACCATCCCATTACCAGGAAATGGAGCATAATGAAGAAATAATGGACCAAAGCAACACCAAAACCAGACGGGCAAACCCCAAACTGTGCGTCTCCAAGTCTGATGTCAAAACATTCTTCAGATCTGCTATTGCACTCAGCTTTGTTGACTGCAACAGACTCCTTTCTGTTTGGCTGACTCCATTCCTGTTAACAGCTCTGCTCGGTAAGGACTGCATGATTCTGGTAGCTCTAACATCTTGGGTTCTCCAAGGCAATCCAGGCTTCAACTTCACAGCTTCACAAAATGGCTAATCTACTAGGCCTCCATTCAGGGACATCCCTTACACATGCCTGGCCTCAGCTGCTTTCCTTAGATGCAGAGGCAAATTCCTAACCTGTTTTTTTTTCTATCCTTAACTCCAAAACCATGTGGTTGAAGCTCAAAGTTCTGATGCTTACTGGGCTGGAACATAGATTCCTGTTCAATTACATCTTCACCAGTTTTCTGTCCACTGCAAAAGCTTGACTGTCTTAAAACTAGATCTCTAGACCAGGCTGGCCTCGAAATCAGGGACCTGCAGCCTTTGCACTCCCAATGCTGGGATTAAAGATATACCCCCACATCCAGTTTAAAGCTTTTATTCAATTTCTTTTCACAAATTGGAAATTTTACTGGGTGGGATCTTTCTCTGAGGCCACCACTCCATTTTTTCCATTTCTTTATCTGTTTGTCTCCTTGAACACAGAACTTATCTCCATTCTACTTTCTTTTGCTTTTTTCTCCACAGATATTTTTCCTTGCTCAGCTTTCTCCTTTTTATTATATACCCTCATTAGAGTTAGCACTAGTAACCACAGAAAAGTACAGTAGGCTGTTTTGGTATTTCCTCTGCCAACATAATTAATCCAAAATTATTCACTTCAGCTCCAGGTAGATTCTTCAGACAAAGGCAAAAAGTAGTCACTCTCTTCACCAAAGTGTCACAAAAATCATTTCTGGGGAATATATTAAAATTTTCCTCTGTAACCTCTTGAGTTGCCCCACCCCCAGTTCATCAAACCACACACAACACCATTGTCTTCCATGCTTCTACTAGTATGGCCCATTAAGCAGTGTTTAAAGCATTTCACTGCTTTCCTAACCCAAAGTACCAAAGTCCAAATTCCTAAAAACCAAAAAATATGGTCAAGCCTATCACAACAATATCCCTTCTGCCTTAGAGTTTTTATTGTTGCGAAGAGACACCATGACCATGACAACTCTTATAAAAACAACATTTGATGGAGGAGGGTCATCTTTCTATCTGTTGCTTTCATTGGTTAAATAATAAAGAAACTGCCTAGGTCCATTTGATAGGCCAACCCTCAGGTGGGTGGAGTAAACAGAACAGAATGCTGGGAGAAAGAAGCCGAGTCAGGCAGTCGCCATGATTCTCCCACTCCAGACAGACACAGGTTAAGATCTTTCCTGGTAAGCCAGCTCGTGGTGCTACACAGAATATTAGAAATGGGTTAGATTAATATGTAAGAGCTAGCCAATAAGAGGCTGGAACTAATGCGCCAGGCAGTGTTTAAAAGAATACAGTTTCCGTGTAATTATTTCAGGGCATAAGCTAGCCATGCGGGCGGCTGGGTGCAGGGGATGCAGCCCTGCTGCTCTTATCACAACAAACATTTAATTGGAGTAGCTCACTTACAGTTTCAGAAGTTAAGTCCACTATCATCCATGGTGGGGAGCATGATGGTGTGTGGCAGACATGGTGCTGGAGAAATAGCTGAGAGTCCTACATCTTGTAGGCAACAGGGAGTCGACTGAGACCCTGGGCAGTATCCTGAGCATAGGAAACCTCAAAGTCTACCCCTACAGTGACACACTTCCTCAAACAAGGCCATAACACTCCAACAAAGCCACACCTCCTTGCATTCAAATTACCACAGGTATAGAGAAACTGGGAGGAGTAATTGGAGGGAAATTATAATCAGGATATATCATATCAGAAAAGAATTTATTTTTCAATAAAAAGAAGATTCATCTGTTATTAACATATTACATTATTTATTTAGTGCACTTGAATCTTTTGACTGCTTATATGTGTGTACACTGTGTGTATTCAGTAGACTGAGAGGGCAACAGGTTTCCTGGAACTGGAGTTATAGTTGTGAGCCGCCATATGGATATTGAGAACTGAACCTTTGTCCTCTGGAAGAGCAGCCAGTGCGTTTAAGCATTGAACCATATCTCCAACCCCAGACTTTAGTTTAAAAAACATTTTATTATTATAATTTTATGTGTGTGTATGCCTGTGCACCATGTGTATATGTGTCTGGTGCCCATGGAGGCTAAAAGATGGGCTTAGAGCCTAGAACTGGAATTACAGATGGTTATAAGTTGTCATGATGGTGCTGAGACTCTAACCTGGGTTCTCTGGAAGAGCACCCAGTATCCTTAACCTCAGAGCTCTCTTTCTCTCTCTGTGTAGTGTTTAGAAATTTTGGACACATATGTTTGTAAAAATGTTGAAGAAAGATTTAAAATGTTACCCTTTGTAGTAAAGAAAAAGATACACAAATATGCATGTGCTTAGGATGTATTGAGAATGACATGAAAGATTAACACCGGAGGAAGGACAGCTGAAGTGGGATGCATATTCTATACTCCATATACACTTTTCCATGGCTTTTGGCTATTATATAATAAATAAAAACAGTTAATACTGAATAGAATAAGGAAGGGGGAGAGACAGTAAAGATACTGACATTGGAGGAAACCAATTTGAGTATCCAACACAGTGTGCACAGGGCTACTAGTATGATTATGTACACAATCCCTCATCATTCTCATCTGCAAAGTGGGCTTAGTAATATTTATTCTGTATACTTGGTATATAGGACAACAACCATATACACAAATAAAAGTCCTTAACACACTTCCTGCCACAGCACTCAAAAGCAGTCACATGACTGTGTACAATGATAAATATCTAAAGTGTTCTTTCTTCTGATTTCTGTAAAGGGTTTGTTCTTAACCAGTCATGACACAACTGTTGTCTGAGAATCTTGTTACTGACAGGCATGTAAACCAGCCCAAGATGTCACACTGCACAATTTCTGTCATAGTCAGAGTTGGCCAAAACAGCCATGGAAGCAAATATAGTCATTTTCTTCTCTTGTTCCATAAAATAAAAATAATTTAGATAGAGAGTTAGTCCTCGTCACAGTAGATTCAGTAGAGGTGAGGTTCCCAGCATGCAGCACTGTGGGGCAGTCTTCAAATTCAGTTCCGGTTGCTCTAGCTCTGTGCAGTAAAGTCGCTTGTTCTCTGTCCCTTCCATTCTCCTCTTTCTTTCCACTCCCATTCCTGTACAAACCCTGGATGAGCTGGGATAGTGGGTCCCAGGGCATCCACATTCAGCAGGAAGAGAAAAGAGAGCTTACAGCTGTTAGTGATTTTGGAAGGTAGAAAATGGTCCCTCAGGCCAGGTGGTGGTGGTGCATGCCTTTAATCCCAGCACTTGGGAAGCAGAGGCAGGCGGATCTCTGTGAGTTCGAGACCAGCCTGGTCTACAAGAGCTAGTTCCAGGACAGGCTCCAAAACCACAGAGAAACCGTGTCTCGAAAAACCAAAAAAAAAAAAAAAAAAAAAAAAAAAAAAGAAAAGAAAATGGTCCCTCAAAGTTGTTCTAGTCTGCTGAAGCTATGACTATGTTACAGGGTGATGAAGGCCACTCCCTAGGCATCACTGAGGGTTTTTTTTTTTTTTTTGAAAGGAGAGAACAAACATCTATTCATCCTCTGAACAGGGCATAAACAACAGACCAAACAGACATTTCCACCTGAGTCTAGCATGGAGTACTACTGAGTTGACTGGACTTACTTACCAAGTGTGTTTGAAGGTTTACCTACAGAACCATGGATGTTTGAAAGCCAACTGCATCACTAAAAAGCCAAACCAAGTATGGATGATGATTCCTGAAAAGTATAACCTTGGGGCTCTGTAGGCAGAGGCTGCCTGTTTGTTCCTGGCCCACCCAGACCTGAAATAAACACACAGACATTGTATTAACTAAAACACTGTTTGACCAATAGCTTAAGCGTATTTTTAGCTAGCTTTTACATCTTAAATTAACCAATTTCTATTATTTGGTGTATTACCACGAGGCTCATGGCAAGTTTCCAGGGCATCTGTCTCCTTCTGCAACTACATAGTGTCTTCTTGATGCCACCTACTTTCTCTCTGCATCTCTGTTCATAATTCCCGTCTTGCTCTATTCTGCCCTGTCTTTAGGCCCAAAGCAGTTTCTTTACTAAGCAATGGTAATGAAACATATTCACAGCTTACAGAGGGAAATCCCACATCAGGGCTCCCTGCACGGCTTGCAGAAGGCTCTGCTGGTCAGAGAGCGTCTCTCCATAGTAATATTGCTTATGTATAACTCCGGAGCCAGCCATGTGAGTCTTGTATGGTTCAGGAGCTTCTGTTGTCCTGAGTCTTATGAGCTCCACTGCTCCTACTAATGAGCGATATTTCAAGTCGGAGGAAGGAGCCACAGGACTAGGACTTAGGAGGGGAAGTGCAGTGCCCTGCTCACCTGATTTCATGAATGTGGAGGAGGAAGAATAGAAGTGCCATCATCTCTGGCTGTGCTGGCAGGAAACGTAAACTGTGAGTCCTGTGATGCCATGACCTCTAGGAGCTGGAAACGGCTCTGTTTATGGCAGCAAGAAACCCAGACGCTTGAACGTGAAATCTGAAGGTACTATGACATATGCCAACAGCCAGAATGAATACTTTGCTGGAAACTGATGGAAACAAGTTATGCAGAGTTAATTGTGTGCCTCTGTATTTTATTTTTACTAAGACCACCCATAAATGTGTAATCTCAGCTGAGTCTAAAGATAAGCAAATGTGACTTGTATGGCAATAGCCTTCAAAACTTGTGTGACTCAATTTTCAAACAATTATTTTTCTTTGTTTGGCTTAAAATTCTATGCTCAATTTTTGTATATTTACTTGATATATTTAAAAGATTCATTTAAAGTAATTGATTTTATCTTAGGACAAAAATATACTTCTCTTCCATAATGGAAAATCAACACTTGTAAAGATGATGTGATGATGTACCTGCTAAAATGACATAATTAAACATATTATTACATCTTTCTTTTTCTATTCTGAGTACAAAGATGGCCCTTTCATCTTTCCAAAGCTGTAGGATGCTCTGAAGCGACACTAGAATTGATGTCTTAGTGAGAAATGAAAGAGACTGAGGAGACCCCACCTGAGCCATCAGAATGGCAGAGCCCTTTGGGGATATTCTTTGTGACATGCAGACCTAGCCTCCCTTGCAATATACATCGCGATGTCAAATCAGATCATTAGTTATTTCCAGGATGACTCTTTTCTCCAATTTTGGTACTTTCCAGCTCTTCTCTCTGAACTAAATAATAGCGAATCCAAGTGCTTCTGTCTGCACGTTCTTAAATGTCTTCTTGTCTGCTTTTCCTGCCAGTGGATGACAAGTACACCATGGAGCAATTGTTCTCAGCTTCAAACATACATTGGAGACGTTGAGACCTTTAAACGTACTGATGTCTGGGGCTTAAACATAGAGCGCTTGCTCGTTTTCCCGGGATGGTGTGGGCAGTAGGACTTGTGACAATTCCCGGGTGGTTCCAATGTGTAGCGGAGAATGGCTGCCTGCGAGGGACAGCTCATCTTTGCAACCAGAGATTTAAAGCAGATTGATTTTGTCTTAAAAACATAAACATTTTTTTTTCATACAGGAATTTCCTAAATAGTCAAATGGGTAATGAGAAAGTATTTTTAGGTCTCTCTGTTTTAGCAAATGGTTAGAGGACGAGGGCTTACAGAGCCTTTTAATTTTATAAAGCCACTAGGACATACACCAGATATGCCACGGTCATGCTAAAAATAGTGTGAATAGATGCTTTCAATTAACTCAGTGGGAGTCTTGTTTTTTTTTCTTTGTATTAAAATCTGGCTTTTATGTATGACACTTTGGGAATTACTATCAATTCTTTAACAAATAGTGCAGTTTATGGCAGAATGTAGCATTTTATAACAAAAAATAGTGTGACTAGTAAGCCATCCCCCTGTCTTATGCAAATGCAGGCATGTACTCTGGCCTGAGTTGTTATGTATAGCATTGAACATATGACATTCTGGTTTATCACGTGTTCCTTCTGAGTAATATAATTTAAGAAGAGATATTGCTCACATAGAAAGAAACGTTTTTCTCGTGCACCTTCTAGGAATCCTGTAACCATTAAAAATAAACGTGTCTTAATATTCTTTTGAATATTCTGAATAATTGGATGATCTGGTCAGTGTTGTTGTGTTAAAAGGCGGGAAAAAAAGCCAGATCACAAATCACTGTCTGGCGAGGAGAAAATTATCAGCAAATTCATGTGATTTTCTCATGTAACATACAATTAGAAGTGGATGCAGATTCTGCTGTTTCAGAGGATGCTGCAGAAGAATGCTGCTGGTGAACAGTCTCCAGAGGCATGCGGCGTTCAGAGCACAGCTGCTGCACCTGCGGGAGGAAGCGTCCTCTACGGGCTTCGTTACGCTGCTGCGCAATGTGCACTTGCTGTGAATGTCCCGTATGATCTCATACGCTTGGACGCTTGGTTCCCAGTTGGTCAAGACATTTGGGAAAGTTTGGAACCTTTAAGATGTACAGCTTTGCTGGAGGAATTGGGTCACTGTGAGCACAGGCCTTGATTTTGCAGACCAACCTTCTTCCTGTTTTTTCAAGGGAATCCTTCCTGACTACAGATGTCTCTAGATGCTGCATCTTCATCTTCTCCACCAACGTGGAGTACATTTCTTTAGGTGTTAAGGCTGGAGTAAGCCCCTCTATCCTTAAATTGCTTCCTGCAGAATGAAGACATCCAGGGGTGGAGGCTGGTTTTGGTAAAGAGCAGGGATGTGAGAAATACTTCTATTTAAAGTGAAAAAGTTTTTTTTTTTTTTTTTTTTTTTTTTTTTTTTTCCAGGTCATGCTAAGTAACAGTGTAGATTCTCTCTGGAAACCATCTGGCTTGGAGACGTGTGCTTAGTAGGGCAGGGGATGTGCGCTTAGTAGGGCAGGAGTATTGTTGCCAAACGGCACCAGTTGCTCTCCGGGCCACATCAATCATGGCTTGTTTTTTGTTTTTGTTTTTGGAGACAGGGTTTCTCTCTGTAACAGTCCTAGTTGTCCTGGAATTCTCTCTGTGGACCAGTCTGGCCTCTACCTCACAGAGATTCGCCTGCCTCTGCCTCCCAAGTGCTGGGATTAAAGGCGTGCGCCACCACCTACCTGTCAATCGTGTTTTGCAGCACATTGAGTGAATTCTGTGTGGCTGCTGTTCTCACTTCCCATGTCTGGTTTTTTCTTTTTTTTTTTTCTCGCTCTTGATTTTTTTTTTTAAGTTCTATATAGCGCTTTCATACGTTGGTTCTTACATTAGCATCTGCTCCTCACCTACCTACACTGCATAGCTGTGACAGAGAATTCCATTTTACAAAGCATTTCTGCTCACCCCCTGTTCGGCCTGTTTGAGACTCCCAAGGGACAATCACGAGTATGGTAATGTGTCTACCTCAGAGGTGTTTTGTGCTTCAAGGAGCAAAGATCCTCTCTAGTAAATTTTGGCCAGAAAAATAAAAGAATTAAAATTATATTCTACATGTGCAGAAGCAGAAAAGGCTGAATATTCATGATCTTTGGAGGTTCAATAGCCAGGGTTCCTCTAAAGATCTGCTTTGGTTGGGAATCCCTGCAGAATCTCAGGACACTGAACTGAAATTCCTCAACTCCCAACTTGGTTTTCAGGACCTGAAAGAGAGGCCGGTTGGTGAGCACAAGTTTCTCCTACCCTTTATTTGCCATGCTTTGGCATACTGTCAGCACTCCATGGACTAGAAGCTCCAGGCAGAAAGAGAACAATGTTGTTATTAGAATAAAATAAAGGGCCCAGAGTCAGAAAAGTCGCCCTGATCTACTGGAAGCTGACAGGGCAGGCAGGCCACTTGGACCACAGAAGAGTGAACCCACCATCATCACTGGGCCCGCAGGGAAACTTTTCTCGGATACTCTGCTGTTGCCCCGGTCATGGTTGACCCTGTGGCTATTGTTCAGTAAGACTAGCCCCTTCAGCTCATAGAAGATAGACGTTAGAGGCAGGAACCCGGGACCCAGGATGTGGGCCTGGGTGGTAGCTGAGCTGGTCATTCTGGATGTCCCTTAGGCAAGGGACAGAGCCAGCTTTCTTACACCAACGCCACAGAGCTAGCTCTTCCATGCCTGTGGTGAGGGTGGTGCCATCTCTTCCTAGTGAGGGGCATCTTTCCCGTGGAGGATGGGGCCAACTCTCCTGCTGCAGGGTCTAGAAGGGGCAGGGTCGGCTATCCCAGGGCTTGTGAAGGTTGAGGTGGCTTAGCACAGCCCTCATATTTCAACACACATAGTTCCTATGGACCCCTGTGGTAACACGGGCCATGGACATCAACATAGGCCCTGACTGTGGTAGCACCACAGACTCAGACATGTTTCTCTACAGAAGCTGGGTCCAGATGTCACAATGGCCCCCGGTGGCAGCACAGACTACTCAGGTTTGCATGGCCCCACTGGCAGTGTGTTCATTGGGCACCAACATGGCTCCAAGTAGCAGCCCAGTCCCCTGGCATTTGGCATGGACTTTGATGATACCACAGACGTTAATGCAGACCCTGGCTGCAGTGGGACCACAGGCACAGACATGGCCCTCAGCTGCAGCCTGGGACTGGATATCACCATGACACCTTGTGATAGCACTGGCCACTAAAATCTGTATGGCCCTGGCTGCAGCATGACCCTCTGACCCCAACGTGGACTCAGGTGGCATCCTCAGAGCATCCATTGTTTACTGAAGTCATGGACATCAACACAGAGCCTGTCTGTATAGACATGGCCTGAGAGCATCTTGGGCTCAGATGTCATCATGGCCCCAGATGCCAGCACAAGCCACCCAGATTAGCATGGCCCTAAACACCAACATATCCATAGGTGGTGGCATAGGTGGAGCATCTTTGTGACCTTTGGTGGCAACATGGGTCATGGATCTCAAAACAGACCCTGCTGTAGGACCACAGACCCAGACATGGTCCTCAGCAACAGCTTGGGCGCAGATGTCACCCTGGCCCTGGGTGGCAAGCAGGCTGCACACTTCAGTCTGTTCCTCACTACCCCTGCTTCCTCAGCTTTGCCTCTTTGCGCACGGACCATTGTGCTTCTCTTTGACTCCCGATTCTTCACCACATACTTTTTCTCATCATAATGGCACTGGGTGGACCGGTGGATGTCTTTAGTCAGCGCTGAGGTGAGGACCCAGAATGGGTCTTTCACCCACGTGGGCTGAGTCCCCCTCACCATTTCTTAATGTCAGAGCTAGAAAGCCTGGGCTTATTCTTTTTTTTTTAACTGATTAAAAATAATTTTTCCATAATCTCAGGAGCACATACATAGAATTTCAGAAAAATTTTCTTCTTATATAGATAGAATTTCTTTTGTGCATTACAAAAGCCTTTTATTTCTTCCACAGCAAGTGTGAGCTGTGATGTTAGAAACTCAACGTTAAATCTTTCCACTAACACACCTTTTCTCTAGGACTCTTGACTGAATACCCAGATACCCAAAAGGATGAAGGACAATTAATGGCTTCTAAAATAATGTAGCAGGCAAAGGGCTGCAACAACGACTCAGTGGTTAGGAACACGCACTGTTCTTGCAGAGAACTGCGTTTGATTTCCAGCACTTGCATTTAATGATAACTTAAGGCTTTATCTACAAACAGTTTGAAGGTAGTTATGATGTACTTCCAGAAGCTTCAACACCCTGTTCTAGTCTCTCTCTGCATGTTCATTTACATACCTAACCACAAACATATACCACTATAGAAGAAGATCATAACAAACAAAGTTCTCAGTCTTTAAGAGGAAGATTTCCCAATAAGGTGGGAACAGCTGATGGAAAAAGAAGCCTAGAAGCCTGAACACAGTTCCCTGCTCTCTCTCTGCCTCAACTCAGTACCACGCATCAGTGGGCAAGCACGGTAGCCTGGGTGGAAAAGGCCAACCCTTTCCCTGGGAGCTGATGGCATGGGACAAGGAAGCATTGGAGAAGCTGAGGAACTTATTCTTGTTTTAAGAAACAATAGAACTGCACAACTAAAATCATCTGGCCCAAGAATGGACAGTTCTTCCTCTCTCAGGAGTGGGCAGTTCTTCTTCTTCTCTCAGGAGTAGGCAGTTCTTCCTTTCTTAGGAGTGGGCAGTTCTTCTTCCTCTCTCAGGAGTGGGCAACTCTTCTTCCTCTCTTAGGAGTGGGCAGTGCTTCCTCTCTCAGGAGTGGGCAATTCTTCTTCCTCTCTCAGGAGTGGGCAGTTCTGCCTCTCTCAGGAGGCAGCAGAGTTCTGGAATAAAGCTTTAAAATGACTTGCTTATGGACTCAAGGTTTATGGGTTCCAAGTTTATTTATTTTTAATGAGAATATGTGAAAATGCTAATTAAATATTATATTTATTTAGTTTTTTAGATTGCAATTTGATCACAACATTTATTCCTTCCCTTTCTTCCCTGCATGCCCTCCCACAGACCTCTCCCTGATCTCGTTGAAACTCATGGCCCCCTTTCTCATTAATTGTTATTGCATGCATGTTTGTATATATTTGTGTATATATGTATATATACATTTGCATATACACAAATATGTACACAGATATATACAAATAGAGCCATGTTTATAGCCTGATCAGTCTGTAGCATGTTACTTGTATGAATGTTTTCAGGGCCGATCATTTGGCACTATATAACCAATTGCACTGTCCCTGAAGAAGCCCACCCCTCCTGTTTCCAGCTTTTCTTAGCTACCTATACAGTTGTTTGTGTAGGGTTGAGGCCTCCTGGGCTTTTCTGAATTCACTTTGACCTGTTCCTTGCTGTTCTTTCTTGGTCAGCACACATTTGCTGAGGCTTTATAGGTGGTGTGTATGATGTTATTAGAAGAAAGAATTGATGGAGAAGGGTCATCTGTCTATGTGTTACTTTCATTGGTTAATAAAGAAACTACCTTGGCCCTTTGATAGGACAGAAAATTAGGTAGGCGGAGTAAACAGAACAGGATGCTGGGTAGAAGGCAGTGAGGAAGACACAATGGAGCCAGCCGCCAGGTCAGACATGCTGAATCTTTCCCGGTAAGCCACCACCTCATGGTGCTACACACATTAATAGAAATGGGTTAATTAAGATGTGAGAGTTAGCCAATAAGAGGCTGAAACTAATGGGCTAGGCAGTGTTTAAATGAATACAATTTGTGTGTTGTTATTTTGAGTGTAAAGCTAACCATGCGGGTGCCGGGCGGAACGAAAAGCAGGCCTACTCACCTCATCACTACAAAGAATCTCACAGCAAATTCCCCAATCCTCTGGCTTTTACTCAAACCTATATTTAAATTAAACAAGAACAATTAGCTATTGTCAAAGTTATTTGTTATTAAGAAGTAATTTTCTGAAAGAATTTCTAGTTTTTCTGCTATAAATGTGATACAAGTATTTATTGAGACAATTACTGTTGATACATTAATTTTGAATTATTTTTTAGTTCATATTTTGACTCTTAGCTTTTGAACTCATCTCTATTCTTGACATAATTCTCTAACTTCTCAATATGTTTAGGGGCAGACTTTGTCATCATTACAAAGCCAAACAAATGCTCATTGTTCTAGTCTTTCTTGCAGCTACTGTGTGATCTGGCCTCAGCCAACCTTTTGCATCCTTCTAGGATTTTGCAGTGACATGTGGTGCCTCAAGAAGTGACAGGAAGAAACGTTCTCTGGCTGTAGGCAAGAGATTGCTATGGAGTATTGATATCTAGCTTCCAGGGTCTGTAAGGATAGCAATGGCTGTGAGTGACAACACTAGTTTCTGTGTTCCCTGTCTTGGTGGTAACCGTGGTACAGTCTGGCACCTGGAAGTAAAATGCTTTGGTTCCACAAAACTAGCTTGGGCTGTGAGTCTCGCTTTTGAGCAGCCTTCTTTATTCCTGTCCAGGGCCTGGGTCCCAATTGTCAAGTGTTACAATGATTACATACGCTCTGTGTGTGATGTGCAGTGCTATGGATTTTGACAGTGGATAAAGGCATGCGTCCGTCACAGTCATCTGCTAGGGCTCTCGGTTTCTTTATAGGCACGTCCTGGTCACTGCCACTGTGAACTATTTTTTCCTCCTATAGCTTTCCATGCTCTACAACAATAAAAAAAAATCACCTCTTAATATTATTATTAATGAAATTATAAACAAATACTAGCAAGCTATTTTATGCTTAGATAATAACAGTGAACTTTATTGCTTGTTCTATTTATATGAAGTGCTTTATATGAATTAGCTCCATCTGCATCATATTCTGACAGGAAGATCCTTTAACACCCACATCTATAGGATGCACACAATAAAAGTACAGCCAGAAATCTGTGTAGAAAATTGTCCAGATCCACACACTGATATGTGACTGAAGCAGCTTCCAAACCCACATGATTTGATGTCAGATTTAGGTTTTATCCTCAACTTAATACTTTTGTTAATTATCTGAGAATTTCATACAATACACCATGATTACACTCATTTCCTATTCCTCCTAGGTCCATCCTCCCACCCTTGTGCCTTGTGCCCCTCCCCCAAAACAAAACAAAAACACCATTGGAGCATGATCAAATTCCCAGTGGGCAGTTTCTTAAAGAGGCCCGAGTCACCCCCATCCCCACCATGACAGGCAAGAAGCCAACAACCGTGAAGAGCTACATACACTCTTTATCACAAAATTTTCTATCTTTCTTTTTCTTTTCTTTTTTTTTTCCGAGACAAGGTTTCACTGTAGCTTGGGAGCCTGCCCCGGACTAGCTATTGTAGACCAGGCTGGCCTCGAACTCATAGAGATCCGCTTGTCTCTGCCTCCGAGTGCTGGAACTGGCCGGGTTTTATCACAAATTTTAAGAACTCTTTTCAATAGCTTTCTGTCTCCTCTCTCTCCCTCTCCTTTCCTTTCTTCCTCTCCTCTCTTCTCTTTTTGGTGGGGGAGAGGTTGTCACGGAAGTATCTCAGGATCTCTCTTTCTCAGTTATGAGTCTGCAGTTATCTATACTACTGCAAAGCAGGGGCCTGCCCAAAGCAGCCAGAAGCAGCAGGGATCATGAACATAAATCTGGTTTCTGCCAACCTGGACCCCAGGCCTCAACACGCCCTCTGGCGGCAGCATGGAGCAAGGGCGTCTTTTGAAGAAACTTAACCATTTCTTTTTTTTTCTTTTTTTATTTTTTTTAATTAATTAATTAATTTCTTTATTAAAGATTTCTGCCTCCTCCCTGCCACCGCCTCCCATTTCCCTCCCCCTCCCCCATTCAAGTCCACCTCCCTCATCAGCCATAAGAGCAATCAGGGTTCCCTGCCCTGTGGGAAGTCCAAGGACCACCCACCTCAATCCAGGTCTAGTAAGGTGAGCATCCAAACTGCCTAGGCTCCCACAAAGCTAGTATGTGCAGTAGGATCAAAACCCAGTGCCATTGTTCTTGACTTCTCAGCAGTCCTCATTGTCCACTATGTTCAGCGAATCCGGTTTTATCCCATGCTTTTTCAGACCCAGTCCAGCTGGCCTTGGTGAGTTCCCGATAGAACATCCCCATTGTCTCAGTGTGTGGGTGCACCCCTCGCGGTCCTGAGTTCCTTGCCCGTGCTCTCTCTCCTTCTGCTCCTGATTTGGACCTTGAGATTTCAGTCCGGTGCTCCAATGTGGGTCTCTGTCTCTGTCTCCTTTCTTCACCTGATGAAGGGAAATTCGGGATCAACCTACCCCTGGACCCAGCAATACCACTCTTGGGAATATACCCAAGAGATGCCCTATCATACAACAAAAGTATATGCTCAACTATGTTCATAGCAGCATTGTTTGTAATAGCCAGAACCTGGAAACAACCGAGATGCCCTTCAATGAAAGAATGGATGAAGAAAGTATGGAATATATACATATTAGAGTACTACTCAGCAGTAAAAAACAATGACTTCTTGAATTTTGCATGCAAATGGACGGAAATAGAAAACACTATCCTGGGTGAGGTAAGCCAGACCCAAAAAGAGGAACATGGGATGTACTCACTCATATTTGGTTTCTAACCATAAATAAAGGACACAAATAAATTCGTGATCCTAGAGAAGCTAAATAAGAAGGTGAACCCAAAGAAAAACATATAGGCATCCTCCTGAAACTTAACCATTTCTCATCTCGGATATATTCTTGTTTTCCAGACGCAAGGTAATCTCGTGTCTGGCACGGCCATCTTGTTTGCAGCTTGCCAGTAGCACCATAGCACCATGTTCTTTTTCCTGGGGCGGGGAGGAAGGTAGCAGCAGCAGCAGCAGCAGCAGCAGCAGCAGCAGCAGCAGCAGCAGCAGCAGCAACAGCATCGCTCCTTGCCACAATCCTGTGTCAGGAGCCGTGTCCCCCCAAAATTTACAGGAAGCACCACCGTGAGGAGTTTTTGCAGAGAGCTTCACTTTCCAATTGTATTGAGAATAGTCTTATTGACCAAGCCTATCTCACACCCAAATTAACTGTTAATAGAGAGCTGTTAGCGGAACCTGCCTCACATTCCAAACTATCTAGAGAACTAGGTGGGTCACCTTGTGACTTCCTGACCAAGGAATCGTGACCTGGCCTAGGTGATGGGCGTGGACCACGTGGCAAGACCCCGTGCCCCAGCCCCCCAAGGTACTCATCCAGGGGCTATATAAGCTGTAACCATGACTCTAATAAACGGAGGCTTTGACAAATACGCTTAGCCTCCTTCCCCTTATCAGCCTATGTCTTTCAGGTGGTGCCTCTCCGTGACCCTGGAATAACTGGCCAGCCAGGCGGGTTACAAACCCTAGACAGAGTAACCCGTCGAGGCGGCTACAGTGGCGCCCGAACCAGTGACTCGGAGCACGGTTAACTTTCCGGACGACGACGCGCAGTCCCGGGACAACAAGAAAAATAGAAGATTCTGCAGCTGTAGAACTCGGACAGATCTGCAGGATGAGGTAGGCGCAGGTTCGCTGTCGTTCAATAAGACATAGGCCAGTCGCTCTCAAGGAAAGAGAAATTCATAAAGGAATTTCACCAATCACTCAGGGTAAGAGGAGTAAGAGTAAAAAAATGAGATTTAGTTGCATTTTTTTGTTTTATAGATGAAATATGCCCTTGGTTAGTTTTAACAGGCCCAGAAATACACCCTGTTCTCCGCGTCTTCCTTAGTCAGCCAAAAAGGACTCCGCAGCCACCGCCCTGTGCTGTGACTGCTCCCGATAGCATGCCTTTGATTCAGAAATTGTTCAATACAAAGCCGCACTTAAGGCGCAAATAGGAGGTCTCAAACAAGTTCTTGCATTGCAACATAAACTCTCAGACCTTTCCTCTCAGATTCAGGACTTATAATTCACTATGGAAAAAGGCAGGATTTTAGACAAAGGGACAAACGGAGCTAGACAAGCAAAAGCTGCTGAGCTCCACCCTGATTCCACAGAAGACCCCCTAGGGCTAGAGAGCCTGTGTCTTAGCCTCCTGCCATGTGGAGCTGAGGCAGCCAGACAGGTTTGCTGTAAGGAGGTCTGGACTCAGAAAGTTACAGCTTCAGGACAATAAAAGGAGATAAATGTGCTTCTTTTCCATTCTAAAATTTTGCTTCTTGGTCAAAAATCTTTAGTTTGTAGGCATATAAATTTATATCTAAGGTAGATTAATTTCAGTACTGTGGTTCTGTAAAAAAGTTTTAAAATCTAAGATTGTGATACATTCAGAGGATTTTTAAGATTGTTTAGGATATCTTGAATTTTTATTTCTTTCTTATAAAGTTGAGGATTGTTCTTTCGAGTTCTGTAAAAAATTTTGCTATAATTTTAATGTGCATTTATAGTAAATTTGTATGTGAGTTCTGTGAGAAATGTTGCTATAATTTTTAATGGACATTTACACTGAATCTGTAGACTGCTTTCAGTGAAATTGTCATTTTTGCTATGTTTTCTTCTACTTTGCCAAGAAAATAAGAGATCTTTATTTTCTAATGTCTTAAATTTTTCTTAAAAGAATTAAAGTTCTTATCATACAAGTTTTTTCATTTGTACACCCACTCTTGGGTGGGAGTTGTATTGTCTCAGCTTGTGTTCCTTTCCTGCTGCCAGGTGTTGCTTGAGGGTGGACTGCTGAGACTCAGGCCTCTCACTAAATTTATCGAGGGCCAGAGTTATACTCTAACAAGTGATAATGGTTAAAAATAAAAAAATATTTTTGCCTTCACAAGCAGAGGTAACAAGACCCAAAAACTTCTGTCCTGCTTGCTTGGAGTTACTCCAAGATATTTTGTGGTATTCATGGATATTTAAAAGGATGATGTCTCATTTATCCTAGGTGTAAAAGAGATACACTTGGATTATTTTCAGAATTCTGGCTATGATAAAGTAGTTCTGCTGTATACATAGCTGAGCACATGTTTTTGTGGTCAAAAAACTTTTGTATTTAGGCCCAACAGGGGTATTGATAAGTTTTAAGGTAGATATTTGCCTAATTTTAAAAAATGGTCATAATGAGGGACTCCCAATGCTGGGGAGACTCTCACTCAGGTCTCGGGAGGGCACGGCCCCCCCAGTGACTTGCAGGAGACCATCCTTGCTGCAATCGCACGAGGCTCATGACCCACGTGGGGGAAGAGTTTGGCCTCTAGTGACCTGTAGAGGAAATTTTTGGAAAAGAGACCACAGCCCTGTGGTCAAGGAGGGTCATAAAAATTCCAAAAATCCAGTGATGGTTGCAGGGGGACAGCTCCCTGCCTCTCGGGACCACTCCCAGGTTCCTAGAACAGTGTGATGATAATCACAGGAGGAAAATTCCTTGTTTTTCGGGATTGTTATCAGGATTGCAGTCTGTCTTTGTTTTCAGCTGGTTCCTAGGGCAGGGTCACTGAACAGGCTAGCCCTAGATTTTTGATTCTTCTCTTCCTGCTGGAGAAGTCTGGATTTATCCAGGTCTTTCAATACTGTGTATGATTCAAAAGTGGTTGTGCCAGTATGCACTTCCAGCAAAGTTTTTTCTTTACCTACATTTTCTTAAGCATAAATTGTTAGCAATAATTTTTAATCTTGGTCATTTTTACAAGGATAAAATAAAATCTCAAGTTTTAATTTGCATTTCTCTGATGGCTAAAGGATATTATGTTTGAGCATTTTTTTAAACTTTCTCTCAGTCATTTTTAAGTTCGTCTGTTGAGAGTTTTCAGTTTAGGTTTGTAACAAAAATTTTTATTGGATTAAATTTTTTAATAACTAATTTTCTGAGTTCTTCATATGTTTTTGAAATGGGTTTATGATAAATGAGAATCTTTTCCCACTCTATAGTCTTGTTATACAAAAGTTTCTCAGTTCAGGAGATATAATTTATGGTTTCTCCAAATGTTTGTGCCACTGAGGCTGTGTGTAAGATGTGGCAAAGTGTACTTCAAGAATTTTTCTCTATGAGGTTCAACAAAATTTTTATATGCTGAGGCCTTTGGCTCATTTAAACTTAAGTTTTGTACATGGAGATGGATATGGATCTATTTTTATTCTTCTACATGGTGGTGTCCAATGAGGCCAACATCATTAGTTAAAATACTTCCTTTTTTCATTCTCCTATCTGTGGGACAGACTTGCAACTTAAGAGAATAGCTTATAAGTTTTTTATTAGATATTCAATGGTTAAAGCTCTAGTTATAATATTCTTATAGGAGACCTTGAGCCGATAGGTAAAATTCTTACAAAAAAACAGTTTCCAATAGAGCTTAGAAGAAAGCTGCCAAGCAGGTACTCAAACCGGTAAAATATAAATCAACAGGTACAGTATATTAATTATAATACAGCTATGACAACTGTGTATATTAAATATAAAACTTGTTCTACAACAGTTTTATAAAAAATGCTGTTTGTGGCTAAACCTTCCCAATTTTGCCAGTTAAGATATGAAATTCTTAATTTAGAACAGTAGCCTGTCTGATACAAAAGGGCAGGATAAAATCTGGGAGATGGTTTAACAGAATATTGACTATGATCAATGTTTCTTATACTAAACCATAGATTCATTGATAATTTTAAGATTGATTCCTGGACAATTGCCTTTGCTCAATTCAAAGGCCAAAACAATAATCTTTTCCCAGATGAGCATTGCTACGATTCACACACCTGTATTTTGCTAATGTTATAGCTAAAAATCCCCTAAAGGATTTTCTGCTAAATTTTACAAATGGCTCTTCCAATGGAAGAACTGCATATATGGTTAATAATTAATAAAAAGAAATTATGGAGAGTACCAAGGCTCCTTGAAAGCAACTTATAACAGTTGCACACAGCAACTTATAACAGTTGCACACAGATCCTGATGCAAACGGATCTAGCATGATGACACCAAGCTAACCTTTACTAAGGCAAGGTAAAAAGGCCCTTGCAATGCATTATAAAAAAACCCGACCTATATATATTTGGGGTCGAGGAGATGTTTATGCTTTTTTCACAGAAAGAAAATATAAAAGCTAAACCTGATGTCGTGGCTGCAGACACCCCACAGAGGACTTCCTGGAGGAGATTGGAGAGGAATGCTTGGTCCGGTCGGTCTTCTCTGCCCCCAAGGAGGAGTGCCTGATAACAGAACCTGCTATGCCACTCTTCAGGACATCATGCTGCCTTTAGAGGGTTGAGGGAGATCTGAGAATTGCCAGGATGCGCTTCAGATAGCTGAATCCAGCTCACCTCACCCAGGAAGCCCACCTGCCCTGAAGCACAAATGTTAAGCTGCTTCTGCAGTCTGCATTCTGTTTGCTTTGGAGCCGAGGTGCAGTCTAAACATCGGACTGTTTTAAACTTTGGGACACAAAACTCATTTTAATTAAAATATTAACCCCTCTTTACTTAAGAAGGGGGAAGATTGGGGTTTTGACTGTTGTTCAGAGACTGGAACTGGTGGTATTTGATAACAACAATGTCTGTCAATGTGTGTACTCTTACTGGAATTGACTTAATGATATTTGTAACTGCTTATAGATGTTGGAAAAGGTTTGACACATGCTGTAAAATGTTTAGGTTTAATGCATATGTTAAAAATTTTAGATTTTGATCCCTTTACACTGCCCTAATTGTTGGCAGGCAGCACTCATAATCTTATTGTGGAGTAGGCATTTAGGAAGGAGGATATACCTTAGGCCAGACTAAAGGTGAATACTGGGTTTGGAAAATGCCCTTTCTTCTTGTCTGGAAGATGGAGCTATTGGTGCCAAAAGTATATCATTATATCTTTTATTTGAGGAGCTCCTCACAGTCTTTTCATTAATGGTAGATACAGGGGCCCAATGACGGGAGTTAGTGTGGACCCTCGCCTGAACAGCACACCATACAGAGGTTGTAAAAACCGGCTCAACATGGCATGGTGCCAGGCACGAGGATCGCCCTCCACATGGCCTAAGACAGGGTGCCCTGTAGTCAAAGACCTGCTTACTGTAGGTCTTGCTAGATACCTTTTATTTGAGGACCTCCAAGGAACTAATGCTACTCATAAGGCACCCCTCTGTTCCCAGGAGAGAAAAATTGCTCTACCATTCGAGAGAAGGGTCCCTCCTTGTCCCAGTCCCTTCTCATTTAGATCTGACACCAGGGTTAGACTCTGACCTGGTGCCCTCCACTTGATAGATGCCTGCTTTTATAAAAGGAAGGGGGATATGTCAGGAGCCGTGTCCCCCCAAAATTTACAGGAAGCACCACCGTGAGGAGTTTTTGCAGAGGGCTTCACTTTCCAATTGTATTGAGAATAGTCTTATTGACCAAGCCTATCTCACACCCAAATTAACTGTTAATAGAGAGCTGTTAGCGGAACCTGCCTCACATTCCAGACTATCTAGAGAACTAGGTGTGTCACCTTGTGACTTCCTGACCAAGGAATCGTGACCTGGCCTAGGTGATGGGCGTGGACCACGTGGCAAGACCCCGTGCCCCAGCCCCCCAAGCTCCTCATCCAGGGGCTATATAAGCTGTAACCATGACCCTAATAAACGGAGGCTTTGACAAATACGCTTAGCCTCCTTCCCCTTATCAGCCTATGTCTTTCAGGTGGTGCCTCTCCGTGACCCTGGAATAACTGGCCAGCCAGGCGGGTTACAAACCCTAGACAGAGTGATCCGTCGAGGCGGCTACAATCCTGGCTCCAGGGTCGGGCAGCATCACTAGCCTAGTGGGTGGTGACCGGCTGGGCGTGAGGCAGGCCAGAGATTCCTGCCAGTCTGGGAACCCGCCCTACTCCGCTACCACGTACCCCTTTGTGTGGCCATGCTCCCACACTCCCACTGCTGTTGCTGTTGCCACCGCATCTCTAGTTCTGCTTCTCTCCACTGTGCTGCGTGCATTCTGCCATCTTTTTTCCATTTCCATGAAAGTATTTTTAAAAAGTATCTTCCCATAAGACCTGCCTCTTTTCAGTTCTTCCAGGGATATGAAGCACTCTGCAAGCTCATCCTCTGCTGCCCTGTCTCCCCACAAAGCCTCCGTGGGTCTCTCATGCTCCTTGGAGTGGCCCCGAGGCTCCCGACAGGGTTGGCGGCCTCTACCATCTGGCTTTTGAAATCAAGTCTAAACTGCTTTACAAATCAGCTAGAACAGACTCTGTCCTTTGTAACCGAGGTTGAATGGTAGAATTAATAAGTCAAAAAAATGTTAAAAAGTGAGTTGTAGAGATGTATCACACACATGACCGTATCAGTGACTGCAAGGCCGAATGTAGGGCTATGAAGGAAGGTCACACTCTTTAGAGTTCTTCACAGAGGAACCCGAGCCAGACTTGGGGTAACTGAAATTTACAGTAAGAAAGTGAAACGCGCTGTCAAGCTTATCTTGGATTTGTGCAGCGTGTAGAACAAAACAGAGTGCAGTTCAGCCAAGGCCTCGGAGGCTGTCTGCATAACAAAGCGTGTTGTCTATAGCAATCTCCGGTGCCACAGTGTGAACCGTGCCTGAGCCGAGATGCCCGCTTTGACTGGACTGAGGATGACAAGGAAGTGGCTTTGCTAGACGAGCCTGAAGTATGGAAGGAGTGAAGGTGTGGAAGGTGGTCAAATCCTAGGCTGCTTTATAGGCTACACCAAGGAGTCCTAAAGTTTGCCCTCTCTGCCTCCAGGGCTTCTATCACCTGTAGGTGGAAAGGAAATGAGAGGGAAAAGTGATATTCCTTGACTGTATTCTCTTCTGATGGCTCAGAGCTCACCATGGGAAAATTGTAGGCCAGGGTCTCTGTACAGAAATATTACGGATGGGATTCTTGGGGGACATGTCCAATTTCAAGAGGTCTCTGGGATTACATTGGGTGCCACATGATACACTTCAGAGAACTATGGGATTGAATTGCATTCATTGTTAGGACTGATATTTCCAAAGTCTTTTTTTTTTTTTTTTTTTTTTTTTTTTTTTTTTTTTAAATTTCATGTCATGCATGAGCATCAGTATCTGCCCTCACCATACTGGATAGACTGGGTCCATCAACATTCCATTGTGGATAGGGGAGGGCTCCTTCGCACTGACAGTGGCTGCCTGGGTAGGGGAACCGTATTCCTCAGAGGTGTTGTCACTGGTAATTTGCTTTTACTCAACTAAATAATTTCCCACCCAAGTTCTTGTGGGTTGTATGGATTAAATGCAGTGGGTAAGGGGAGATGGCTGGAGAGATGGCTCAGGGCTTAAGAACAGTGGCTGCTCTTCCAAATGACATGGTTTGATTCTCATCATCAACATGGTGGCTCACAAATGTCTGTAATACCACTGCCAGGGAGTCCTATATCCACACAGACATACACACATACACTTAAATAATTTTTTAAAAAAGCAGTGGGTTGTGTGTGTAGGGGAGCACACACATTTGCGTGTACATACACGTGCTCACACATGTGCACACACGTGCACATGACATGAAAGTGGGGGGGGAGTCTTCTAGGAAAGAAGGGGTTGATGGGAAGAGTAAGACAAAAAGACAATATAATGGGGAACAAGATCAAACTATATATGCATGTGAATATAATATACAATATAATGGGGAACACGATCAAACTATATATGCATGTGAATATAATATACAATATAATGGGGAACACGATCAAACTGTATATGCATGTGAAATTGTTAAGGAATAAAAATTTTAAAGTTGTAAACCTTCCAAAGTCAAACAAATCTACTGCTTTATATTGAAGAATGGAAAGATGTATGGTCATTTACATAGGCGTCTTTGAATAATTGTTGATGTCTCAATAAATTCAAGAAAACCAGCAAACAAACATAAGTTCTTTCTTTTTGTAGGCTTTTAAAACTGTGTTTCACGGTCCCAGGCTTCAGGGCATCATGACACTGGTATAAGATAGCACCATCTTATGAATATGGCACCAAACCCACAAGGCACGTTTACTTGTCCAGATTGCCCAAATGCTAGAGAGAGGAGCCACAGTTACTTCTCACATTACTGTGACACACATGATTCTCAATGAGATTGATACACACTTTGATTTTTAACTGTTTTTATTGAGATACATATTTTTCTCTGCTCCTCTCCCTTTCTCTCCCTTCCCCTTCAACCCTCTCCCAAGGTCCCCATGCTCCCAATTTACTCAGGAGGTCTTGTCTTTTTCTACTTCTCATGTAGATTAGATCCATGTATGTCTCTTAGGGTCTTCTTTGTTGCCTAGGTTCTCTGGGATTGTGAGTTGTAGGCTGGTTTTTCTTTGCTTTATGTCTAAAAGCCACTTATGAGTGAGTACATGTTATATTTGTCTTTCTGGATCTGGGTTACCTCACTCAATATGGTGTTTTCTAGCTCCATCCATTTGCCTACAAATTTCAAGATGTCATTATTTTTTTCCACTGTGTAGTACTCCATTTTGTAAATATACCACATTTTCCTTATTCATTCTTCAGTCAAGGGGCATTTAGGTTGTTTTCAGATTCTGGCTATGACAAATAATGCTGCTATGAACATATTTGAGCACAGATCTTTGCTTTAGTGGCTTAAATTGGTAGTCTGGGCAGTATGTTTGCATCTTCCAGAAAGTGGATCTGGTGGTAGCCAGGTGTACTCTTGTCATTCGGGATGTTGGGGCAGTGAGATTGTGAGTTTCAGAGCAGTGGGGCTTTGTCTAAGGAGTCTGTGACCAGTCTGAGTTTCGTATAGATACCCTATCTAAAAAAGAAAGAACATGCAAGAAGCCGCAAGAACAACCGCCAGCCAGGCCAAACCTGCTGCTGCATCCACGCGTTCAGCACTGACGCCCTTCTCTCCCCCTGCTATGGACAAAAGAAAGGCTGAAGGGGGGTACTAAAGGAGATAAAGCCAAGGTGAAGGACAAGATACAGAGAAGGTCTGCAAGGTTGTCCGCTAAACCTGCTCCTCCAAAGCCAGAGTCCAAGCCTGAAAAGGCCCTTGCTAAGAAGGGAGAGAAGGTACCCACGGGGAAGAAGGGGAGGGCCGATGCTGGTAAGGATGCCAATAATCCTGCAGAGAACGGAGCTGCCAAAACAGACCAGGCACAAAAAGCTGAAGGTGCTAGAGACGCCAAGTGAAATGTGTGCGGTTTTGATAACTGTGTATTTCTGGTGACTGTACAGTTAGAAATACTATTTTTTTTATCAAGTTTTATAAAAATGTAGAATTTCGTTTTACCTTTTTTTTTAAAGCTATGTTATTAGCACACAGAACATTTAATTGTTTTTTGGGGGAAGGAACATGTGTCACTAACATATCTTTCCTTGATAAATTTGAAAGACTACTCTTGGCTCTCAGGAGAGATGTCCTGGTCTTGACATATGTGGCCACCAAAATTGTGGAAAAATTAAATTCATTTTTATATCCTCTTCCCCCTGTACCATCAACATAGACTTAACTCCCTTAAGACCAGAGACCTGTTGGGACCTGATCCCCACAACTGGCTTTGCCAGTTTGTTGGGCAATCTGGACTTTTCAGTGATATGATTGAGTGTTCTCAAAAGAGCAGCGGTTCCTTTTATAGAAGATTGTGGATCTTCAGAATGATAATTCTGCCATTTCCATTTCATTTCCTGAAAGTCAGGGTTAGCTTGTGAAAAGTTGTTAAACAACATCCTCACTCTAAACTCCTCCCCCTTTTCAGAGCATTAAATGAAGACTCATCAGGTTTTTTTTTTATTTTATTCTTTTTTAATTAAAATTTCCGCCTCCTCCCCTTTTCCCATTTCCCTCCCCCTCTTCCCATGCATTGCCCCCTCCCCCTACTCCCCTCCCCCCCTCCCCACAATGTGAAATGTCAACCCTCACTCTAAACTCCTCCCCCTTTTCAGAGCATTAAATGAAGACTCATCAGGTTTTATAGTGGCTTTCTGATTTTGGTAGTCGGAACAAGAATGGAGTTTGGAAGTTCTTGTGTACTGTTAGTGATTGTCTGCCCATTTCCTGCCTGGAAAACCATGATTGTTTGTGGAAAGTGTCTTTAATAAAGCTGCATACAGGTTGGCTTGGAAAAAAAAGAAAAGGAAAAAAGAAAAAAGGAAACAAAACATAAAAACAAGGCCTGGGGATGTAGGTGAAAGGGAGAGTAATTTCCTTGAATTTATGAACCCATGTTCCTTCTCTACTAGAGAAAAAAAGTAGATCTATGTATCTAAAAGGCACAAAATTAAAAATACTGCATGCATATTTTAATAAACTAATTTAAAAGTCACCAACAGAAGGCCTGCAATATTTTTTAAAGCTCTCTCCATAATTTGATATTTGATTCCTTTATAGTACCAGAAATGCATGGCGTGAGGGTGGAGGACTCTGTGGATCTGTGAACTCAGAAGAATTCAAGACATTCAGAAAGTAAGTTAGTGTCCTGAAGTGCATTAATTAATACTTTTGACTACCCTGACCGGTACAGATCCTGAGAGAGATATGCCCTAATTTCAAATCCAATTAAAACGGTATCCATTACCAAATTAACCCATGTACACTCAAGTCTTGATATAAAATGACATAGTCTCAAGACACTTTAATTAATCAAACATGCAGAAATATGTCAAGGCAATTATTAATCTACCTATTCTGGTGTTATATATAAAAATCTTTGAGGTTCTTATATATTGAAAGTATTATAGTCTGTTTCATTTTTTCATGTACTTCATTTAACAGAAACCACAGAGTGATATTCCACCATATGCTTGTTTAAATGCAGTGGAAAATGTTCCTTTCAAGGCATATGGTAACATAAGTAGGTGTCTCTGAATATAGCAAGGTTCAAAAGGAAACACCATGAACTAATTTGAAGGGATTCATTGCACAAACATCTCTGCACCATATTTCCTTTGGTTGCCGTTGTCTTCATAAAGACAGTTCTAAGTACGTAAGAAACATCTGCTTCACCCGCCATGCACTCAGGGCTGCCTCTCCTTTCTCTGCTCTGTGCACACCGCAGAGACGCATGAGCCTTGCCTCTCTTGGAGGAGTGCTGGCATCGCTCCAAGTCCACCGCTGTTCGTGTAATGACCTAAAGCAGACAGTCTGCTCTTAGTCACACCTTAGCTGCCTTGCTTTATGCCTCCCGTGGGGTTGTCTGTTGATTGTCAAAGGCCTTCAGGGCCATTTCTTCTGGCTTTGGTGTATTCACTGTTTAAAGAGAAGAAGAAAAGGAAAACACATTCTATATGATGATTAGGAAATTGGTTATTGTCATGCGACCTCTAAACTTAAAAAGTAAGTGTAGCGCTGCTGGGTGTGGAAGTACCTGTCTATAATCCTTTCCTTCAGAAGTTTGAGGCCAGTGCAGTCCACAATGGAAGATAGCATCACAAACAACTAAAAATACGTATTGAAACCTAAAAAGTAAGACATTTTGTATAAGGTGGGCATGGAATCATGACACTGTACACTATTTTATTCAATTACAATATCAATTTATCTGTAGATTAAAGATAACATGACTTATCATGCTGTATATTTGAAAAATAAGCCTTTTATTAGAGGACATCATCTTCTTATATTTCATTCATAGCCGGTTCTCAACTGTTTTACTTTGATGTACCTGATTGTAACAGATGTGTGTTTATCTTACACATATGTTGTTTTCAGCCAAATTGATTGTGAATTAATATGGTAAGTTTCACTAATTTTAAAGACCATTTTCTAATTTTTACAGATAATACTCTCAATTAATTCACATGTCTGACCATCAGCAAATGACTGTGGGCTGTAAGCAGTATACACACGTTCAGTGGGTGATGTGGCTGTAAGCAGATTACACACGGACAGTAGGTGATGTGGCTGTAAGCAGTATACACACGAACAGTAGGTGCTGTGGGTTGTAAGCAGATTACACACGGACAGTAGGTGATGTGGCTGTAAGCAGTATACACATGGACAATAGGTGCTGTGGGCTGTAAGCAGTATACACACAGACGGTAGGTGATGTGGCCTGTAAGCAGTATACACACAGACGGTAGGTGCTGTGGGCTGTAAGCAGTATATGCAGAAATGATAGGTGCTGTCAAGGGGAGCACTGGCTCAGCATTCTTCTATAGCTTATTCGTTTGTTGGGCTTCTTTCATAACATTTCATATTGCTGCATATTGAAGGAATAATCATTTCTCTAGGTTTCCCAGAACAGTTACTTTCTAATCAACTTGTTTTTCTTTTCACTTTTTGTCAGGGGATTACTGACTCTAGAGGTGAGTGAGGTGAGTGCCGTAATGAAGCAAATTCCATTCCCCAGTGCAGTAGTTTGCAAAGTTTACTATGCATTAGGCACACTTGGAGATCTGTTGAGTTGAGAGTGCTGGGTACCATGTTCATCATATTTGATTCTGTAGGTCCAGCATAGGCCTGAGAATCTGCACATCCTATGACTGTCACATGAACAATAATCAGTTCACCTCCCTGGAGAGGGAGTGGGCGTTCTATTTGTAAAAGGCCCAGCCAGCTTGCCTCTGTTTTCATCTTTGCTACAAGGCTCTTGGTCACCAGTGCTTCTCTTACACATTCTTCCACCAAGGCTAAAGATGCTCCTCTTACTCTCCCGACTAGCTCTCATGTTCTGGTGTTGTAGTGAGCAACTTTCCCTGATCCCACATCTTACACTGTCTTTTCCTGCTGCTGTAAGGATCAGCTTTCAGCAGCTCAGGAATTGAAGGGGAGCTATGGAGTTGGCAGACTAATAGCACACACTTGACCCTTCTATCTGAAGGAGTAAACTTAATTTTCTGGGACTGGTAAGAAAGGGAAACCACACACACACACGTACACACACACACACACACACACCCTTCCAACATATCAGGGTCTCACCTAGGACATAGGGTACTGGTGAATGACAAGCCTTCAGCAGGTGAGTGAAACTGAAGAGGAGATGCAGGTCAGGTGAACTACTGGACAGACAGACACACGGGACTTTTCTAAGAGCCAAAGCTTAGTTCTTCATTTTCTTATCCCTTCTGTTGCTTGTTCTATTCTAATTTTGTTCTGTTTTTCTACTCTAATGTTTCCCTTCTGGTTTTCCTGATGACTTCCTTTACCACTTCCAGTGTCTGCCTTCTGTCTTATTTATCTTTCCCTTACAGCTTATATTCCTCAGCAAAGTCTCTCAAGCAATCAAAAATTTCAATGTGGTTACATTCTATTTTTAAGTGAATGATTACAATGAATACAAATAAAAACATTATGTTTCTCATTCTCTTACATGATTAAACATGTTACATATTATAGGTGAAAAGCAAATTATCTCCAACTGCCCACATTCATTCATATTCAAGCAACTTGTCATAGATTAGCAAAGTAGAAGCAAACAAGGTATGTTTCTCAGTCAGTTTTTTTTTTTCTGTCAGACTGCATTTTGAGGTTAGAGAGAAAGAATCAGTTACTTTATTATTTATCTCAAAAGGTAATCTTATAAAAATTAAAGGAATCATAATTTTTCTATATGAATAACAGTCATTTATATTTTAAGTCCTCAGGGTGCATGCTCACTCATCAGCAGTTGTTTTTTTAAAATCATATAAGGAAGCTGATGGCAGAAATTGATCATCACTTTTGTTCACCAACCCATCCTACCAAGAGAGGCATTTCAGCAAAAGTATGCCTGCCATTGCTTTTGTTTCCTGATCTCAATAAGTCCCTTGCTCAACTATTAAAATGTGCATTTTTAAACTCTAAATTTTTCCACCAGATTTTCTACCTCAAATCCATTAGCAGAAACATTTTAGCCTAACCTTAAGTCACTAGTTATGATGCCCACTGAAACCCACAAACACATTTCCCAACACTAAGATGAAAAGGACTTGAGCTACCCTAGCTTCTGGGACTCAATTCTTTTCCTTTAAGCATTAACTTAAGCCATCGTCTATAAGGCTCATGAGAAACTCGTAAGCCCTACCTGTGTGACACTTCCTTGGTACTGTTTTAACCTCTGTAGTCCCTGCTTTATCTGGGGCTGGGGCTAGGCTACATCCTACCTTTACTTATATTAACTTTCCCACTAAACTAACTAACCTCTATCTTAATCTTTACATTCGTTAAAAACCTTAAATCACCAAAGTTCTATTCAAGCTAACACTATTATTATACAAAATCATTCCTTTAATTAAACAGTACAGCTTAAAAAGAAACCATCTTCATAATAATCCACAGATAAAAATGACCATTAGAACAGGATATTTACATGACATAATCATACTACATTATAGGCAGTGGAGATTTCCCTACATTCATTCACTCCCTGCCAGACAAAAGAGAAAAATGGCAGCAGCAAACATGTAAATGCATGGTAGTAGCAAGAGACATTGTGGAGTCAAAGCCATTTGGGCTGTACCTATCTGAGAGTCTCCCATCAGTGCCTTGCTTCCTGGTGGATGGAACTCCCAAAGTTTAGCTGCTACCTGCTGCTCTTCTAACATGGTCACTGTCGTTTTCCCTTGGTAGCTTTTGTTTTTAAGGCTAAGGCTCAGAAGAATATAATTCTGTTCTGATATAGCCATGAGGACTCTTTCTTGAGAACCAGCTAAGGAAGAATTCTTTGGGTCAAGCAAAGAAAACATATTTTGAGTTCATTTAGGTTTATGTCTCATTTGAAAATTATTGTTCATCTGATATTTAGTCTCTGAAAGATAAGCAGTCATTTTGTTCTTTGAACTCGTATATTGAGTAAGTTTGACTTGAGAGGCAGATTTAGGTTAAATCCTGATTGTATTCATTGTTGAGTGGTGTGAATTTGCAGCTATTGCTTAAGCAGGGTGAGCCTTAGTCTCCCCAACTGTCATGTAGGAATGAAACTTCCTCATGTAGGTTGGTGCATGAAGCAATGATAAGATAATTAAGGTGACTCCATGGAGAAGGACAATCTGGATGGTTGGAAACTTCCTACAGTAGCAATATCATTACTGAAAATAACAAACTTCAGAAATATCAAAGGCTATACAAAATGTTCTTTTAAATGAACCGTTGGGAGAATGACAGAATTTGGAAGACTGGCCCATATCATTTGTTCATATTTTGTTCACTAAATATTTGCACGATAGGTGCTACACATCCTTGGATCTGTGGCCTCTGAAGTACACTCACTGATCCTCTGGATACTGGCAGTGGCAGGCTGTTCATTACTTGAGACACATCTTTGCCCAGGCTCTAATTTCAGATGATTCTGAAGGTCCAATACCAACCTCACAGTTTACTGGTGTGTATCTTATTTGTGCTCAGAGTATCCTTCTCTACCTCTTTCCATTTTTTTTTCGAGACAGGGTTTCTCTGTAGCTTTGGTGCCTGTCCCGGAACTAGCTCTTGTAGACCAGGCTGGCCTCGAACTCCCAGAGATCCGCCTGCCTCTGCCTCCCGAGTGCTGGGATTAAAGGCGTGCGCCACCACCACCCGGCCTGCTCCCCTTTCCATTTTGAGGTCATAAATCAGAGCAGAGAAAAATGAGCATTAAAGTTCGACTGATAGACCTTTAGTCCCAGCACTCGGGAGGCAGAAGCAGGAGGATCTCTGTGAGTTTGAGGCCAGCCTGGTCTACAAGAGCTAGTTCCAGGACAGGAACGAAAAGCTACAGAGAAACCCTGTCTCGAAAAACCAAAAAAAAAAAAAAAAAAAAAAAGTTAGACTGATAGATGGAGCATGCAAGGGTGTGAACACAGAAATGTTGAGATCATTGGGCTGTCTGTATATCAAAGTTGGCACATATCTGCTCATCTGGAGACGGCATTTCCTAATCTGGTAGCCAAGTAGTGACCCTCATGCCAGGCCAATGTGTTAAAGTGACAAACAGTGGGTAGAAGTTATCGATTCTATTTTATAAAGAAAAAAGCTCCTGTCTTGACTTCCTTTGGTGATGAACAATATTGTAGAAGTGAAAGTCAAATAGTTTCCTGACCACATGGACTCCCGAAAATAACGACACAGAAACTATATTATTTAAATTACTGCTTGGCCAATCACATAAGCATATTGCAAGCTAGCTCCTGTATTTTTGGTTAACCCATTTTTATTGTTTAGATTTTACTATGGGGCTTGTGGCCTACCAGCAAATGTCCAGCTGACAGCTCGCATCTTTCCCTCTGGCTCCATGCCATCTCACTGACTCCACCTACTCTCTCTTTCTATATCTCTTCTAGCATGGCTATGTTCTGTTAAGTGATTGGCGAAAAGCAGCTTCTTTATTAACCAATAAAAGCAACATATGTACAGAAAGACTTTTTTATTTATTTTTTTATATTTATTTTATTTTTATTGTAACTAAGGAAAACTAACTATAACTATTTTTAAGTTCTATTAAAGACTTCAGAAGGATATAATATTACCTAAGTTAGGGCTGGAAGGATGTCTCAGCAGTTAAGAGCACTGCTTGCTCTTCCAAAGGTCCTAAGTTCAATTCCCAGCAACCACATGGTGGCTCACAAGCATCAGTAATGAGATCTGGTGCCCTCTTCTGTCCTGCAGGCATCCATGCAAACAGAATACTGAGAATACTGTATACGTAATAAATAAATAAATCTTTAAAAAATATTACCTAAGTTAACAAGAAGTGTATTGTAAACGACTTATAAAGCTTTAGAATTGACAGAGACATCTCGCTGCCTGGAGAGTCACTCAAAGTTTTTTTTTTTATATGAATAGTATACCTTATTTTATTTTATTTTATATTTATTTATTTATTTATTAAAGATTTCTGCCTTCTCCCCGCCACCACCCACCATTTCCCTTCCCCTCCCCCATCAAGTCCCCCTCCCTCATCATCCCTAAGAGTAATCCGGGTTCCCTGCCCTGTGGGAAGTCCAAGGACCACCCAGCTCCATCCAGGTCTAGTAAGGTGAGCATCCGAACTGCCTAGGCTCCCACAAAGCCAGTACGTGCAGTAGGATCAAAAACCCATTGCCATTGTTCTTGAGTTCTCAGTAGTCCTCATTGTCTATTATGTTCAGCAAGTCCGGTTTTATCCCATGCTTTTTCAGACCCAGGCCAGCTGGCCTTGGTGAGTTCCTGATAGAACATCTCCATTGTCTCAGTGTGTGGGTGCACCCCTCACGGTCCTGAGTTCCTTGCTCGTGCTCTGTCTCCTGCTCTTGATTTGGACCTTGAGATTTCAGTCCGGTGCTCCAGTGTGGGTCTTTGTCTCTGTCTCCTTTCATCGCCTAAATGTTTTTCTTTGGGTTCTCCTTCTTAATTAGCTTCTCTAGGATCACGCATAATAGGCTCAACGTCCCCTATTCATGGCTAGAAACCAAATATGAGTGAGTACATCCCATGTTCCTCTTTTTGGGTCTGGCTCACCTCACTCAGGATAGTGGTTTTTTTTTTTTTTTTTTTTTTTTGTTTTTTTTTGTTTTTTTTTTTTTTCAAAACAGGGTTTCTCTGTGGTTTTGGAGCCTGTCCTGGAACTAGCTCTTGTAGACCAGGCTGGTCTCGAACTCACAGAGATCCGCCTGCCTCTGCCTCCCGAGTGCTGGGATTAAAAGCGTGCGCCACCACCACCCGGCAGGATAGTGTTTTCTATTTCCGTCCATTTGCCTGCAAAATTCAGGAAGTCATTGTTTTTTACTGCTGAGTAATACTCTAATATGTATATATTCCATACTTTCTTCATCCATTCTTCCATTGAAGGGCATCTAGGTTGTTTCCAGGTTCTGGCTATTACAAACAATGCTGCTATGAACATAGTTGAGCATATACTTTTGTTGTATGATAGGGCATTTCTTGGGTATATTCCCAAGAGTGGTATTGCTGAGTCCAGGGGTAGGTGGATCCCGAAATTCCTGAGAAACCGCCATACTGTTTTCCAAAGTGGTTGCACAAGTTTGCATTCCCACCAGCAATGGATGAGTGTACCCCTTTCTCCACAACCTCTCCAGCAAAGGCTATCATTGGTGTTTTTTATTTTAGCCATTCTGACAGGTGTAAGATGGTATCTTAAAGTTGTCTTGATTTGCATTTCCCTGATTGCTAAGGAAGTTGAGCATGACCTTAAATGTCTTTTGGCCATTCGAACTTCTTCTGTTGAGAATTCTCTGTTCAGCGCAGTGCCCCATTTTTTAATTGGGTCGATTAACCCTTTATGGTCTACTTTCTTGAGTTCTCTGTATATTTTGGAGATCAGACCATTGTCTGTTGCAGGATTGGTGAAGATCTTCTCCCAGTCAGTGGGTTGCCTTTTTGTCTTAGTGACAGTGTCCTTTGCTTTACAGAAGCTTCTCAGTCTCAGGAGGTCCCATTTATTCAATGATGCCCTTAATGTCTGTGCTGCTGGGGTTGTACGTAGGAAGTGTTCTCCTGTGCCCATGTGTTGTAGAGTACTTCCCACTTTCTCTTCTATCAGGTTCAGTGTGTTCGGATGGATATTGAGGTCTTTAATCCATTTAGACTTGAGTTTTGAGCATGGTGATAGATATGGATCTATTTTCATTCTTCTACAGGCTGACATCCAGTTTTGCCAGCACCATTTGTTAAAGATGCTCTCTTTTTTCCATTGTATACTTTTAGCTCCTTTATCGAAAATCAGGTGTTCATAGGTTTGTGGGTTAAAGCTAGGGTCTTCTATTCGATTCCATTGGTCGACTTCTCTGTTTCTATGCCAATACCAAGCTGTTTTCAATACTGTAGCTCTGTAATAGAGTTTGAAGTCAGGGATGGTAATGCCTCCAGTCAGTCCTTTATTGTATAAGATTGTTTTGGCTATCCTGGGTTTTTTGTTTTTCCATATAAAGTTGATTATTGTCTTTTCCAGATCTGTGAAGAATTTTGATGGGATTTTGATGGGGATTTCGTTGAATCTATAGATTGCTTTTGGTAGAATTGCCATTTTTACTATGTTGATCCTCCCAATCCAAGAGCAAGGGAGATCCTTCCATTTTCTGGTGTCCTCATCGATTTCTTTCTTCAAAGACTTAAAGTTCTTGTCAAATAAATCTTTCACTTCCTTGGTTAGAGTTACCCCAAGATATTTTATGCTATTTGTGGCTATCGTGAAAGGTGATGCTTCTCTGATTTCCCTCTCTGCTTCCTTATCCTTTGTGTATAGGAAGGCAACTGATTTTTTGGAGTTGCTCGTGTATCCTGCCACATTCCCAAAGGTGTTTATCAGCTGTAGGAGTTCTTTGGTAGAGTTTTTTGGGTCACTTATGTATACTATCATATCATCTGCAAATAACGAAAGCTTAACTTCTTCCTTTCCAATACGAATCCCCTTGTTCCCCTTATGCTGTCTTATTGCTATTGCTAGAACTTCAAGCACTATATGAAGAGGTATGGAGAGAGTGGACATCCTTGTCGTGTTCCTGATTTTAGTGGGATGGCTTTGAGTTTTTCTCCATTTAATTTAATGTTGGCTGTCGGCTTGCTGTAGATAACTTTTATTATATTTAGGTATGATCCTTTTATCCCTAATCTCTCCAAGACCTTCATCATAAAGGGGTGTTGAATTTTGTTGAATGCTTTTTCAGCATCTAATGAAATGATCATATGGTTGTTTTCTTTCAGTTTATTTATATGGTTGATTACATTGATAGATTTGCGTATGTTGAACCAGCCCTGCATCTCTGGGATGAAGCCTACTTGATTATAATGAATAATTTTTCTAATGTGTTCTTGGATTCGGTTTGCCAGTATTTTATTGAGGATTTTTGCATCAATGTTCATGAGTGAGATAGGCCTGTAATTCTCTTTCTTGGTTGGGTCTTTGTGTGGTTTTGGTATCAGGGTAATTGTAGCTTCATAAAAGGAATTTGGTAATGACTCTTCTGTTTCTATATTGTGAAATACATTAAGGAGTATAGGTATTAGCTCTTCTTGGAAGGTCTGGTAGAATTCTGCATTGAAACCATCTGGTCCTGGGCTTTTTTTGGAAGGGAGATTTTTGATAACCATTTCTAATTCTTCGCGACTAACTGGTCTATTTAGATCGTTCACCTGTTCTTGGTTTAGCTTTGGTATATGGTACTTATCTAAAAAAATGTCCATTTCTTTTGCATTTTCCAGTTTTGTGGCATACAGGCTTTTGTAGTAAGATCTAATGATTCTATGAATTTCTTCTGTGTCTGTGGTTATGTCCCCCTTTTCATTTTTGATCTTATTTATTTGCGTGTTCTCTCTCTGTCGTTTAATTAGTTTGGATAGGGGTTTCTCGATCTTGTTGATTTTCTCCAAGAACCAACTTTTTGTTTCATTGATTCTTTGGACTGTTTTCTGTGTTTCTATTTTGTTGATTTCCGCCCTCAGTTTGATTATTTCCAGTCTTCTACTCCTCCTGGGCACGTCTGCTTCTTTTTTTCTAGAGCTTTCAGGTGTGCTGTTAAGTCCCCAATGTATGCTTTCTCCGTTTTCTTTAAGTGGGCACTTAGTGCTATGAACTTTCCTCTTAGCACTGCTTTCATCGTGTCCCATAGGTTTGAGTATGTTGTCTCTTTATTTTCATTAAATTCAAGGAAGACTTTAATTTCTTTCTTAATTTCTTCCTTGACCCAGGTGTGGTTCAGTAGTTGACTGTTCAGTTTCCATGAGTTTGTTGGCTTTCTGGGGGTAGCATTGTTGTTGCCTTCTAACTTTAATCCGTGGTGATCTGATAAGACACAGGTGGACACTGATATTTTTTTGTATCTGTGGAGGTTTCCTTTGTTTCCGAGTATGTGGTCAATTTTCGAGAAGGTTCCATGAGCTGCAGAGAAGAAGGTATATTCTTTCCTATTTGGGTGGAGTGTTCTATAGATGTCTGTTAAGTCCATTTGCTTCATTACCTCCAACAATTCTCTTAATTCTCTATTAGGTTTCTGTCTGATTGACCTGTCCATTGGTGAGAGAGGTGTGTTGAAGTCTCCTACTACTAGTGTGTGTGGTTTAATGTCTGCCTTAAGTTCTAGTAATATTTCTTTTACATATGTGGGTGCTTTTATATTAGGGGCATAGATATTCAGGATTGAGACTTCATCCTGATGAATTGTTCCTGTTATGAGTATAAAGTGTCCATCTCGATCTCTTCTGATTGATTTTAGTTTGAAGTCCGTTTTGTTAGAAATTAGTATGGCCACACCTGCTTTTTTTTTTTAGGACTATTTGCTTGAAAAACCTTTTCCCAAACCTTTACTCTAAGTAGATGCCTGTCTTTGTGGTTGAGATGTGTTTCTTGCAAACAGCAGAATGTTGGATCCTGTTTCTGTATCCAATCTCTTAGCCTGTGCCTTTTTATAGGTGAATTGAGACCATTTATATTAAGTGATATTAATGACCAGTGGTTGTTTGCTCCAGTTATTCTTATTGTTTTTGGTAGTAGAGTTTGTGTGTTTCCCTTCTTTGAGTTGTGCTAGTGAAGGGTCGCTAGATGCCTGAGTCATTGTAGGCAGTGTTAGCAATGTTGGATTCCTTGGATTGTGATTTTCCTTCTATTACTTTCTGCAGGGCTGGATTTGTGGCTATGTATTGTTTGAATTTGTTCTTATCCTGGAATGTCTTGTTTTCTCCATTGATAGTGAACGATAACTTGGCTGGGTATAGTAGTTTGGGTTTGCATCCGTGGTCTCTTAGTTTCTGCAGTACCTCTATCCAAGACCTTCTGGCTTTCATGGTTTCCATAGAGAAGCCAGGTGTAAGTCTGATCGGTTTACCTTTATAAGTTACTTGCCCTTTTTCCTTTGCAGCTCTTAATATTCCAAGAGCAGCAAATCCTGAACATTCTCAGACTTGTCTCCAGATAGAATGGCTGCCTGGACAGCTGCACCATAAGCAACAGCTTCATCAGGGTTGATGCTCTTGTTCAGCTCTTTTCCATTGAAGAAGTCCTGCAGAAGCTTCTGAATCTTGGGGATTCTGGTAGAACCACCTATCAGGACAATATCACGGATTTGAGACTTATCTAGTTTAGCATCTCAAAGAGCCTTTTCTACAGGGTCCAGAGTACCCCAGAACAGGTCAGCATTTAATTCTTCAAATCGAGCACGGGTAATGGAGGTATAGAAGTCAATTCCTTCATAGAGAGAATCAATCTCAATACTGGCCTGGGTGCTGGAGGAGAGGGTGCGCTTCGCCCGTTCACAGGCAGTACGCAGACGCCTGACAGCTCTCTTGTTCTCACTGATGTCCTTCTTGTGCTTTCGTTTAAACTCAGCAATGAAATGGTTGACCATCCTGTTGTCAAAGTCTTTTCCACCCAAGTGGGTGTCTCCAGTTGTTGATTTGACTTCAAAAATTCCATCCTCAATTGTGAGGATGGACACATCAAAAGTACCACCTCCCAGATCAGCACATTCCTTTCAGCTCCAACCTTCTTATCTAGCCCATAGGCAATAGCAGCAGCAGTCAGCTCGTTGATAATTCGAAGGACATTGAGGCCAGCAATAGTTCCAGCATCTTTTGCTGCCTGTCGCTGAGAATCATTGAAGTAGGCTGGCACTGTGACCACAGCATTGGTAACCGTCTTCCCCAGATAAGCTTCTTCGATCTCCTTCATCTTAGTAAGAACCATAGAGGACACCTCCTCTGGGTAGAAGCTTTTTGTCTCTCCTTTGTACTCTACTTGGACCTTGGGCCTGCCTGCATCGTTCACCACCATGAAGGGCCAGTGCTTCATGTCAGACTATACAACGGCATCATCAAACCTACGTCCCATCAGACGTTTGGCATCAAAAACTGTGTTGGTGGGATTCATTGCAACCTGATTCTCCGCAGCATCCCCAATCAATCGTTCCGTGTCAGTAAAAGCCACATAGCTTGGTGTGGTTTGGTTACCCTGGTCATTGGCAATAATCTCCACCTTCCCGTGCTGGAAGACGCCCACACACGAGTAGGTGGTGCCAAGATCAATACCGACTGCATGTCCCTTAGACATGGTTGCTCGCGTGTAGGCCCGGCTGTGCTGGCGAGGACACCGCACCGATTTCCCCCAAAGCTGGCGCAGCGTTCAATGAGTCAAAGTTTTTTTGTAATGTTGGAGCAATCAACTTTGGCTAAGGCCTAGAATAACTAACAGACCATTTTTAGAGGCAGGAAAAAAATTAAAACCATCTTACCCTGTTTTGACAAGATTTGACAGTCTTCTTCTTCTTCTTCTTCTTCTTCTTCTTCTTCTTCTTCTTCTTCTTCTTCTTCTTCTTCTTCTTCTTCTTCTTCTTCTTCTTCTTCTTCTTCTTCTTCTTCTTCTTCTTCTTCTCCCTTTCCTGTCTAGATTTCATGCATATTTTGTCAGTGGTTGATGTATGGGCATGCAGTTCCTTGTCCAAAGGCCAGTTTTGACCCACCCCCAGCAGAAAAAAACAAGCTCCAAGTGGAGTTTCTTTGGTGCTCAACATTTTCTTGGGAATAGATCGGTGCTGCCAGGAGCAACTGTGTCTCATGTCAACAGAACCCTAAGTTATTTAAATGCCATATTCTATAGTCCTTTGAAGTGGTTGAAGATTATCTATCTATGCAGAATACAATCTCTATGTATCTAAAGAACCTGATTATTCTAACTATAAGTATGACAAACATGGATGACTATTGACCTATAATTCTTAATACCTGTATAGCTTAAAAACTAAGACTTCATATTAAAATATTAAACAATCTTCAAACAACTAAGGACAATGACCTCAAAATGCAAACAATGTGTAAGTATCATAATCTGAGGTAAAAATGCATAATGTAATATGATAAATATATCCTAAAATTGTGTCAATAAGCAAAATTTCTTTTTTTAATATTTATTAATTTATTTATTATATATACAATATTCTGTCTACATGTATGCCTGCAGGCCAGAAGAGGGCACCAGACCTCATTACAGATGGTTGTGAGCCACCATGTGGTTGCTGGGAATTGAACTCAGGACCTTTGGAAGAGCAGGCAATGCTCTTTACCACTGAGCCATCTTTCCAGCCCCCTAAACAAAATTTCTTAAGCAGAGGTACAAGCATGTATGCATACAATATGACAAAATAACTTTGCCCAGGTGTACAAATATTGTAGATAGAAATAAAAACATATTTAATATATTTTAAGTTTGTATCAATATACAAAAATATATTGCTGTAAATTGCCTATAAATAATAGCTCACAAATAGTTACTCTGTTATTCACTATTATTATTAGTGTGAGTAAGCTCACACTAATCTACCCATTATCCTATACAAAATAAGCCCTTTCCTCCTCCCCAAAGAAAATGAGGTTGGAGAGGCGGCTCTGTTGTTAAGAGCACTAAAGTTGCTTTTCCAGAGGATGTGGGTTCAATTCCTAGCACCTACAACTGTCTGCAACTCTGGATCTAGGGATCTGACATATGTGCAGGCAAAACAAGGATACACATAAATAAATATAAATAAAGCTGGGCAGTGCTGGTGTGCATCTTTAATCCCAGCACTTGGGAGGCAGAGGCAGGTGGATCTCTGTGTTCAAGGCCAGCCTAGTCTATAGATTGAGTTTTAGGACAGCCAGGGTGACACAGAGAAACCCTGTCTTGAAAAACAAGGCAAAAACAAAACAACAAAACCCAAACAAAAACAAAAAAACCATATTTCTGCTTACTTGTGTCTTTTCATGTGTAACAGGTGCAGTGAATGTTGGTCTCATGCAAAGACAGCCCATGGACAAGATGAGGAACAATGCTGAGATTCTGTGTCCCAGGATAACATTTTAGGACAGAGTGTTTTCTTCAGTCTTGAAGTGCTCACCTTTGGATTGTCAATACTAGAAGACTTATGCTTTGTTTCTGTATCTATAATTAATGACCTTTTGTCAGTGATTTAGCTGAAAGCAGGTAGACTGTTTCACTGTAGTTGGTTTTATGATGCTCACTGAGTCCTAGAGACTCCATGTGACCAGGAATGACAGGGCAGGTAGACAATAGAAGCAGATATTCATGACAACATATGCAAAAGGAGAAAGACTCTGCTTGAAAACCCTACCTCCTAATAGTAACTAAATCTTAATCACTTCTATGGATTAAAAATAATTATTTTCATAGATAACTGTTATATATTACCATATAATAAACTTAGTGGCGTAAGTAACAACAAAAACAACAATAGCAGCAACAAATCAAAAGTCAGGAACCACAATTTTGATCTCATGACTTTGGGGGAAAATTGAATTCAGCTATGTGTTTCTTATTTGGAAACTCTCTGTATGCACTAGTGGTGGGATGGAGCTGGGACTGTGTCAGAGTCCAGGTCCCAATGAGGGCAGGGACTGAAGATGGGTAGATTCAAGAGCAGTGATGAGAAAAATCAAACACAGGACCCTTATTAGTTTCACTTTAGGAGAGATAGACAGAGGGAAGCATATCCCTGATGGAGACAGAGGTCCCAGCAGAAGATATAAGGAGCTGGTGAGAGAAGGAAGTGAGCCAGGACATGGTGCTCGGGAGAATCTTGCAGCCTGACTAACTAGCAGCCAGAGTGCTTCTTTATACAGAATTTAGTAAGTAAGGTTACATTCATGTTGTTCCAAAACATAGATCATACCATTTTTGTTTTTGGATATGTGTTTCACTTCCTTCTTTTGCCATCCCCAGAGGAGGCATTATTTCTAAGAATTCCTTTTCTACAGTCCCTTCTCAGATGTTCTATTCTACCACAATTAAAATATTTGGCATTTTGATATCTCCTCATACCTTTGGAAATTGCTTCTCCTACCCAAGATTCAGTATTATAGTCAAATGTCTCAATGTTCATTGTATGCAGAATCCATTCATCCATTAGTGCTGATCTAACCTTTAAAGGCCCAAGTATCTTTTTGCCTCCTAAGTTGGCATTTTCAAAAGCCAGAGATTCAATAAGTACTCATCTAGCATCTGGGTCTGTCACTCCTATTTGTACAGCCTTAGCTTATTTGTGTAAAAAGTCACTAAAGGGTTCTCTCTGGTCCTGTATAACCCTGGTTATGATTCAATTTGTTTTCCTTGTTCTTGAATCTTGTCCTAAGCATTTAAGGCTGCTTTGTGGCATAGGGACAAGATTGGCGAGCTTGGGAACTTTCCAAGTCGTGGCATGCACTTAGCTCTGCTGTGGTGGGGGTTTTACAAAAAATCACTTAGTAGCTTAAAGCAAGCCAAACAGGCAGGGTGGGAGACTTTCTGGTCTGTGGATTGTTTAGGCCTTTTAGACTGGTCCACTTGTAGATGTGGAGTTCGGTCCCATGTTGGCCGTCAGATGAAGACAGACGATAAAAAGAAATCCCACACTAGCTCAGAATTGAGTATAATAAAGGGTTATTTATTTTGGGGTAGACTCACATATTGCAGTCCTCTGCTTGAACAGGGAACAGCAACAGAATCTGGCAGCCAGAAAAGAGAGGGGACGCACACGTTATATCAGCATTTATAGTATAAAAGGCCAAGCCCAATTGGGCAGGTAACTTAAAGGCTACTGATTGTAGGAATTCTTACAGCACCAAGCTGTGTATTATTCACTACTAATGGCCAGAGGGACCAAGAAATATCCTCAGGTCAAAGTCATTGTAAATATTAATAAAATTCTGGCAAAATACAATTTTTATATTTTATATCTTTATAGAACACTTTTACCATCTTTCTACATCATTCTTTGTCCATCAGTATAAGTTTCTGTGTAGGACAGAGGTAACCAGCCAATCTAACTTTGTTACTGTATATGCCAAGAAATTGCCTGGGTGTATATTGGGAAGAGACTTGTAATCTTAACTGTGGCCACCTCCTCTAGCCCACCAAATCTTGTTGACCTTTTAAGGTTTACTTTGTTTTGATTATCTTGTTCCTCTGAGTAAGTATAGAGTCAGATGTTTCAAGAATATCTCATATCTTCATAAAGAGACTTCTAGATTCTTCATGTGTATCATAACCTCCAAGGTATATGGAAGACCTTTAAGTAGATAAAGATATCTCCCTAAAATGGGGGAGGGGGAATAGGATGCTCAGGACTGTCCTGGGGAAGCTTAAAAATAGCATTCCTGGGAGAAGGCACTAATGATTCATAGGAAAAGTTCTATCAATCCAATATTCCCAAATTGTACAAATATTAAAAGTCTCCCAAGTATGCAACAGGTGGAGATGAAAATAAGGTAGAATGTAAGGTGGCCATCATGTGACTTAGCTTTGCTGGGTCTTTGCCAAACATCAGTGCAGGCTTTCTGACTTCTGCCATTCCCGTCAGATATGGCTGTACCAGAACTGGACCATGTCTATGTCATTGCCTCTCCTGTATAGAAACAGAGGTTGTTATAGACTTAGCTGGGGATGTTGGCCAAAACTGTATGTCCTTTCAGGGAGGTCTTCAATTTTCTTCATTTGTAGAAGGTAGTATCCTAAGATGCCCAAGTAGAAATTGTATTCATTAAAAAAACAATTCATGTATTTTATGTGCATGGGTGTTTTGTTTACATATATGTTTGTCTACTACTTGTATGCCTGGTGCTTACAAAGTCCAGAAGAGGGTGTTGGATTCTCTAAAACTGGAGTTGAAGAATTGTGGGTACTGGGATTTGAACCTTGGTCCTCTGGAAGAGCATCCCGTGCTCTTAACCACTGAGCCATCTCATGCGGCCCTATACTGATTTTCATAAACTGTCTTCTTGAGTTGTGTCATTTAATTATTGACATGATTAGAGGCCTACTTACACTGGAGTGCATGTGGGAGGTGTGTTTTCATGTGTAGACACATTAGGGACATGTTTCAAGAGTAAATCTGGGGCTAGGAGGTGGTGGCACACTCCTTTAATCCCAACACTCAGGAGGCAGAGGCAGGTGGATCTCTGTGAGCTAGTTCCAAGACAGGCCCCAAAGCTACAGAGAAACCTCATCTCAAAAAACAAAAAAAGAGTAAATCTTGGATGTGAGCTTCTTCCTTTTTTCTCCCATCTTTTTATTCATCCTTCCTGCCTTTCCCTCTTTATTTAAAAATATTTATTTATTAAGTAGAATGTTAAATTCTGTCATTTCAGAAGTTAAAATGTCATCAGATAGCATCTTGTTTTTATAGAAAAGTTTCTTCCATCTTACTGTACCTGTTTCTCAGATGTGTGTTTTCATCACCCTGTTGTCAAGCAGATTTCTCTCACATCTACTCTTTGCCAAGGACAGTGCTCACCCTGACTATGTATAGAATAGAAGGGATATGCTGTATCCTCCTCTTTTGCAAGGTCTCATTCAAAATGCTCAGGACATTGTTATCAAAATCAGGCACAGGTGTAGGTAAAATTCGTTCAATGCTGTTTCTTGGGTGCATGTCCCTGAACCCCATTCCTTTCTACCTGGAGACCTGTAAACTAAAAAATAGATAGCAGGAGGTCCCTGATGCTCCCCCAAAACAGGATAGACAATGCTCACTGCTGTTGGTTGCCTACCAGTACTCGATGGTAAGATAATTTTTGCCAAAGATGCTAAATCTTTGATCATAGATCACAGAAAAATAATGAAAATTGGGCTAGAAACTTCCCACTTGGTGACTAGCCCTCATAGAGCTAGAAAGCACTATGTGAGCCTTTTGGGGAATAACTGTCGTATTCAACTATGGATCTTTTGTAAAATACTGATAGGTCATTAAAGATGACTCCGCTGTTGAAATAGTGGCAACTCTATTGTGGGGTAGTGTGATGGCTATTCTTGGTTGTCAGTTGACTATATCCAGATTAGCTGGAATCCAGAAATGGAGGGCACACCTGGGAGGAATTGAGTGGATCCACTTATAGTCTGGACCTTTGAAGCAGGAAGTCATCCCTTTGCTCAGGTTCTTGAGGTTGGAAGACCTTCGATCTGGGCCATGCTTTCTTTTGGAAGCCTATATAAGGACATGGAAGACAAGCTTTTGCTCTTTGCCTCTTTGTTTTCTACTTGCTAGCAAGATCATATATTCACTGGCATTAGAACCTATTCCTTTGAATTTATAGCATCTACTGAAGACAAGCTACAACTTCCAGCTTTGTGGGTGGAGTAACTATTGGATTCTTGGCCTTTCCATTCATAGACAGCCATTGTTGGATTAGCTAGACCACAGCCTGTAAGTCTTTCAAATAAAATCACTTAGAAGAGGAAGAGGTTTAGCAGGAGTTTGAAGGGGAAAAGAAGAGTAACAGGGATAGAGGGATGATTGAAATACATTATGGTCATGTATGAAAATATAATAACAAATCATGTAATTATGCATAATTAATATACACTAATAAAATCATAAGAAAAGAAGCATGTCTTCCTCCCTCATCCGCAGAATGCAGTAGTGGTGCAGCACAGAAAGGGGACAATCAAGGACACTGCCGGCATTGATGGCAACATGTTTCTCTGTCTTAGATGAAGATTCAGCCCTTCTGACAAGAGGGCTTATTAAGGCTCTTGGATTCACACTCTGGGTTCTTATTCTACACTCAGAGTTCCCCACCCCCTAAGGACGCCTGGCCTTGCATCAGCTCTTTACTGTATTTTCTGTCTACACAAAGGTGGACTACCAGAGCTATCTTTTTATTAAGTATTTATCTGATATTTTAAATCTAAGATGGCAGTGGCGGTGTCAAAATTCAAGCTCCAAATGATGACATTTTGTTCAGCACTGGACTGCACTTCTGCCGCTGACTTCACAGCTTGTGGTAGAGCTAAGATAATCCTACTGATTAGGGAAGCCATAGTTGGTGCAACATCCTAGAGCACTGTGTTACTCATGTGTCTGTAGTGATGACAGTGTGGATAACCTGACTCTTCTGCCAGTGGTATAAAAGTATAGTTTATGGGAATTGAACAACTTATGATAGTTGATAGTGACAAAATACTGTCTCGCTTTATTTAAGAACCTTTTCCTTTTGCTTATAATAACAAGCTTGCTGCATTATTGCCATTAGCCTCCTACTACCTCATACTGCATTTGTTTTTCTTTCGAGGTCCTGGGAAATTAAGCTCAGGACCTCACATATACTAAGTAGGTACTATATCATGGAACTATAGCCAAGTTCCACATCTCTTAATTAAGTCTTGTTTTCTCTAGTTGACTTAATGGATCAAGTGCTGTGCAGTACAATCTTAGGAGCAATAGGCTGTATTATCTATTATATCATGTAGCCCCAATATGCCATAAACTTCATCATCTAGGTTTAGCTTAAGGAGCTAATTGCATAGAGGTGAAATTAACTCATGATGAAATCACCCAATAATGTAACAGCCAAGGCAGTTTCTTTATTCATTATTCAACGAAAGCAACATACAAACAGAAGGAACTTCTACACTACAATAATACAGTTTTCAGTCCATATCCCCACAGCAGAGCAACATACAACTGCATTTTCCCTACCAGATTATGCATCTGTGTTTTATGCATCACATTATAGGCCTAAGACTCATGCACTCTTCTATTATTCATTTTAAGCCCTTCTCAAGCTTGGACTCAACACAAGGCTATTGGGTGCTCATGTTTAAGATTATTTCAGGGCAGCTATTTAATAGAGAGGGTCTGCAAAGCACACTCTTATTTTGGAGGAGCTTTTTGGCATGACTGAGGAGTTGTAGGTGCTGTCATATCTACACCAAATCTTTCTAAAGAGTTTGACATCTCTGCACTCTGCTTCACATTACAATCATTTTCTTGATAGTGATGGGTTTTCATCTCTGTCCAGATACTGCTTTAAAATTTGAATCCTCTATGGGTTAAAGAGCCCATAAAGTTGAGAAAGAACAGGGAAGGGGAGGTAAGGTTGAGGTGGGAGGAGTTGGAAGGGAAAATTATGTCAGTACAATATTTACCTATGAAATTTCCAAAACCCAAAAAAATTAAAAACAAAACAAAACAACAAAATCTGTAATGACCTCACAAGAGTGTGATATGCTACACTGAATCCATGAAGGATAAGGCCTTTATTAGCACGCTTTGTTTCTTCAGAATATCTTAAGGTAAAAGGTGCTTAGACATGTTTTGAAAGAAGATTGGGTTTCCCCTTATAAATCTGACAGATAGTTCAGTGATAAATTCTGCAGAAATATCCTTCTCCTTGTTTTAAAATATCATCAGCAAAAATTTTCTTCTCTGTATGTATTGCTATTATTTAGAAGAGCAGCCACAACTTTATTTAAGAATTGTTTTCAATTATTAAAGAGCTAAGGACCATCTAGCAAAACCCACAATGACAGGCATGAGAAGCTCTCTTTTGAGCTGCTGACCAGCACTGTCTAGGAGACTCTCAAAACATAACCCCCTTGTTTGAGAACTGAAGGTGAAGGGTAAGACCATACATATTGCTGAAGACAACATGCACTTCAGAAACAGGGTCCAAAGGACTCTGAGCTGGAACTGACCTGATTGCCTCCTCTAGGGGGATCATGTATGTCTCTCTTAGGGTCCTCCATGTTTTCCTAGCTTTTCTGGGGGTGTGGACTGTAGGCTGGTTATCCTTTGCTTTATGTCTAATATCCACTTGTGAATGAACAGATACTGTTTGTCTTTCTGGATCTAGGTTGCCTCTTTCAGGATTTTTTTTCTAGTTCCATTCATCTGCCTACAAATTTCAAGATGTTATTGTTTTTCACTGCTGAGTAGTACTCCATTGTGTAAATGTACCACATTTTCTCTGTCTCTTCTTTGGTTGAGTGGTATCTAGGTTGTTTCCAGGTTCTGGCAATTATGAATATTGCTACTATGAGCATTGTTAAACAAATATCCTTGTGGTGTGAATGTGCATCCTTTGGGTATATGCCAACGAGTGGTATTTTTTCTTTGTTTTGTTGTTGTTTGTTTGTCTTTTATTTTGTTTTGATTTAGGTTTTGTTTTTGTTTTTTTCTTTTTTTTCTTTTTTATTATTATTGAAAAAATTTCCGCCTCCTCCCTGCCTCCCATTTCCCTCCCCTTTCCCCCACTTCTTTCCCCCTCCCTCTCCAGTCAGAAGAGCAGTCAGGGTTCCCTGCCCTGTGGGAAGTCCAAGGCCCTCCCCCCTCCATCCAGGTCTAGGAAGGTGAGCATCCAATCAGGCTAGGCTCCCACAAAGCCAGTACATGCAGTAGGATCAAAACCCAGTGCCATTGTCCTTGGCTTCTCAGCAGCCCTCATTGTCAGCCATGTTCAGAGAGTCCGGTTTTATCCCATGCTTTTTCAGTTCCAGTCCAGCTGGCCTTGGTGAGCTCCCAATAGATCAGCCCCACTGTTTCAGTGGGTTGGTGCACCCCTCACGGTCCTGACTTCCTTGCTCATGTTCTCCCTCCTTCTGCTCCTCATTTGGACCTTGGGAGCTCAGTCCAGTGCTCCAGTGTGGGTCTCTGTCTCTATCTCCATCCATTGCCAGATGAAGGTTCTATGGTGATATACAAGATATTCATCAGTATGGCTATAGTATAGGATAGGGCCATTTCAGGTTCCCTCTCCTCAGCTGCCCAAGGAACTAACTGGGGACATCTCCCTGGACACCTGGGAGCCCCTCCAGAGTCAAGTCTCTTGCCAACCCTAAGATGGCTCCCTTAACTAGGATATATAATTCCCTGTTCCCATATCCACCCTTCCTTTATCCCAACCATCCCATTCCCCCAAGCTCTCCCCATCCTCCCCTTCTCACTTTTCTCTCCCCATTTCCCCTTACCCCCATCCCACCCCACCCCCAAGTTCCCAATTTTTGCCTGGCAATCTTGTCTACTTCCAATATCCAGAAAGATAGCTATATGTTTTTTCTTTGGGTTCACCTTCTTATTTAGCTTCTCTAGGATCACAAATTATAGGCTCAATGTCCTTTATTTATGGCTAGAAACCAATTATGAGTCAGTACATCCCATGTTCGTCTTTTTGGGTCTGGGTTACCTCATTCAGGATAGTGTTTTCTATTTCCATTCATTTGCATGCAAAATTCAAGATGTCATTGTTTTTTACCGCTGAGCAGTACTCTAATATGTATATATCCCACACTTTCTTCATCCATTTTTCCATTGAAGGACATCTAGGTTGTTTCCAGGTTCTGCTATTACAAATAATGCTGCTATGATCACAGTTGAACAAATGGGTCTTGAGGAAGATTGATTCCCTATTTTCTGAGAAACTGCCATACTGATTTCCAAAGTGCCCATACAAGTTTGCACTTCCAACAGCAATGGAGTTTTCCCCTTACTCTGCATCATCTCTAGCATAAGCCATCTTTGGTGTTTTTGATCTTAGCTATTCTGAATGGTGTAAGATGGTATATCAGAGCTGTCTTGATTTGCATTTCCTTGAAGGCTAAGGATGTTGTACATTTCCTTAACGTCTTTCAGTCATTTGAGATTCCTCTGTTGAGAATTCTGTTTAGGTCTGTACCATTGGATTATTGAATATTTTGATGTCTAGTGTCTTGAGTGCTTTGTATATTTTGTAGATCAGTCCTCTGTCAGATATGGGGTTGATGAAGATCTTTTCTCCTACTGTAGGCTGCCATGTTGTCTTGTTGACCGTATCCTTTGCCTTACAGATGCTTCTCAGTTTCTTATGCCTTTCCTTTGGCTGTTTTTCATTTGATTGTTTTGTCATATTCTGATTTGCTTGTTTTGGATTTATCTTCTTATATTTGATTTTATTATTATTCCTTAGATTCCTGTTTATTTTCTAACAAGAGACGTAAAGGATGTAGATCTGTATGTTGAGTGGAGAGGAACTGGGAGGAGTAGGGGGGATGGTAAACCATAATCAGAAAATATTGTATAAAAATCTATTTTCAAGGGGCTGGAGAAATGGCTCAGAGGTTAAGAGCATTGTCTGCTCTTCCTCTGTTATGAGGTCTGGTGCCCTCTTCTGGCCTGCAGGCATACACACAAACAGAATATTGTATACATAATAAATAAATATATACATAAAATATATTTTCAATAAAATAAAAAGAAAAATTATTATTAAAAGAGTGATGAAAAAGAAAGAAAGGTAAAATAAAAGTAATTCTGTAAACTAGGTGTAGTAAGTTAAACCTGTAGTGAGAGGCTTATGCTCATTTTTACGGCTATTCTGAGCAACATCCTAGAGCCCTGCGTCAACAGCAGAACGTTGTAGACAGCTTCCAGGACAGGTTCTGCCAATCACCACCTTTGAGTTTCAAGCCTTTGTGTCATTTCCGGTTATATTATGCTGGATTGGTCTGTATGACAAATAGAATATGGCTCAAGTGTCTTTGAAAATTAGGTCAACAAAGGAAGTTCAACAAAGTAAATACAAAGGTACTCACTCTATTTTGCAATCGCATATTGGTCACTTGGAAAATCCAATGACAGTATCCTATAGATATTTCTAGGAAGCCGTCTTAGGAGGATCATGGCCATCTTGGGTATAAGTACCTACTGGAGTTCAGCCCCAGATGAGGGCAGGGTCTGAAGCTGGGTGGATACAAGAGCAGTGATGGGAGGAATCCAACACGGGACCGTCCTTAGCCTTGCTTTAGGAGAGATGCACAGAGAGGAAGCACATCCCTGGCAGAGATGCAGGTCTCAGTCGGGGATGTCAGGAGTTGGTGAGGGAGGGAGTGAGCCAGGCAGTGGTGGTCGGGAGAATCATGGAGCCTGACTGACAGGCAGCCAGAGTGCTTCTTTGTTTATACAGAATTTAGTAAGCAGGGATACATTATGTTGTTCCAAAACATAGATTACATAATTTTTGTTTTTGGACATTTGTTTCACTTCCTTTTACTAATCTTTCAGTCATTATTAAAAATTATGACAAAACAGAGTTGTTATTTCCAATAATTTTCCCTCATGTTTTAATATTATTGATAAAGAGAGTTATCATTTTTTATCATTCTTACTCATTAACTCCATAATACAATTTTTAAGAATCTAGAGACACATGACAGCCTGTTCTCAGGATGCTACCTCTGGAATTTCAAGGACACTAGACCAAAACCAAATTTCCAAGACAGCCTGAGCATAGTGCAATGACCCAAGCAGTATATTATTAACGCTTAATGGTCAGAGTGCCCAGGAAAGTTCTCCGGCCAAAGCTGCTGCAGTTTTACTCACATTCTGGCATAATACCACGTTCAGATTTTATATCTTAACAGAATTTGTCTGTATGTCCAATCCTGGCATTCTATTGTTCCGCATGTGTTTACTTTTCTAAGAAAGGGAGGTCCGCCATCTCATTTAATCATTTCTACATCATTCTGCCCTATACATATTGACACATTTACGACTTGCCACCTGAAAAGCCACACAGACAAAAACCAGGTGACCTCGTTTGGGTAATCCTGACTACTTCGGCTGCTGTTAAGATAGACAGGAATCAAGACATGGATCACCCCTTACATCTCAAACCACCGCAAAGGGGGGCTATAGGCTGTCTTGTGTGAATCCTATTGTATTTATGCTAACGACTTACTCGTTGTTAGAAACACTGTTTGAGAACTTAAAGCAAGCCTCCTCGAAAGACACACAGAGAGAGAACACATTCGTCTTCCTGGTTCCATAAGTTTCATAAACTCTTTAATTGGTCCCCTTGCCTAACAACTCTATAGTCCTCTGTTGTTGGACCATTGCTTATTTATTCTTTTGACTCTCTTAATGGCCGGTCCATGTGTGATTAATGTGCTGATTAGATTTACGAGAGACTGCATTTCTTCAGTGAAACACTTAGTCCTTTGCTCACAATGCTCACTCCTAAATATTCAAACCCTTAAAAACCCAATATATAAAGATTTATGTACAGACGATGAATCAAGGGTTTGATTTTGTTACAAACTCCAGGGGGAAATGTAGTCTACAATAATTAAAAAACCATTAGCCACCTACCCTACTTCTTCTGTTGCATGACCCTTGCCCCATATTCTCTGTTGTTATGAAAAGAACAATTGGTTAAAGATTAAGACAAAGCCCAGCTATGTCAGGAGCTATGTTAAGATAACCACAGACTTGTATAGACAAACCTTTATGAGTCCACTCTTAAGCCTATACAAACACCTTGTTATAACAAACTGTATTACTAATTGTAAAATATTATCACAAATTGTAAATTCATCGAATTTATCATCATTCAAGGCTTAACCTCAAATTATAAAGTTCTTTTCTAATATCACCTCTGGCTGCATTTATGGATTTTGTTTAAAAAGAAACTACTCCCTCTGTTCAGGGTCACGGTGTCAGAACCCAACCTGCTCTGGCCTTAACTAGTTAGAAGTTCTGGTATCCCAGTGTGATGGAATAAAGTTGTCTCTGCTCATCTAACATTGGTGGCCACATCCTCAACATTTGTTTGATTTCCAGACCCAAGAGTAATGATGCATAATGGTATTTTCTATACTCATAGATTGGTACTTAGCCCAGTTGTCATCAGAGTCTTCATCCAGCAACTGATGGAATTAGAGACCAGAGACCCAAACATTAGGCTGAGCTCAGGGAATCTTGCTGAAAAGAGGGAGGAAGAATTGTAGGAACCAGTGGGGTTAAGACATCATAAGACAATCCACAGAATCCACTAACTGAGGCTCATAGGAACTCACAAAGTTTAAATTGACAACTAGGAAGCCTGCATGGGATAGACCTAGGCCCTCTGCATATATGGGACAGTTATGTTGCTTGATCTTCTTCTTCTTTCTTCTTCTTCTTCTTCTTTTTCTTCTTCTTCTTCTTCTTCTTCTTCTTCTTCTTCTTCTTCTTCTTCTTCTTCTTCTTCTTCTTCTTCTTCTTCTTCTTCTTCTTCCTCTTCCTCCTCCTCCTCCTCCTCCTCCTCCTCCTCCTCCTCCTCCTCCTCCTCCTCCTCCTTCTTCTGATTTTCGAGACAGGGTTTCTCTGTAGCTTTTTGGCTCCTGTCCTGGAACTAGCTCTTCTAGACCAGGCTGGTTTCAAACTCGCAGAGATCTGCCTGCCTCTGCCTCCCGAGTGCTGGGATTGAAGGCACGCACCACCACCGCCCTGGCTGCTTGATCTTGTAGGACTCCTAACAGTTGGAACAGAGGCTGTGTCTAACTCTTTTTCTGGCCTTTGGGACACTATTCCTAATACTGGGTTGCCTTGCCAAGCTTTAATACAAGAGGAGGGTAATCCTAGCTCAACTTGAGATGCTGTATTTTGTTGATATTCATGGGAGGCCTGCCTTTTTTCGAAGATAAATGAAGGAGGCATGAATGAGGGTGCACAGGAAAGGTACAGAGAGGGACTGGGAGGAGAGGACGGAGGGGGAACTTTGGCTGGGATGTAAAATAAATAAACAAATAATTTGTAAATAAAAATAATAAGATAATCAATCAATCAATCAATCAGTCAATCAATCAAGTGAGCAAGCAAGCAAACAAACCCTAAAACAGGAAAAGCCTTGACATGACATTTTGAGACAAGGAACCACCAAAGATGCGGTAGTAGCTCCTTTTCTGCTGGCCATCCAGTGCCGGGTGTGCAGAGTAGTGTGTTTCCTCAGAGAGACTCCCTTGGAGTAAGCTAAATTTACATTTGCAAGTGGGTTAAGGACAGGGGTATGTGTCCATTTCTCTTCTCAGCTCTAGGACCCTATTTGTTGCAGACACCTGCAGGCTCTGTGCACCTTGGTCTGAGTGAGTTCTTATGTGCATCGATCATATTGATTTAGAGGGCCTTGTCTTCTTGGTGTCCTCCATCCCCTCTGGCTTTTACACCCTTTTGGCCTTCTCTTCTCTGAGGCTTCTTAAACCCTGAGAGAAGGAATTTGATGGGGACAAACCATTTAGGGCTTAATGTTAATGACTGTCTTTGGGTTTTTGTATTTGTTCTCAACTGTTTCAGGAGGAAGCTTTTCTGTTGATGGCTGAACAAAGCCCTGATCAATGAACACAGCAAAATGTTAGAATGTCATTAAGTGTAATTTATGGCTACTTTTAAAAGAAGATAAGTAGTATTTAGCTTTCCCCTATGTCCCTGGTTTATCTTGTTTCAGGTTTTTGGTCACCTAAAGAGTGTCAGGTATGGTTCCATCTCGATGAGGGGGTCTTAAGTCAAATAAGATATTGGTTGATAATTCCCAGAGTTTTAGCCCACCATTGCCCTAGTATAACTTTCAGGCAGGACACTGTTGTAGATCAAAGAGTTTGTGGTTGAGTTGGGGTTTACATTTTTCCTTTGGTAGTATGCAGAGTACCATCCTGTACCAAAGATGCTCACATGCAGGAGTGAAGGTCTGTGGAGACACCAGCTTGACTTCTTCATGTTCAATGACTTGTCTTCAGCACTGACCATCTCTGGCACCAAATGAAGCTTCCAGTACAGGACTTGGGTTACATCTATTTAAGATGTTGGCCAAAGTGCTCCCACAGGAACTCCCAAACAATCCAGGCTCTTTTCAAGACTATTGGTTGTTCTTCACAAACTGATGATTTTTGGGTAGAGAGTTTGTCTGTGGACTTGTCTATGAGAGATTATCTTGTTTAATTATGGTAGAAACACCTGGCCATTTGGGACGGCATCATTCTCTAGGAAAAGGATTCAGAACTGTGTAAGAGTGGAGAAGGTGATCTGAACATAGGCATGAATGTATTAATTCATTGTCCTCTGCTTTTGACCCTGTATGCATTGTACTTTAGTCTAAGTTGCTTCAAGTACCTGCCACATTGGTTTGCTTGCAATGATGGGCCGTAACGTGGAATTGTGAGCCAAATACAGCCTTGCTTCCTTAGGTTGCTTTTCTCAGGGTCTGTTATCACAGGAGTAGGAACAAAAAGGCACACCCTCCACATCTCTTTCTTCTTCCCCTTCACTTCTTCCTTATCACCCACTCCAACATCAATGCACATCTTTGAAGAGAAGGGTAAAGGGAATGTAAGAGCCAGATGAAAAGGAGAAGTATTATGTAGTCAGTTTCTTTCCTCTCCTTCCCTTCTCTCCCCTCCTCTGCACTCTTCTCTCCTCTCTTCCCCTCCTCTCTCCTATCCTCCTTTCCTCTACGCTCTTCTCTCCTCTCTTCCCCTCCTCTCTCCTATCCTCCTTTCCTCTACTCTTCTCTCCTCTCTTCCCCTCTTCTCTCCTCCCCTCCTTCTTCTATCCTCTCCTCCTCTCCTCTCTTTTTCCCTCTACTTTCCCCTCTCCTCCCCTTCCCTCTTCTCTCCTCTTCTTTCCTCCCTTCCCCTCACCTCCCCTCACCTTCTTTCCCTATCCTTAACCCTCACACCCTTTCTCACGAAGTTCTGAGTTTAACTAGGGTTGCTTACAGGAACATGGGTGAGGAATTATTTACAGGACCACGGACATCTCATCACCAGCTACATCACCATAAAAAACATCTCTTCCTCCGCTGGAAATCATTAACTGCACTTATATTCTCAGGGAGAGGTATACCATCATGACCCTCTTTCTCTCCTAGACAATAAAAGAATGTTGCCGGGTCTAGTGTTGCATTCATCTTATGCTGAGTGTTCAAGAATTCAAGAACCTGGAAGAAAGTGTACCCAATGCTCAGCCCTCTGCTAGATTTTATGTGCATTTTGCTTTCTCTTCCATGATGTTCCCTTGCAGAGGGTGATACAGGTGTCCCTTTTAGGACCCAGCTTTCAATAGTTATTTATTATTAGAACTTTGATCAATTATGAGGTTTTGTAGTAACTGCTGTTCCCTGCAAAAATAAACCTCTGACCCAAACTGGAAGCAGCAATTATCTATGGGTATAAGCAAACAGATTTAGAAGAACTTGACAACCACATCACGTATAGTTAGCTACAGCAAAGCAGCGGCTCCCGACTAGAGCTTATGGTCTTCCTACCCAGAGTATTTTGGCCAGATTTATAGTACCAGATATGAATTCCCTCTTGTTAAGCACTCCTCAAAGCAATCAGAGAGCAGGTGCTTACTCCCATTACAGACTTGCTATTATTGCATTAGTGGGCATGGATTTCATTCACGTTAAAATGTAAAAGAAAATTGTTTGAAAAATCCTAAGTATACTTTACTTGGTTGCAGACTTTCTTTGCTTGGCTTAGCACACACACCTTTTCTCCTTCCTTAGGGTGCAGGCATGGCATCCTATTGCCTTGTTGTCACTAAGGGCATTTTTAAAAACCGTAAGTTCCTAAAGTTTTGCATTCTGTGCAGTTCTAAATTTGTCTATTTGTATTTGTGATTTCATCCTTTTGGCCTCTGGTTACTAGGACTTTATGTAATGGTCCTCAAAACGCATTCTAAAGGGTTTTTGTGGAAAGGATAGAAACTTCTTTAGAAAATAGCTAGAATCAGCTTTCCAATCACATGAGGAAGCCATCTTGGAAGCTGATTCTGCAGCCACCATCAAATCTTTGGATGACCATGACCATGGCATTACACTGTGACCTGATGAGAACACTTAAATCTTAACTTTCTAGAAAAACCACACCTGACTTCCAGATACCTTTGAGCCATGATATAGTAATTATTATCTTTGTTTAAACATCTCCATTTTGGACAACTTGTTACACAGCAACGGATAACTTATGTGAAGAGATGTCATCTAAATGTATGAAATTCATGTAAGGCAGAGGATTATGATACGAGTGAGGAAAATATGACGATCTCTTTAATTAGATAAATATAAAGCTCACAGCACAGATATTTTCCCAGTAAGTAGTATAGTTGTCAAAAACTAAATAGAAAATGTGTTGGACATGGATTTGGCAAGGAAGTTATTGGCTTTTTACTGTATGATGACTTGAAGATGGGTACCATACTGTACATATGTTCATCTGTGACAGCTGAAGTTATTTCTTTACTAGGAAATTCTGCAACAGGTTCTACCTATATCTATTAATCAAGTGGCTTTATAGTCCAACCCCCCATATATCCATTTACAGATAAAAATATTTCAGTACAAATCGCATTCATTGTTTTTCTGAAAGTTCAGCGTGACAGTCAGTGACGTCTGGGTTCTGTGGCATTGCTGTGTGCGTCTCCATATGGAGAGCAGAGCCTGCACACATGTGGTGATGCATGCATCACCACATACTCACTAATGAAGCAAGGTAAAGAAACAGAAAAGCTTTCTTTCCATCAACACGCAGCTGGTGTGTGATGCCAGATGTAAAGTCACTGGTGTTCCTGCCAAGTTCCTGGGACCATGTCATGGTTTATTTAAATGCGCACAATCAAGAATAGCCTGATTTAAAATACAGTTAAATTCAAGGAGACTGATGAAAAGGTGAATAGAAATGAGATATTTTAACATAAAATCATGATTGCATTAATGTAAGATTATGAGTTATGTTTTTCATTCTTTGTAGCTTATTATGGCTTTCTTCTGGGTTAAAATCCTACTAACACTCAGCCCCCACAGAATTGCTTTATAATGACTCATATGAAATCAGGAGGGATGTCATAAAAGTTATCTTCTTTGGAGCAGTTGCACATCTCTATCCAAACTGGAGAGTAGATGGCAGACTTCCTATAATATCTTCACACATTTACTTAGATATGTCTATTCCATGGCATTAAGGTTTATTCTAACAGAGCCCAAATCCTCGAGAGGCCTTGGTGGACGGAAGCTTTTACACAATTAGTACATGAACCATGACAAGGTTTGGAAACGTCTTCCTCCTTAGAGAATCCTGGTAATAGGAATTGTAGGGATTGTTCTTTGTGATCGGTCCCCATCAGAGGCAAGTGTGATAGTAAACTATTGTGAAAGTGAGCTTACTTTTATTGAATGTTTATCATGTGCTAGGATCTGAGCATCATAGTTAAGAAAAAGTTGTTTATCCAAAACAATGAAACAGAACAACTATGTTTAGCAATGTAACTTTCTTTTCAGAAAAGATCTTGTACAGTCATTAAGAATAATTTTAGTAAAGTACAAATAACACTAAATTGATCATTTAAACCATTTTAAAGTGTTTAAAAGTTTATCAACCCATTATGCAGCCATCACCACTATGTCTCTTTAAAGAGCAAAGCAGGTGTTTTTCACCACATGATACATCAAGAAGACCCTTTTGTCAAAGAACAATCATTGAGGAAGGAACAATGGCAACATAAATATGAGTGCATTTTATTATTATTTAACTGATATGTTTATTTATTAAAAGGTCTAGGTGATCATCCCAATGCAAAAAGCTCTGCCAAGTATTTGACATTCACATGGTGGAAGTGGGTCTCAGCTCATCTGCACCTGTGCTCATGTGATTTCCAGAATAGCCCTCATCTCTATCCCTGATTTAGGGAGAAGGAGTTGTAGGAGGAATCTGAAATCTGTATCTAAGTGAAAGTGTGTATTGAATACTTACACACTTTAACTCTTATCACCTCCCAAAGTAGTTATCATTTTTATCTTATAGGTGAAGAATCTTAGGTATGCAGGTGTTGAAAGCCTGTTGTTACATGGTGCTAGATCAGGACTTGTACCTAGGCCAGCAGAAGCAGCAACTCCATCCCTAGCCCTGCCTCATGCTGCCTCTGCTGTGTGCTTTGTGTGGACAGAGGATCTTTGTGGCCTTCCTTCCCAGTTAACTATTTGTCATGAATTGCTGCTCGTGGGATGATGGTGTGAAGGGAGATGTGAAGAGATGCTGCCCCTTGTCTGGAGGTGGAAATCAGATAAGAGGATACTGAGCTTGAGCATCCTGCAGCAGGCTAGCTGCTGCTGGCTTACATAGTCCCTGATAGAAATACCAGGAAAGGTTATCCTTCTAGGTAACTTTATTCAGAAAAGCTTTCTAGAATGCATACATTTTTGAAAGTACATACATTTATGAGCACAACTATGAATAATGGATCCTAGAACCTGTACAATGCACAGCTGCATGTAAGGACATATACAGTACACAGCTGCACGCGAGGATCTATACAGTGCACAGCTGCACATGAGGACCTGTACAGTGCACAGCTGCACGTGAGGATCTTTACAGTGCATGGCTGCACAAGAGGACCTGTATAGTGCACAGCTGCATGTGAGGATCTATACACTGCACAGCTGCACGCAAGGATCTATACAGTGCATGGCTGCACGTGAGGACCTGTACAGTGCACAGCTGCATGTGAGGACCTGTACAGTGCAGAGCTACACGTGAGGACCTGTACAGTGCATGGCTGCACGTGAGGACCTGTACAGTGCAGAGTTGCACGTGAGGACCTGTACAGTGCATGGCTGCATGTGAGGCTCTTTACAGTGCACAGCTGCATGTGAGGAAGGAACTTTACAGTGCATAGCTGCATGTGAGGAAGGAACTTTACAGTGCAGAGCTGCATGTGAGAACCTGTACAGTGCACGGCTGCACGTGAGCATCTATACAGTGCATGGCTGCACATGAGGACCTGTATAGTGCAGAGCTGCACGTGAGGACCTGTACAGTGCACGGCTGCACGTGAGGACCTGTACAGTGCACGGCTGCACGTGAGGCTCTTTACAGTGCACGGCTGCACGTGAGGACCTGTACAGTGCACGGCTGCACGTGAGGCTCTTTACAGTGCACGGCTGCACGTGAGGACCTGTACAGTGCACGGCTGCACGTGAGGAAGGATCTGTACAGTGTACAGCTGCACGCGAGAAAGTCTCTCTCTTCTCCTTGCTTAGCTCTTGACCTTTGTCGGAGTGTGCTGGCCTCGACCCCCCAGTTCCTTAGGATGCCATCTTACTTTGATCCTTATGAGAAGAGGACATTGTAGGAGGCACAGCTTAGAGAAAGCATCGGTGGAACCAGAATGGTGAAGCACAAGCCTGTTTTCTTCAAGGGAGGAAAACTGTGCCTTTTTACCCATAAGGCATAGGTGAACTGCCTGGTGATCTTTCTGCTATTCTTGGAACCAGCCTTCACCTGAAACACCCTATTCCCCCAATCCTGAGCTCTGAGCTTTGTTTCTTTGTGACTAGAACCCTTCCTTATGAAAGAAGTTCCATGTACTTTGCGTCTTCCATTGACAGACTCTATCCTTATGCTTATTACACACCCTTCCTCTTTAGGCCCCGGCCCCAAGTCTGCTTATCAGTTGACAGAACTCATTTTTGTTACAAATGTCATAGGTACTTCATTTTTTTTTGCAAGGGATTTTGGATGTAGCTATGCCTAAAGCTTCATTGTGATAACTGTCACTTGGAGATTTTTCCCCAAACTTTTACTTTATTAAATATGCAAGGAAAATCAACTGCTTGGTCAGACTCTGGAGGTTTTGAACCAATGCCTGCTAAAGTGGTGTTGACTTTCCTTCCTTTCTCCCTCCCCCTCTTTCTTTCCCTCCCTCCCTCCTTCCTTCCTTCCTTTCTTCCTTCCTTCCCTCCCTCCTTCCCTTTACTCCCCTTCTTCCCTCCCTTTCTCCCTCCCTCCCTCCTTTCTTCCTTTCGTGATTATTTATTTTTTTATTTTTACGTCCTAATGAACATTTTCCCTCTTTCTCCTTTTCCCAGTTTCTCTCTGTCCATGCCCCCCATCCACTCCTCCTCCATTTTTTCTCTTCAGATACAGGTGGGCCTCCCATGGATATCAGTCAGCCATGCTACATAGAGGAGACTAGACTCCTCCTCTTCTGAGGCTGGGTTGTAGTGAGGAGCAGAGGGTTGCATTCCCGCCGCCCAGCTCCTGCACGGCTAGCTTTACCCGAAATAATTACATGGAAACTGTATTCTTTTAAACACTGCTTGGCCCATTAGTTCCAGCCTCTTATTGGCTAATTGTCACATCTCGATTAACCCATTTCTAATAATCTGTGTAACACCACAAAGTGGCTTATCAGGAAAGATCTTAACCTGCATCTGTCTGGAGTTGGAGAATCATGGCGACTGCCTGACTCTGCTTCTTTCTCCCAGCATTCTGTTCAGTCTACTCTGCCTACCTAATTTTCTGTCCTATTAAAGGGCCAAGGCAGTTTCTTTATTAACCAATGGAGAGATGACCCTCCTCCATCACTGGGTGAGGCAATTCAGTAGGAGGAATGGGTCCCCAAATCAGGCAACGAAGTCAGACACAATTACTGCTCTCACTGTTAGGACTCCCACAGGAAGGCCAAGCTACACAACTGTAACATATATGCAGAGGGCCTCAGTCAGTCCCATGCAGACTCCCTGGATGTCAGTTCAGTCTCTGTGAGCCCTTATGATCCCAGCTTAGTTGGTTGTGTGTTTTTTCTTTTTTTTAATTACATGACAGTTTATTTACTTTTTTTTGCATTTGTTTCTTTTTTTTTAATTAAAAAATTTCCACCTCCTCCCATCCCCTCATTTCCCTCCCCTTCCCCTGCCCCCTCCCTCTCCAGTCCTAAGAGAAGTCAGGTGCCTTGCCCCATGGGAAGTCCAAGGCCCTCCCCACTCCATCCAGGTCTAGGAAGGTGTGCATCCAAGCAGACTAGGCTCCCAAAAAGACAGTACATGCAGTAGAATCAAAACTTGGTGTTATTATCATTGGCTTCTCAGTCCACCCTCATTGTCAGCCACATTCAGAGAGTCCAATTTGATCACATACTCGTTCAGACCCACTCCAGCTGGCCTTGGTGAGCTCCCATTAGCTCAGTCACACCGTCTCCGTGGGTGGACACACCTCTTGCGTTCCTGACTTCCTTGCTCATGTTCTCCCTCTTTCTGTTCTTCATCTGGGCCTTGGGAGCTCAGTCCAGTTCTCCAATGTGAGTCTCTGTCTCTATCTCCATTCATCGCCAGATGAAGGTTCTATGGTGATATGCAAAATATTCATCAGTGTGGCTATGGGAGAAGGCCATTTCAGGCATCCTCTCCTCTACTGCCCAAGGACCAAGCTGGGGAAATCCCCTTAAACATGTAAGAACCCCTTTAGAGCCAAGGCTCTTGCCAACCCTAAAATGGCTCCCTTAGTTAAGATATCTTCTTCCCTGCTCCTATATTGACCCTTCCTCCATCTCAACCATCCAGTTCTCCCAAGCTCTCCCCAATCCTCCCCTTCTCCCTTCTCTCTCCCCATCTCCCCTTCCCCCCAACCCCCACCCTCCAGTTCCCAACTTTTGCCTGGCGATCTGTCTACTTCCAATATCCAGGAGGATAAAATATGTTTTTCTTTGGGTTCACCTTCTTATTTAGCTTCTCTAGGATCATGAACTATAGGCTCAATGTCCTTTGTTTATGGCTAGAATCCACTTATGAGTGAGTACATACCATATTCCTCTTTTTGGGTCTGGGTTATCTCACTCAGTAAGGTATTTTCTATTTCCATCCATTTGCATGCAAAATTCAAGAGGTTGTGTGCTTTCTTGTGGTGCCCTTGACCCCTCTGGCTCCTACAGTCCTTCTTCCCTCTCTTCATCAGGATTCCCCGAGCTGCATCTAATGTTTGACTGTGGGTCCCTGCATTTCCATCAGTTTGTAGATGAAGCCTCTTTGGCAACAATCAGGTTAGGCTTCAGTCTGTGGATGGATCAGAGGAACACTAGGAATCACTTCACTGACTTTAAAAAAAAAAGTCTTGCTATTTTTGTTTGGCTCTATTTTTCAGATGGAATACTCCTGAGTTTAAATCTTAACCTTGTCTGTTTCCCTGCCAGCTGTGGCCCCTGCAGCAGCCCCCACCAGGAAGGAACAGCAGAAGCACAGTTTAGGACAATGACCATGTACCACACAAAGAGGCGTTAGGATGCTGGCCATTTGTAAGCCAAGGAGAGACCTCGGGGAAAGTCAAACCTGACTGCTCTGTGTGGTCTTAGAGATAGTTGTACTCTCTGTCCTTTATGGCATAGATTATCCATAATTATATATTAGCTGTAATAATGTATTAGGCCATTTTGCTGTGACTATATATCCGGACAAAGGTCACAAAGAAGCAGGAGCTGCTGGCCCCACCTGGGCCTGAATTGGGGGAGGACACAGATGACACTCCCAGAGACCTTTTGGTCTGTGTGGGTCTCAATGAGCCAGAAGACTGCCTGACCCACAACACTGGGTGGTCATATGCCATTATACCAAGTGTTGCCCACGGTCTCTAGGCCTGGGTACCAGAGAGAGGAAAAGTCAACAGCTTTGCATCATCCCTTGTACCTGGGGTGGGTAGGACTCAAGTGCCAAGAGCCCTGTCACTGCATGGTTGCGCACCACGGTGGTGAGAGAGTACAGGGTGGGTTGGGGAAGGGAGGGAGAGGCCAGGGTCTGGGTTGATATCCCTGGCTCTTGTTGCCTCCAGGGCTCACCTCAATATTCAGGGTCTGGACCACAACTGTGACCATGTTGGTGCCCAAGGACTGTGCTTCCACCAGGGTTAGGCCAATTTGAGTGGCCAGGCTGTCAGCTGGGGCCATAGTATCATCCAGACCAGGGCTGTGGCCAAGGACTATGTCTGGATCCATGTCTCTGCCACAACCAGGTCTTTGTTGATGTCTGTAGCTCCTGGGACCATTGAAGATGGTGCTGATGCTGGGTGTCTAGGCCACCACAGTGCTATGGTGGCCATGCTGGTGTAGGTGGCCTGAAATGTCGCCTGGGACTATGTTGACATCTTGGGCCAGGCTGTTGCCTAGGACCATGTCTATAGTTCCATGGTCCGTGGTCCTATCACAATCAGGGTCTGTATTGATGTCTGTGGCCTATGATGACATCAAAGCCCACATAGATGCCTGGGATCTGGGCTGCAACTTGTGGCTATGAGGGCATCCAAGGGCTGTATTGCCACCAGGGACATCCTGATCTAAGTGACCTATGCTGTCACCCAAGGTCATGATGGTGTCCAGGCCGGGGATGCTGCAGAGGGCAATGTCTGGGTCCATGGCCCTACAGCAATCAGGGTCTGAGTTGATATCTGGGGCTCCTTTAGTTACCAAGGACCATGTGGATGCCTGATGTCTGGTCAGCCACTTTGGGCCATGCAGATTTGGGTGGCCATTGATGCCACATTGAGTCATGGAGAAGTCCTGGCATGGACCATGCTGCCTAGGACCCTGTCTGGGTCCATGGACCTCCAGAGGTTGGGATTTAGGGTGGTGTCCATGGCTCCAGTTGCCATCAAGGGCTCTGTGGATGCCTGGGATCATGCTGGTGCTAGGGGCCATGCTCTCACCAGGGCCATGCTGATCTGAGTGATCTGGGCTGCCACCAGGGCTGTGGTGGTGTCTGGGACTAAGCTTCTGCTGAGGTTTTTGTCTAGGTCTGCAGTCCTGTTGCAGCAGGGGTCTGTGGTGATGTCCATGGCTCATGTTAGCATGGGGGTCGCTGGAACCAGACTGTGCTGATATCGCTTCGCCCTTCACTGACCCTAGAATGGCTGGTCCTGACCCTCACTGGATACTGCAGCAGATGAGCTGGCTTTCATCCCTGCACTCAAGAAAGATGACCCCACCCCTCACTATAGGTGTGGACCTCACTTGGGAAGCATGTTAGAGCTGACCGTGTGGTCAGGACATAGGTGAGCCAGCCCTGAAGGCATGAGAGTGGGAGAGTTGAAACCAGTCCCTCCCCTCTGTATATTTTCTCTATAGCAAGCAGGCCCTGCACCTTGCCTGGGCAAAACAGTAGACCTGGATCTGGTAATGCAAGTGAGGGGGACCGGGATCCGAGGATCTGAGAGCAGGAAAACTGGTCACACTCCTTGCTTTAGGCTGCATTGGGTAAGCAGGCTAGTGCTGGAGAACTCGCTTGGGTTGTGTTGATGAGGGACAGCAGGTGAGCTGACCAACCCAGCTACTACCCAGGCCCAGAGCCAGCACTATGAGTTGGTCTACCCAACATCCATCTATCTATGAAGTGTTGGAGCTTGTGAAGGGGCAAACCTACAGATCCCAATCTGTAGGATCTTCACGGCATAGGAACACAAAAGGATACCCAAGAGAAGCCCCAGTGAGAGTCCATTATTTATTTTGTACCAGAAACTAGAGACCTCGAGTCAAACCAATAAGGTACAGCAATGAACACTTGCAAGTAAAGATGAATGGACCAAATGGTAAACTGTGTGGCAGTACAGCTTTTACAACAAGATTCTTTCATTTTTGTTCTTGTTTTTGTTTTGTTTGGTTTCTCTGTTTTGCTTGTTTTTGATTTTTCTTTGAAATTTGGTTTAGATGCGGGGAGGTTACAAGGGCAGTGGGCAGATACAAGGGGAGGGAGCGGTAACTAGAATCAGAATGCATGAAGTGAAATCCACAGAAACCCAATAAAAGTAAAACAAAAACAACAACAAAAAAAACTTGACAGAAACAACTTAAGTAATGAAATATTTTGGCTTTCATTTTCAGAGAATTATAGTGGTATATTATTTGTATTTTGATATATAAATGTTGCCTGAAGACCAGAGGCAAAGTTAAAGCCACTAGAGATCAGGCAATGGTGACACACACCTTTAATCCCAGGATTTGAGAGATGGAGTCAGATGGATCTCTGTGAGTTCAAGGCCACCCTGGGCTACATAAGATCAATGAAGAAACAAATCCAGGTAGTGGGGGCTCACACCTTTAATCCGAGTCCTAGGGAGTCACAAGCATTTAATCTCAACACTAGAAGGAATATAAAATGGCAGGAGAGAGGCTTAATCTGCTTGTTTGCAGTCTCTCAGCCTTGGTAGAGGTAAGACTTCTTTAGTGACTTGGCTGTTTAGTTTTTCTGGTTTGGGAGTGATTTTTTTTTCATCAAAATACAAATAATATACCATTACAGAGAATTATATCTATCATTGCATTGTGGAAAAGACATGGTGGCACAGTTCATTTCATGGTAGCCCAATATGTGTAGTGGATGTCCTGTGCTGGTGGAGTAGGAGATGACTATTGATATAGGAATCACATGTTGAGAATGTCATTCAAAGGTCCACTGCCAGTGACCTATTTCCACCACTCAGATTCCACATTACAGAGTTTGCAGAGAATCCTCTGAACAGCATCTGCTGTAGGAGATGGAGTATTGAAAACAAGTGCTGGGGTGGTGGTGGCACACCATTTTCTAGTCATTCCACTACCAGGACTGAGCCTAGGAAGTTCTATTCAAACATGCTACCACTGAGATACATAAAATTGAAAAATGAAGTTTAAGCCCTAGCAATGCAAACATGCTTGCGCAGCCCGTATATTGTGGTTCTGTTGAACTTGACTATTTTGGGTTTCATGGTCTAAATTGATAAGGATGACTGACTATAATGGTTTAAATAAAATGCTGTGGTTCCCCAAGGGGCACAGTGGCAGAAATGCTATAGGTCCCCGAGTGGCAACAGTGGGCAGCAGGCCATGAGACCATGGTAGGCCATGAAGGCAGTGGGGTCCCAGGCATGGAGCTGTGGAGCAGGTGAGAGACCTGGGGGGGGGGCAGCCAGTCCCACTAATGAGAGACAGACAGATAGGCATGCCATGCAGAGTGAGGTTGAATATTTATTTAGTGGGTTACGGAGGAGAAAGGGCAGAAGGGGAGAAGGGAGAAGGGCAGATAGGGAGAGAGAGAGAGAGAGAGAGAGAGAGAGAGAGAAGAAGAAGGAGAAGGAGAAGGAGAAGAAGAAGAAGAAGAAGAAGAAGAAGAAGAAGAAGAAGAAGAAGAAGAAGAAGGGAGGGGAAGAGGGGGAGGGGAGAGGAACCATAAAAAGAAGAAGGGAGGGGAGGAGGGGGAGGGGAGAGGACCCATGGCAGCAGCTACCTTTTTGGGAGACACTGAAAAGGAAAGAAGCTCAGGCTGGAAGCAGAAGGAGGATCTGCTTGCCTCAGAGGTGGGGTGGAGATGGTGTAGGGAAAAGTCCCACCCCTTAGGGGGCGTGTTCACCTTGGGCTAATGTTTACCTATAAATCTGATGAGCGTGCTTTCTGCTTTCCTGGTCTCCGCAGGAACGGTGGTTCTGTAAGTCTATTTCCCCATTAAAGCTGTATATATTTTTACAATCTGTCTGCATTCATTTATGCTGTTACATTTTGGCCCCCAACGTGGGGCTATTTTGCCCCTGACTCAAGTGCATAGCCCGCTAGCTAACACAGTATGCTCCCGGGTGCCGTTTTTTAGTTTGTGACTTGGGCCCCAGTGCCGAGTCTGAGATACACTTGGCCACACAGGCCCATTCTGCCCTGCCTGCTGGCCGGAGCAATTAACCCCTCCCTGCCTGCCTTGGCTAAATTTGCAGCGGAACCCCACTGCCTGAATTAGCGGAAGCTCAAGTACCTGCGGTTTTGCAACGAAAGCTGCCACAGAGACAGATTTGGTCTGATACAAAGTGACTTGGCCAGGCGGTGGTGGCTTACGCCTTTAATCCCAGCACTTGGGAGGCAGAGGCAGGCAGATCTCTGTGAGTTCGAGGCCGGCCAGGCGGTGGTGGCTTATGCCTTTAATCCCAGCACTTGGGAGGCAGAGACAGGCGGATCTCTGTGAGTTCGAGACCAGCCTGGTCTACAAGAGCTAGTTCCAGGACAGGCTCCAAAACCACAGAGACCACCACTGGCAGGAACTGGTCATTGCAGGTAAAAAAAAATTTCTTTTATAAATAAAATGTCTGAACATGTTACCATTCAAGAATTTAACAGTTTTTTTTAATTGTACCATGTGGGAGATTTTACAAGAGGTGTCTATCACCCCACATCTATGGATCCTTCTGGGATTCGTAGTTTTCATTGGCACTAAATGGTTTGATAACAAAAATATGATAAAGTCTTTATGAGACGAATCTAGGATTCTTTTTTTTCTTTTTCGAATCTAGGATTCTTAAGGCAGAGATTGAACGCTTAAAAACAATTGAAAATGACAACAATCTTCTCAAGAATCAATTTGAAGTTCTCCAGGAAGAGAACAGATCTTTGTTTAACATGACTCGATCAACCGAGCAAAATTTAAAAAAGGTACAGGCTGATGTTAAGGAGAAATTCATTGCTATGGAAGAGGGGACAGCTAATTTGGATCGTAAGCTTCAGTCCCTTTCTGTAGGAACTGAAACATTAACTGAGAGAATCAAAACTGCTGAATGTGACAATCGGATTTTGTCTAAAGCTTATGAAAGATTGGCGGAAAGATTGTCAATACAAGAAGGCACGGTTTGATACAGAACTAACCTCATTGTTTCTCCAGGTTCAAGATTTGAACAGGAACAGGCTTTGCCCTATGTACATAACACACATCTGATCCCATACGGGTCTGCCAGGTCCTTTAGCACAAGGGAATGCAGAAATTGATCAATTATTGATTGGTAGTGTGCTACAAGCCTCTGAATTTCATAAAAAAACATGTTAATAGCAAAGGTTTGAAGAAAGAGTTTTCTATTACATGGCAACAAGTTAAGGAGGTTGTAAAGAAATGCCCTACTTGCTCTTTCTATGACCAAACACCACTGCCTGCAGGGGCTAATCCAAAGGGCACCCAAAGGAATGAAATATGGCAGATGGATGTGTTCCACTTTGCAGAATTAGGCAAATTAAAATATGTTCATCACACCATTGGCACTTATTCAGGCTTTCAGTGGGCAACTGCTTTAAGTTCAGAAAAAGCTGATTCAGTAATCACTCATTTATTAGAAGTCATGGCTATCATGGGTATACCTACACAAATAAAGAAGGATAATGGTCCTGCTTATGTCTCTAGGAAAATGAAATGGTTTTTTGATCATTACAATATCAAGCATGTTACAGGTATACCATACAATCCTACAGGTCAAGCAGTCATAGAAAGATCAAATCGAACTATAAAGGATATGTTGAACAAGCAGAAAGGGGTGGAAAACACCCCCAGAAATAGATTACATAATGCTTTGTTAACCTTGAATTTTCTCAACGCTAACGAGAAGGAAGCAACGGCTGCAGAAAGACATTGGATAATGGAAAAGTCTACTGAACTAAATCAACCAGTTTATTTCAAGGATGTGCTGACCTCACAATGGAAGCCAGGAGATGTGCTGCGTTGGGGAAGGGGTTTTGCTCTTATCTCCACAGGTGAGGAAAAGTTGTGGATACCGTCAAAATTAATAAAGGTTCAGTTTGAAGAAGAGAAGCCACTTGGAAAAGATAAATAACAATTCATTCACAAGGATGGCGAGCATACTGATGGTAAGAAATACAGATAGGTTGGGGGCAGGGTTCTTTTCTTATCTCCACAGGAAAATACTCATCTTCAAAGAAATTAAGGGACCCTGAATATTTAATTACTGATGGATGGACACATTTTGTAAGTATTAATTTTTTTATATATGTGTCTTATTAAACATTTCTTTATAAATATGTAGAGCTGGTTTTGAAGTTGGACTCTGGTTCAGTCCCTCTGCAATTCCAAGCCTATTAGTAAGAGAAAAACCCAGAGTTTCTGGAGTTTCTGTCTCATGTCAAGAGCCATGATATGGGACAGAAAGAAATATGAGTTTAGAAAACATCTTTGCTTTTCTTCATATCTATCATACTTTTCATTGAATATATCTATCATGCCTTTCATTGAATATATATATGTATGTCTATATATGTCTATATGATTAATGTTTAAGTTTTTCACAATGAACAATGAGTTTTTCCTGAAGTGACATTTGAAGTTTCCAGGAAGAAGATGGGGCCCCACAACAACAACTCTACCTGGTTGATATGACGTCATGATACTGATAACGCTACTACAAGACCTGTTTTGGGTACCAGCTGCACAAGACGATCCCAACTTGGTTAGCCGAAATGGTGCACATCTTGTACAACATTCTGGCCAGACCTCCACAAAATACTCAGAGACTATTTGCAATTTTAAAAGACATTGATCTTGAAATTTAACCATCATTTTACTTTCACAGGATCCCCCAGAAAGAATGACGCACCATGACAGCTGGAAGTAACTCTAGAGGACGACGTCCCCTCTCCCAGTAAAGTTTGCCCCTGGGTTTAGGGACATCATTTAGGGGTTGGGAGATTAGGGAGGAATTTTATAAGCTCAGGGATCATTTTGAAAAAGAAAAAAAGAAGAGGGAATAATGGGATAATAGATTTATAATTGTGAGTTACTGTTTTTAGACAAATATATTGATATCGATTCTTGTATATTGATACAAAGTTAAATTATATTGACTATTGTATGCATGCATGTTCCTACCTCTGTTTAAAACATTTTTTATATATTGACATATATTGTATTGATATATATATATATTGTATATATTTACCATATTGCAGTGTACATTTCTACCTCTGATTAAGATACTTATATAATGTTTGTGTATTGATATATATTTACCATATTGCAATGTATATTTGTACAGTGTTTATATTTGGAGGTCATTATCCTCATTTGTTACACAGTTGTTTATTGTCTTAGTCTTTAAGTCAGATATTGAGAATTATATAGATTAATAGTCATCTAATTTGACATTTATAGTTAGACTAATCAGGTTCTTTAGATATATAGAGATTATACTCAGTATAGATAGATAATCTTCAACCTCTTCAAAGAGCTGTAGAAAATGGCCTATAATCTAACTCAGAGTTTTGTGGTAGTGAGACACAATTGCTCCTGGCAACACCGCTCTATTCCCGAGAGAATGTTGAGCACCAAAGACACTCCACCTGGAGCCTTTCTTTTTGGCAGAACTGGCCTTTGGGCAAAGAAATGCCCATACCTCAACCACTGACAGAGATACAGAGCGTGCATCAATGGATAAAACAGGACTGTCATATCCTGCCAAGACAGGGTAAGATAGTTTTGAAAAGTTCCTTGCCTTTAATAATGGTATGTCCGTTACGTTAGGCCTTAGACAAAGTTGGTTGACTCAACATTGCAAACGAGACTTTGGGTGATTGCCCAGGTAGTTAGTTGTCTCTGTCAATTGTTGCACATTTTGGATATATCTTGTTTGTTAAGTAATATTTATTTCCTTCTCAGATCTTTGACAGAGTTGAAGATTATATAATTGCAGTTACTCTCTGCATTATTTAGACTCCTTGAGATAGAATGTTTAGCAAAACTTTTGTTCTCAATATTGTTATATTTATTATTTGTTATTATTGTATATAGTTGTATTTGGTTTAGTTCTGTCTTATTTAGACAAAAGGGGGAGTGGGGCACTGAATCTAGAGAATGCCTGAGAAAGCTTGGGAAAGAATAGAGTAAAGCATGTTTTCTTGGTAGCAGCAATTTCTTGGGTCTGCTCTGCTTGCTAGAGGCAAGCAAGCGCTCTCATCTAAGAGAGGCTTCCTGACTCAGCTTTAGCTGCAAAACCCTGCAGCTCATTAAGAGGTCCTGCCATGAAACACTTAAATGGTATTGATAAAAGCTGACTGCATGCTTGTTTGTTTTCGGCTGTAGCAGGAAAAAAGTTGTACTGTTTTAAAATGCTGGCTTTCTGGGCTGTCCTGCCAGTGCAAACTCTGACTGTTTGAGGCAGGAGGGCCGACTACAGAGAGAGGACTTGAGTGTTGTCTGTGGACATAATGCTGCAACTTGCTTGTTGGCAAGGACCTTGAAACGCCACAGAGTTGTGGCAAGAAAAATGGCTCCAGCAGTACCTCTGCCATGAGGCTGGAAAGCTAAGGAATGGGCTGGATCCAGCCGCCAAAGCCACGGCTTTAATCCTATCTATATTGCTTGGTAAATTAAAGACTCCTGTCGTCAGAAAAAGAGAGATATACAGTAAAGAGAGATTCAAAGACAAAGAAAACCTTTAAATGATTTACAGTGTGTTAAAAATATATACAAGCTAAAAGTTAAAATTCTTAAAAGTAAAAAAAAAAAAAGGAAGAAAGAAAGTAGTTGGGTGTGGTAGTACACACCTTTAATCCCAACCTTTGGGAGGCAGAGGGAGATTGACCTCTGTGACTTCAAGGTGTGGTAGCACATGCCTTTAATCCCAATGCCTGGGAGGCAGAGACAGGCGGATCTCTGAGAGTTCAAGGACAGCCTGGTCTACAGAGTTATTCCAGGACAAAGATATACAGAGAATATAAAATAAACATAAAAATAAATGAAATAGAAGTTAAAATAAAGCTGCACAAAGATGGAAAATACATAGATAATCTTGATACTGTATGCTATTATGCTCTCTTTGAATTGTTTGAATGCTTAGGAAAGAGCAACAGATGCTAAAAGATATTTGTTTATAAATGCTGCTGAACTAATCCAACATAGATATTTTGAAAATACCTTGACTTTAAAATTTGGATCTAAGGACATGATGCTTTGGAAAGGAGTTTCTTTTGTTTTCACAGAGGATGAGACTTTTTGGATTGCTTTTATTCCAATATGGTATGATAGACCACGCCCTCCGGAAAGGTTGCTGTGAACACCCTCGAAAAATTACTTTGCTCAACTGCTGACTGAGAGGAACCTAGCACACAGGTTATACCATGAAAGACCTGATTAATAGCGCCCCCATTCAGCAGGAAGCAGTTTGGAGAGAAATAACTGTGCCCATATTCCCAAATACTGTTTATAAATGTTCTTTTACATTTAAAGGGGGATATGATATAGATATGAATAATTTGCATTGGTATGGATTTGACTTTATTGATATAAATTTAAGGTCAATTTTGTTATATGTATATATATTTCTGATCTTGATTAAGGTATTGTGATTGTGTAGTTCATGTAAAAATGTAATGTATATAGATTGCTAATAGTAATCATCTATAATAGTCAAGTTTGTAGTCATGTTAGTTAGATTTTCTAGATGTACATAGATATATTTTAGATAGGCATTCTTCATATCTTTCAAAGATTATAAAATATGGCATTTTAAGTGTTTTAATAACTTAGGGTTTTTCATGACAATGAGACACGTCTGCTCCTGGCAGCACCAATCTACTTCAAGAAGAAGATGGGCATTGAAGAGGATCCTTATGGAGTTTGATAGCCATTTGGGCAAGAAACTGCTCTTGCCTGGATTGTTGCATAAACTGGACACAAAGAACCCGCAGAGAGAGGACTGCTGAAGTTGCCTAAAGGTGAGATGATCTTTTGGGGTTCCTGATTCATGAAGGAGTCTGTGAGACATTCTGCAAGACACAGCAGATAGTGACTGAACTGCCTTTGAAATTTCCTGCTTCATGGAAATGTCTGCTGGAAACTATGGGCCTGAAGGCCGAAGATGGATGCCCCAATGGTACAGAGAAACTTTGGGTGACTGGCAAGGCAGCAAAATGTCTCTGTCATTTCTAGAATTTGAAAGTTGCTTATTTCTTGTTTGCTTAGGTAATATTGTATTTTTCTGGAGTCTTTGATGGAGTTGAAGAATAGTTAGTTATAGTTATAGTTTTCCTTTGTTATGATAAAAGATAAAATAGATATAAATATTGTAATTTTTACTTGATAACTGTTTTGTTATATGTAATTTTGCTATGTTAAAGTTAAAGCCTTTCCTTTTTGTTTAAACAGAAAAAGGGGAAATGATGGAGGAAGGTCATTGGCTAATAAAGAAACTGCCTTGGCCCATTTGATAGGCCAGCCTTTAGGTGGATGGAGAAAACAGAACAGAATGCTGGGAGGAAGAGGAAGTGAGCTCAGATGCAGAGCTGCTCCTCTCAGAGCCAGACGCGATGAAGCAAGCCACCAGGTCAGACATACTGAATCTTTCCCGGTAAGACTGGTGCTACACAAATTATTAGAGATGGGTTGATCGGGATATGAGAATTAGCCAGTAAGGGCTAGAGCTAATGGGCCAAGCAGTGTTTAAAAGAATACAGTTTGTGTGTTGTTATTTCGGGGCATAAGCTAGGCAGGCGACCAGGAGCTGGGGCGGCAGGAACACAGCCCGCAGCTCCTTCAACAAGATGGGATGGAGAGGGGAAGGGAGTGGATGGGCTTGTCTTTCAAAGGAACAGGACAGACCACTACACTGACCAGGTTGCTTCCTCAAGAGGACACCATATCTCTTTACAGACACCATGTGGTTGCTGGGAATTGAACTCAGGACCTTTGGAAGAGCAGGCAGTGCTTTTATCCACTGAGCTACTCCAGCAGGTTTTTGAGTACTTTTCCACTAGGTTATTTGTTTCGTGGCAAGAGGCATTTTTGTACCTTCAGCATTTGCATAGTGAATGTTTTGTTTCATTTAGACTTAATTATTGTTGAGATGAAACACTGTGACCAAAAGCAACTTGGGAAGGAAAGGGTTTATTTTACTTAGAGTTCCACATCAGTCCACCACGGATGGAAATCAGGGCAAGAGTTCAAACAGGCAGGATGCATCACAGAGAGCTGCTTACTGACTTGCATATCATGGCTTGGTCAGACAATATTCTTATAGCTCCTGGGACTATCATCCCAAGCAAGGGTAACACCACATAGTGAATGGACCACAGGCTAGCACACAGGTCAGTCTGGTGGGGGCATTTTCTTAACCGAGGTTCCTCTTCTCAAATGACTCCAGCTTGTGTAAAGCAGACATAAACCAGTCAGAGCAGTTTATTATCTACACATATTCGTCACAGAAGGAAGAAAGGAAAGAGGGAAGGAGAAGGAAAGAAAGGGCAGACTCTCTGGACTAGAGAACGTCCTCATGCAGATTATTGCCTGCTTAACACTGACTGTACAGCTAAGAAAAATAAAAACATACTAATTATGCAGAATAACTATTTTTCCAGATAAAATAACTGAAGTATGCCCAGAAATGAAACATATCTTCATTACAGCACTTTTCATAAGGATTTATTTTTAATGGATGCATCTAAACCTAGGGTCTGGATCATTCTCTTCATTTAAAGTCCCATGGCTTTTCTTTTTGCGCCAGGTTCAATGTACCAGCCAAATTTTAGCAATAACGTGTTTTCTACTTATAACTCCCAAAGAGTGTGGTTAGGAAGATAATTCCCTTCTTTCCCAAGTTTCCCATTATGACTGTTAATTGGAATGACTGGTGTGTCATGGAGCAATAAAGCACAGAAGCTTGGGCCAGAGCTGGAGTCTGGTCTCTGGCTCAGCAAACCTGCACAAGCTAAACAGTGAAACGAGTTTTTGAGTATGAGCTCAAGGGTAGACAAGCTAAGCTGCAGATTGCAAAATTGTTAAGAAAAAAGCAGAGGCAGAGAAACTCGAAATTCCTGTATATTTTTTGAACCAGCATTTTCAAAATTTTATTTATTCCTATGCCAATGCTAAAAATTCTACTTCCTTTTTTAGTCTTATTCAACTACTAGCCAAACACTGTAAGTTTGGCATGATTGTTGCCCCACATTTTTAGATGAAGTACATATGGTTGAATTAGCTTAAGCAAAATGCTCAGGGTGACCCCCTTCCCATTATGGAATCCTTGTTTTTTCTTTTGTTCTGGGTCTTTCAGTGTTCCACATTAAGTATACATAATACATAAAATAAAATGTAAATAATATAAAAAACCAAGCAATAATTCTCATAGCTGGTAGCAACCACAATAAGTGTTTTGAGATTTGAATGTTGGGAGATTTGAATGACAAATGTCCCCTATAGGTTTGTGCATTTGAACACTTGGTCCCCAGTTGGTGCTGCTGCTGGAGAGGTTAGGGAGGAGTTAGGAGGTAAAGCTTTCCTGGAGGAAGTGTGTCACGAGAAGTAGGCTTTGTGGTTTTCTACTTCCTGTTCTCATCTCTCTGTTTACTGTGTATGGATGAAAATGTGGTCCAGTCAGCTCCAGATTGCTCCTGCCATCATGCTTTCCCTGACTGCTGCCAAGCCTTCCATCCCCACCAAAATGGAGCTTAACCTCTGGGGCCATATGCCAAAATGAATCCTTTCTTTCTTAAGTTGCTCTTGGTCATAGTATTTTAGCACAGCTACAGAAAGATGGACCTAACCTTATTGTTTATTCTAAAGATTGTAGAATCATTTGAATCTTTGTACTAGAAAAACCAGAGAGTGCACTCCTAACTTTGGAAGCTGTCTTATGGGAATTTAGAAAATAAGGACGTTGAGGAATATGCAAACAATGGGGTTTAGGCTTTAGAAGTTTCACAGTGAAGGAAAATTGCTATCATGGCTGTTCATGTTGTATTTGGATGAAGAATCGGTAGTTGAGATGGAAAGATGGCTCAGTGCTTAAGAGAACTTGTTTATTTTGGAAAAGAACCAACTTTGGTTCCAGCACTTAAGTTAGATATCTCACAGCATCCAAGGTATCCAACATCCCCTTTTGTAATGTACCTTCAGCCACATGCACATAAACTCACATTCTTTATTTCTCTCTTTCTCTCACACATGCACCATTTAAAAATAGAATTAACTTTAACAAAAGAGAATCTGCAGTTGTTGGTCAATCGGACCTGAAAAATTAACTATGTTTAACAAGAAAATAGCACCACTTTCATGAGACCTTCTGTGTTTCACTGGGGCAATGATTGATGAGCAGAATGGTTGAAAATCAGCTGTGATTAGCAAGAGATCAGCATCACTGAAATGAACAAAATCTGTATTTCATGAGGACAATACGTTTAGCACACAGTCTGATCCAAGGGTTTCAAGGAGATGAGTAAGAGTTATTCTCATGCTTTTGAAGGTGTAAAAGCTTCAGGATCGAAGGAATCATGAAGAGAATCCAAGGCTTCACTTTTTGTAAAGACTGGATCCTTACAGAAGATCCTGAAAGGCCTTTGTGAAGGTGAAGCCTCAGTTGCAGTGGAGACCCCAGTATATTGAAGATGCCAGTACTGTTAGACGTCCACCAAGGACAGTAATGGGCTTGAAGTAACGTCAATGTAAGCCTGAGACAAGTTTTGTGTACTCCAGATACTGGGGTTGAAGAGATGGGACTGTTCAAGCCATCTGGAGTTCTTTCTGATCATGAGTTCTAGACACTGGGCACTGAGATATTTACTCTGCTGCATCTGGTTTTGCTTTGATATGATAGTTCCCATGATCTGGTCCTGGTCCTGATTCTTTTCTTTAGGAATAAGACATAATTAATGCACTTTTGTTTTCTTAGTATTCCAAATGTAAGTGACACTGGGAATTTTGAAGATATGTTGATCTTTTAAGATACTGGAAACTTTAAAGATCATGGGACTTTTAAAAGTCATGCTGTAGCTCTTTCTCATGGTACCTCCTTGTGGTTAACTTGTGTCTAGATGAAACTGAACAGCTTCCCAGTCACCAGTTGTCAGAAAGTCATTGATGTGAATGATATTCTATGAGAAGTGCACAGCTGCAGAAGTACCTGCTCAGGGTGAGGAGTCATGTGGTATGAATCAGTGGCAGGAATGACAAGATTTTTCCATGAAGCAAGGTGTGGACCAACCTCTGAGTGTGCTTGTTATTGATTAAGGAATGTTCTTGTTATAGACCAAGGAGAAAAAGAGAGGGGAACCACAAGTCTGTTTGGGAATGTGTGTAGATGCTAATCTGAGTGTTCTTAACTTGGTTACTTTAAAAAGGGGTGGGGGAAAAGGATATTCCTGGACTGACATATACTATGGTGCCTTGGCAGTAAGGGCTCAAAAGAGCTAGCAGCATCTGAAAGTTTTCAGTCTCTCTAAAGATGATGTCTACCAATATGTTGTCAGAAAACCCTTAAACAAAGAAGGTAATAAACATAAACACACTAAAGCATACAAGCTTCATTGCTTTGTTGCTTTTCATACCCTATAACAAAATGTTAGTGTGTTGCTCTGAAGAAACAATGCAATAAGAACAATAAGGAGATCAAAGAATACGCTTTGCTTGATCAAATAAAGTTTTGATCAAGAGAATGAACAAAGTCAAAGAAAAACACCAGGAACAGATTGCTAAGATATGTAGGCTATACTAAGACATTCTACTTCCGAGTTTTGTCAAAGCCATGCCTTTAAGAGTAACAAATGAATAATGAGATTTTGAAATAAAAAGTTCTACTGTGTTGTATGTTTTCTTATTAATATAAGCTCTTAGGGACAAGCAAGAAAGAAATGATTATAGTTTAACAGTGATGTGTTTTTGGGTCCAGTTGACAAGGTGTGGAATAGCCTGGCTCACCCTAACTGTCAACTTCATGCAGCCCAAAGTTATTTGTGAGGAGATGCCTCAATAAAGAAATTGTGTGTGTCTCGGAATAGGCATGTTTTTGAGGAGCTGTCTTGATTTCTTACTGACGTGAAAGGGCTCAGGCCAGTGTGGATATGCCTGGACTCTCTAAGAAATGCAGCCAACCATGAGCCAGAGAGCAAGCTGATAAGCAGTACAATTTCACAGAACATTTCATGTATTTTGTTTGTACATTAAGATGTTAGGAATGCACTGTTAAGGGCACAAAAATTTTATTTGTGCAGAGGGAGATGATTGTAGAATTGTCTTTTGTTATCATTGTCAATTGTCCCCCTCTCCCTCCTCTCAATTTATTTGTTTTTAAAAATTATTTGTTGTGTGTATCTGAGTGTGGTTGTGAGCAGGGGTGTGTGTGAGGGCAAAAGAGGGCATCAGATAGGCATTTGTAAGCCACTCAATGTAGGTGCTGGCACAGTTCCTCGGTAAAAGCAATATATGCTCTTACCTGCTAAGTCATTTCTTCAGTGCCCAATTCTTTACTTTTTGATGGGTAAGTAAGTGAATTTCTCATATTCTGTAGTAAGTGGCCTTACTTTTGTTGCTATTAAGCTCAGCTCATGATTACTTCTTGACTTATTTCTCTATTTTTTTTCTTTTTTTCCTTCCTTTCTCTTCCTTTTTTCTCTTTCTTTCCTTTCTTCCCTTCTCCCTTCCCTTCCCTTCCCTTCCCTTCCCTTCCCTTCCCTTCCCTTCCCTTCCCTTCCCTTCCCTTCTCTCCCTCCCTCCCTCCCTCCCTCCCTCCCTCCCTCCCTCCCTCCCTCCCTCCCTCCCTTCTTGTTTTACATTTTATAGGATGGAAGATTCCAAGGAAATATTGGCTTCTGTATACAACATGACTGATACACATACAAACTCACATTGATTGTGGCAGCATATGCAGGTCCTGTACAGATCTAAGCCAGGTGTGTCCCAGCACTGACAGGGGAAGTGGATACAAGCCCCCATTCCTAATTCAGAAGCTATTTCCAATTGATAACCACTTTCAAATGAAAAAATAGTTTTCTCCAAGGTAGTCTCACTGGGAATACAAACCACACTTAATGGCAAAATCTATGCTCAGCAGTAGATGGCCAAGACAAAATGAATTTTATGGTATTTTTGGAGGTCCCCTCCCCCATAACTCTTTGGGCGTTTTTCTTTCATAGATACAGGCCCTTTGCTTATATATGGTGGTTTCTTGTTTTGTGTTTTATGTTCTGTGTGGGGAGTGTGGGTGTCTGTGTCTACATGATTTTATGTTCTGTGTGGGAAGTGTGGGTGTCTGTGTGTACATGTGTTTTATGTTCTGTGTGGGGAGTGTGGGTGTCTGTGTGTACATGTGTTTTATGTTCTGTGGGGGATGTGGGTGTCTTTGTCTACATGTGTTTTATGTTCTGTGTGGGGAGTGTGAGTGTCTGTGTGTACATGTGTTTTATCAGCTTGTTTTACCCTATTGTTTGCTTGTTTTTATTTTATGTTATTATTGTTCTCTTTTTTATTTATTTAGATGTATTTTTGTTTTCTAATGAGAGAGAGGAGAAAGGGTATGATTTGGATTGGTAAGGATAGAGGTGGGGAGGACCTGGGAAGAGTTGGGGGAAAAAAACCATAATCAGAATATAATCAATATAATGAAATATATATTCAGAATATAATTAAAAAACACAATAAAAAGCCCTCAAACTGGCTGAAGTGGTGGCTCAGTGGTTATGAGCACTTAATGCTCTTCTGAAGATCCTGAGTTCAATTTCCAGCACCCACATGGCAGCTCACAACTGTCTGATGCCGTCTTCTGATGTGAAGACGTACATGCAGAAAAAGTACTTATATACATAAAATATGTAAATGAAAAACTTTTAAAAGTAAAATAAAAAAGCCCCAAAGCTGTCTAGTACTTACTAGGTCAAAGAGCAATTTTAGGACAGACTAAGAAAAATGGTATTTTTATTCTTGCTTGCTTAATCTTATTTGAAAATCCCTGATGAACCCTGTGTCTCTGAACACTGGAAGGAAGCTAAGGAAGACTGACCCAGTAGCAGAGCTCCCAAGATCAAAGTGGATTTCATACAGATAAGACCTAGTAGGAACAAAAGCAAGATAAGGACATAGCACACAGCGAAGAAGGGTCTACTCCATTGTCAGTGAGAAATTAAAAATACTTTCTCCTCTCTGTTATCATACAGTCCGGAAGTATACAGTTTTGATCTCTTAGGAACAATGATGACAATTTTTTTCATGAACCAAAACCTGTCATTTTTTACAGCTTGATATATTATATTAAATATTTAACTTTTAGTTTATACTTGGGATGTAAATGGTTTTAACTATAAACTTCAAATTATTGGCATGAATTTATTTTTGTGATTGAACACTAATTTATTAATAACCTAGAATGATACTTGTTTTTCATGTGAGCTGATCTCTCTCTCTCTTTCTCTCTCTCTCTCTCTCTCTCTCTCTCTCTCTCTCTCTCTCTCTCTCTCTCTCTCTGTAGGGGATGGAATTTCTGGAAAAGCAGAATGCATTATGGGAAAAGGAGATGTCAGGAGGAAGGCAGTGACATACAGAGGGTTAGAGCTGGCTTGGCTGGAGCCCAGGGAGGCAGAAGGTACGGCAGAAGGCAGATTGCTCTTTGTTTGCAGGGTCTTAGACTGCAAGGGAGACTCAGAATATTTGTGATGAAATGGACAAGCCGAGCCCAGAGTTTTGGCAAACTAGCAAGAATGTGCCAGGTAATGGATTGTTGGGAAAAACCATGGTGCTGTAGGGAGGGAGGGATGCGTGAGGACAGAACCAAAGTCGATCTCATATTATGGGGAGACAGTCTGTAGAGGGGCAGGGAAAGTGCTGAAGAAGAAAGATTTCATTTGATGTTTAATCAGATGTGGTGAGGGCGGGCAAAAGTTAAAGCAAGGTGATTCATTGTTGGAACTGGAGAAAGCGAGCGTGCCCTTAAAAACCAGGTCAGCAGAAACCAGTTCTTGGTGAAGTTTGATTTTAGAAACGTAGGTTGAAGTGCTGCCAAGGTGCCCAGATGTAAGCCTCTCCTGGTGTTTGTTTTGTAGGGTCCCAGAGACAAGGCCAGTCCTTATTGGAAAAAGTGCAGCCGCCAGTCCATCTCACTTTCCAGGTGGGGAATTCCCCTCCATGGTTTCCTTCTTGGGTGGGGAGTACGGGGCTTTTGAAAAATATTCTGATTTCTGAATGTGACTGCAAAGTTTCTGCACCCCAATAAGCCTGTCTGCCGACGCAATAACAAAAGTCAGACCAAATCAAACCGAGTTAGATAAAGCCCAGGTTTAATGGATAGCAACGCTCCCAGATGCCCTTTTAGCCCCCCCTCCCCGCCATGAGACAGGAAAGGAAGAGTGGAAAACCACGTGTTTGCTCTCTGAGGTCGGGCAGTTTAAATACCCTGTGGGAATGGTCTTGAGCATCTCTGGGGAGGGGTTATTGTTTGGTGGGCTTTCTCGGGGATGGAGTCTGGACTGAGGCAACTCCCTGGGGAGGGAGCTTGGGGTGGAGCTTCTACCAGAACATTCCAGACTCTGGGTATCTGGATGCTGGATAGGGTGAAGCCTCCATCCGAACAGTGGCGTGGAGAAGATGTAAGATAAACCATCAGTTTTTTAATTGTTAATATGAATTGCATCTCACTCTAAAATGTTAGTGGATCATGATGGCTCACATCTAATAATGGCTTCCATGCCGGCAGTGCAGCGGTGGAGAGAAAAGAGCGGCACTTGTGGGGAAGAATATATTGTCTTAGTAGGGTACGTGAGTTACCGAGGTGGAACTGAGACCCTGGCCCGAAGCCAGGTAGAATGGCAGGTGGGTTAACTTGGGAGTAGTCGTGTGGAAATGGATGGGAACAGCAAGACCCCGGGAATTCCAAGTGCAGGAGTTATCTAGCCCTGTTACCCAGCCTGTGTCAAAGCACACCGGACCGGTGCACAGTGGGTTTTCCTCCTCAGTTCTCTTCTGTACTTGTCCCTAATCAACTTCCTCTTTCCTCTCACCATGTCACTAATGTGGGCCCAAACATTTCTCCTGTCTCCTCTGAGGCTAGAAGAGGAAATAGATTACAGCAACCATCCCCTCAACCAGCCTGGTGGAGTGCTTCGCATGGGCAGGGAATTGCTGTAGATGCTTCCATCTTGTCAGTGTTTGGGTACATAAGAGAAATGCCTGCTCTCGTGTGGTCATTGCTACAAGACTCCGCTGTAATTATGGACTGTCAGTAATGTTTAATGTGACATCAGGATCAAAGGTCGTTTCTCAATACTTTCTATACCCAGAGAAACAGAACCCTTATTATGGGCATGTGATTTACCTGGATTAGCCTTTCTGTCCATACTGGCTTACATACTCCAGGGGAGGAAAGAATCGCATTCTTTCTCTCACATCTTATTTGCTTTGATGTGGACATTACATGTATGTCATTATCAGTTCTGAATGACATTTTTGGAGTGATATGGGGAAATGATGGTCTTAACACATAGAGGAGACTATTATGCACATGACAAAATGTGTATTTTGCATTGAGAGAGGGAAAGAAGCCCTAGTGTCCTAATTCAGCAAGAGACACTTCTGGTTTAGGGAATCGCAGTAGGTCACATATCGGGGAAGAGGGAAGCAAAGCTAATGCATTTTCTCCTTTCCAGTCCATTTCTATGAATAGGCCAGAAGCTGACCTCTGTGGAGCATCTGCGGCCAGATGCTGACCTCTGACCTGACCTCTGACCTTGGTGGGGTGATTGGGGCTGGACTCTGACCTTGGTGGGGTGATTGCGGCCAGACGCTGACCTCTGTGGAGTGATTGTTGCCAGACGCTGACCTCTGTGAGTTGTTTGCAGCCAGATGCTGATCTCTGAACTCTATGGGATGATTGTGGCTGGATGCTGACCTCTGACCTCGGTTGGGTGATTGTGACCGGATGTTGACATTGACCTCTGACCTCGGTGGGGTATTTTCACCTGGAGAGATTTACAGATCTGATTTTCTGAAGAACCCCAATCACTCACCCTTGTCCAGTCTTCAAGTGCACACTCCCTGCGCTTCTCCGCTAACACTGTGCCCTGTGAAACCCCGACTGTGATCTACCCTTGGCTGTGCACTGTGATAGTTCTGACTGTGGAAATAGCACAGTTAGCTGGGGTGAGGGACAAGGGAATATATTTGGCAATACTTTTTCTCCATTTTCTCTATCTTAACTACTCTCTGGCAAAAGCTTTGTTCTAATTACACTAAAGGCTGACAGAGGTGAACTTTAGGAGTTTTTGGTTCTGTAGTTTTAGAAGTTCAGAAGAATTTATCAAGTAACTAACTTCCTTAGCTCCCCTTTGTGCTGTTCTGTGGATGACTGTAGGTAGATTATGTTATTTACAGCTGCAAAGCTTGTTCTCTTATGTAAAAGGAGGCCTAAACACTTAACTTACAGGGCTGTTCTTGGACTAAATGAGATCATACATAATGCTAAGAACATCTAGTTAATGAAAAACAGACCAGTTCAGTTTGTCGTCAGCAGTGAAATGGGCTAACTTTATTGGTAATTCTGAACTGAAGTCCTGAAAGTGGCTTCAACCATCCGTGTCTGACCAGAACACAGGCTGGTTGAGTGTCCAGGCTCTGTACTAAGCACTCGACATCAATTCCACTCCCAGCAGAGCATCAGGAGGTGGCTTGTACTTTTTCATTTTATATGGCTTAGGTAGAAGGAACTTGTTAGAAATCCTTCTGATACGAAGGTCTACATATACTATATCACATTGCCTCCCTGTTATCATCTTCTAACGATAGGAATTCCTTAGGGGCTGGGAGGTTGACTGTAGTGTGGTCTGAAGCTTGCTGGAAATGGCTAATCCCGTTAGAGAAAAACTCTCGAGAGCATGGACCCCAGAAGCAAGTTTCCTGTGTTTGCACTACTTAGAAACTGTAGTTTGGGGCAAGCTCGGTTTCCAAGCCTCATTTTCCTTATCCATCACGGAGTTGTTATGGGAGTCTAGTACATCCACAAAGTGTCCTTAAAATAGTGGCTAACCACCTGAGCATAGCTGTGCACTCCTGGTTTTTATGTCTTTCACTTGGTAGCCTCTGCAGGCATCTCTCTCTGCACAGAATCCTACTCTTGCTTAGAAATGAGTGGAGTAATGTGTAGGAGCATAGTCAAGTTGTCGGAGTTTTAGTACATTATAATAAAGGAAAAAGATGATCGTCATGCTCTAATTTTTCCACATTCACAATCAACTATTACTTAGGAACTAATGGGATTAATTATCCTTTAAATGTTTAATTCTGACTTCATATTTGCAAAATTTAAACCTGTGAAAATAGTCATAAAAGCCAAACATATTAAATGTAGCAGTTGAACTTTTCTTCAGGAATAGTCTCAGGTTAGAAGTACAAGTGAATTCCAAGCATGGCTAAACAAGGGATGGTTGGTGGTCATGCTCATAATCCCAGCATCTGGGAGACAGGCTTGCTGGGAAGTCTAGAATAGCCGAAGTTATGCAATGAGCTCCAGGCCAACCTAGGCTACATGGAAGATTCTGTATTAAACACACACACACACACACACACACACACACACACACACACACACACACACCCTAAGGACTCTTCCCTTCCCAAACCTAAAGTCAAAACCCAAACAACAGCAATAAAACACGTGGTATCATATTTTCTCTTTGCTGTATACGTCTCTGCGAGAGAGGACATGGTTAGACACCTTAGCCTTTTTCTGAGCTCCATGAGAAGTTAATAAAGTAGTGTTATGCAAAGTGCACTGACTCCTCAAGAGAGAACTGTTATATTAATGCCTGTCTCACAGTGATGTTCTCAGACTTAATGATGGAAAGTTTGTAAATTGCCTTGGTAGTCCCAGACACATCCTGATGAAGCATCATTTTGTTTTATTGCAAAGTGCTCAAAGTTACACTGAGTGCAAGTTAAGGGGGAGATCATATCCCAGTCGTTATTTTATAATCAGGAACTCATACAAGAAACAAAAGTCATTTTATTCTCCTTGTGATTAGTAGTGTTGAAAATCTTTGTTTTCTTCTTTCATGTTTTTTTTTTTTTTTTTTTTTGGCGGGGAGGTAGAATTTACAATGAAGTCTAATCAAACACCTGCTAACATATATAATGGCAGAAATAATTATCGTGGTACAATGAGATCTTTGAGGATACCACTATTCAAATATTTTAAATTTAAATACCAGTTTTAAAAGACTGAAACTTCTTTTATATGATTACTATTAAATTTGGCATTTTTGAAACATGTCTCAAATCAATACTGGTAATATTTACAAATATCAGTAGGGAGAACAGTATTGTAAACACATATTCTTGCTGTAGGGTACATTTTAAATGTCTAAACACTAATCAATATAGCGAAATTAAGTATTGACTAAAATAGCTTTATAATAAGTAATTATTGGTTTGCTCTTTTAGAAATTAGACATTTTCACTTTGGGAATAAAGAGTAAATTTACTGTCATGAAATTAAAGTGTTTTTGACCTTTTTGTCCAACTTTCCTCTGTCTATGAAATGATTAGGTTTAAATATGATTGCACAGCTGTATTATGTTGCAAGCATCAATTTTTAATTATTATAAGGTCAATGTTAGAACAAATGTGATTGGTTTAGTACCTCAGCGTACTTGTTTACTTTCCACTCAGAAACCTCCCGTGTTTGCCCAAACCAGCCCACGTCTCTGTTGATACAGCTAATTAGAGGTATGCCAAATCCCTTTTCATCCCCGAGTGGTTATCTTTGCATAATATTTTGTCAAATCTTTCCATTTCTAAAAGTACAAATGGCTTACTTTTTTATTCCTTTAAGAGGACATTTATTTCCTGCATTATCTGTGTGTGCACGTCTCTTTTTTTGTGTAACCATATACAGCAATAGTTCCACAGTGCTGCTTTATAGGTCATGAACATTTTTTTATACAGTGCCACTGAGAGCTGATGTGTATGAAGTCCGCCGACAGAGAAAGAGAGTTAATTTTCCCAGCCTGAGTTTTCTGTGGTTCTGTACCTTCCCCCCATGGTCTTTTTGTCCTAGTGCTCTCTGACTTTGGACTTAACCACTTAACTTAAAGGATACTGCTTATAAAATTCTTAGAATAATGTATGGTCTTCATATTATTCACTAAAATTGTCAAATATTTTAGCTCTAATGGTGTTTGAGTGCTTTATTTACCAGTGGTTATTTAATTCTATAAATTATCTGTTTTTATTTCATGTGTATGAATGTTTGCTTACAACTGTGCCTGCTGCCCAAGGAAGCCAGAAGAAGGCATTAGATTCTCTGGAACTGGAGTTACAGACAGTTTTGAGCGCCTCGTGGATGCTGGGAACCAAACCCCTGATCTTTGGCAAGAAAATGAGTACTCTTAGCCTCAGAGTCATTTCTACAGCCCTGATCACTGAATTCTTAACTAATTTTCAAACTTTCATTTTCTGCTTCTCTATACCTACAACTTTTCATTAAGTTCATTTTTGTGCTGGGGATCAAACTTCGGCTTTGCATATTTTAGGCAAGTCCTCTATTGCTGAATTATATTCACCGTCTATTGTTAACACCTGCTGTTAACAATATTAGATCAAAAATTGTTGATTTTTTTGTTATATTTAGGAAATTAAGCAACATACAGCTTTCTGTAGGAGATTAAAGGCTGAAATTCCATCTCCTCGGCTCAGGGAATCAATGCAAGTTGCTGACGGCGCTGTCTTGGAGGGGTACGATGAGTGGCGGAGAACAGGCCATCATTTGGCTGTGGCAGCTCGAGGCCAACACAGCTTGTTAGTGCCAGAAGTGGAACCACTCATGGTGGAACATGACTGTGATCTCAGAACTCGGAAGGCTGAAGAGGAGGAGTGTGAATTTGAGGCACCCCAGGCTTCATACATCTCATCGAATAAAGAAGAAAGCACTAGTGACCTCAGTGGTCACAAATGATACAAATTGTTTTTTATTCCTTCATATCTTTATCAATCATTTGAATATATGAGTTTATTTCTCTGCTAAATTATATGGTCTTCTCAATTTACTGTTCATTGTGATATCATTGATCACTACATTCCGAAATGTATAAGTTGTTCTTGTTGAAAACTTTCAAGGATTTTTTACTCCGATCATGGAAACAAGGGCCTAAGGAGACATGGGGGATCAAATGGCACTTCGTTAAATCTTTAAAGTTATATTGTTCAAGAGTACCCTTATTTAGAGTGGCTAATATCACCCCAGTTAGCAGCCAAAGCTGTGGCGTCCACGTCCCAGGGCCTGTATCTGTACAGTGTGGGCACAGGGCAGACTTGCGTTTCAGCCTCCAGTTTTAGAGGACATGCTCTTAATAGCTAGGTACACCCTTAATGCATTTCTCAAATCTATGCCTGTTCTTCTGGTTGTTTAACAAATCTATAAAAATATAGTTGTAAAATTGTATTTTCATTTCTGGCATATTAATTATTATTATTGTTATTATTATTATTAAAAATTTCCACCTCCTCCTATTTCCCTCCCACTCCCTCTACTCCCCCTCCCTCTCCAGTCTAAAGAGCAGTCAGGGTTCTCTGCCCTGTGGGAAGTCCAAGGTCCTCCCCCCTCCATCCAGATCTAGTAAGGTGAGCATCCGAACAGACTAGGCTCCCTCAAAGCCAGTACATGCAGTAGAATCAAAACCCAGTGCCTGACCTTAAGTGTCTTTTGGCCATTTGAACTTCTGTTGAGAATTCTCTGTTCAGCTCCTTGCCCCATTTTATAATTGGGTTGATTAGCCTTTTACGGTCTAGTTTCTTGAGTTCTTTATATATTTTGGAGATCAGACCTTTGTCAGTTGCGGGGTTGGTGAAGATCTTCTCCCAGTCAGTGGGTTGCCTTTCTGTCTTAGTGACAGCTTCCTTAGCTATCAGGGAAATGCAAATCAAGACAACTTTGAGATACTATCTTACACCTGTCAGAATGGCTAAAATCAAAAACACCAATGATAGCCTTTGGTGGAGAGGTTGTGGAGAAAGGGGTACACTCATCCATTGCTGGTGGGAATGCAAACTTGTGCAACCACTTTGGAAAGCAGTGTGGCGGTTTCTCGGGAAATTCCGGATCAACCTACCCTTGGACCCAGCAATACCACTCTTGGGAATATACCCAAGAGATGCCCTATCATACAACAAAAGTATATGCTCAACTATGTTCATAGCAGTATTGTTTGTAATAGCCAGAACCTGGAAACAACCTAGATGCCCTTCAATGGAAGAATGGATGAAGAAAGTATGGAATATATACATATTAGAGTACTACTCAGCAGTAAAAAACAATGACTTCTTGAATTTTGCATGCAAATGGACGGAAATTGAAAACACTATCCTGAGTGAGGTAAGCCAGACCCCAAAAGAGGAACATGGGATGTACTCACTCATATTTGGTTTCTAGCCATAAATAAAGGACATTGAGCCTATAATTCGTGATCCTAGAGAAGCTAAATAAGAAGGTGAACCCAAAGAAAAACATATAGACATCCTCCTGGATATTAACCTTCATCAGGCAATGAAAGGAGACAGAGACAGAGTCCCACATTGGGGCACCAGACTACAACCCCAAGGTCCAAACCAGGAGCAGAAGGAGAGAGAGCACGAGCAAGGAACTCAGGGCCATGAGGGGTGCACCCACATACTGAGACAATGGGGATGTTCTTTCGGGAACTCACCAAGGCCAGCTGGACTGGGTCTGAAAAAGCATGGGATAATACCGGACTCACTGAACGCAACGGACAATGAGGACTACTGAGAACTCAAGAACAATGGCACTGGGTTTTGATCCTACTGCACGTACTGGCTTTGTGGGAGCCTAGGCTGTTTGGATGTTCACCTTAATAGACCCGGAAGGAGGTGGGAGGTCCTTGGACTCCCCACAGGGCAGGGAACCCTAACTGCTCTTAGGGCTGATGAGAGAGGGGGAGTTCATTGGGGAACGGGGAAGGATATGGGAGGCGGTGGCGGGGAAGAGACAGAAATCTTTAATAAATAAATTAATTAATAAAAAAAAGAAAAAAAAAAAAAACCAAAACCCAGTGCCATTGTCCTGGGCTTCTCAGTCAGCCCTCATTGTCTGCCACATTCAGAGAGTCCGGTCTGATGAATATCTTGCATATCACCATAGAACCTTCATCTGGCAATGAATGGAGATAGAGACAGAATCCCACATTGGAGCACTGGACTGAGCTCCCAAGGTCCAAATGAGGAGCAGAAGGAGGGAGAACATGAGCAAGGAAGTCAGGACCGCGATGCACCCACCCACTGAGTCGGTGGGGCTGATCTAATGGGAGCTCACCAAGGCCAGCTGAACTGGGACTGATGGAGCATTTCTGACATTTTTTCATTGTTCTTTTCATTGTCATTGTACAAGGACATACCTACCGTGATTTAAAGATAAATATAATTTCTACATTTTCCTTTCCTTTCTTTCTTTTTCTTCCTCTTTTGGTTTTTCAAAACAGGGTTTCTCCGTGCAGTCCTGGCTGTCCCGTAGCTCACTCTGCAGACTAGACTGGCCTCGAACCCACAGAGATCTGCCTGTTTCTGCCTCCCCAGTGCTAGGGTTAAAGGAGTGCGCCATCACTGCCCTGATGATTTCCTCTTTCTATCGCTCATTCTGCACTTACTTGTACTATTCAGACACTAAAACATGTATGAATACTGTACCACATACATTTCCACAGAAAATGTTTCACTTACAGTAAGGGAATCATGAAAGCAAACAAAATATTGCTATTACACGTTAAAGTTTCAAAAAGACCATACATGGTTTAGTAGAATGTAAAACCTGCAAAAATATTGCTTGATTACAGTTAAAACCCTGACTTTTCCATGCCATCCATGGAAGATGGGTGAATACTTTTGAACCTGCAATGTGTAGTTACTTTAGCAGCTCGTGAGTCTGTGGTAGAGAGGGTATGGAATTCTCTGCTGCTCTCGCTCAGCCCACATATCCCCAGGGCACAATTAAAAGAAGAAGAACAAGAGCCAGTTCTGATTTTTCATTTTAAATCTCGAACTCTTTCTCAATTTGTTATGCCTTTTAAGACTGTACTAATTTCATTCAGATTTTGTACAGATGATGATTTGCATGGATTATACATTTAGTGCATTTTCTATTCTTTTCAATTTAGTCATCATAGTAGTCTAGTAAAGGACCTATGCATCTCTCTCTAGGATACACGAAACAAAGATGTGAGCAGTATCTATTGCTATGTGTTTTAAAATTAAGCAGGATTGGACTATTTATCCATTCTCATATGTCCAGATATTGAATAGCAGTCATAATCTGTTTGTTATTTTCTTATTTGATGTGGTACAGGAAACTCAAATATCCTACATAGGTAGAAAACTAGGGAAGGGCCTTGCTATTCATCCGCATTTTACCCATTGTTATAGATGTACCTGGCAAAAGTCTGGGTGGTCCATTTGGAAGCACAGAACCCCACTCGCTCTGAAGTACAGTGGCCTAAGTTATGGCCTTTTAATGACTGTAACAAGAGGAGTGATTGAACAGTCGGCCGTCATCTTGCCAAGCTAGCCACATCAGCCTCTCTCTGGTGTTATGAAAAATTTTCATGAAGCCATGTGAATAGCTAATTATAATCATGAAATCATGATCAACCCCATCAGTAAAATAAAAACTACTGTCATAATGAGATAGTTATCCTCACTAGGTAGTAGATACTGAATAGAGGGAGCAATGAAATTTAAAAGTTATTGGGGGGAGTAATGCCATGCACAACCACAGGGCAATATTCACAAGGCTTAAGCACTGTGTCAGGCAGTAAAACTTTAGTTACTGCGTTTGAGAAAGTCTGCGGTGACTAGGATGCTGACCTAGAGTGACCTCGTCCTAGTTAAGCACCGTCTGTGTCAGGCAGTAAGACTTTAGTTACTGAGTTTGGAAAGTCTATGGTGACTAGGATGCCGACCTAGAATGACCTTGTACTAGTCTACCAGAAACTTCTCAGAAACATTCCCACTCTCAGGAAACAAGAATCGTTTGGGTCTGCCTATAGTCACACCAACTACGGAAATTGCCTTAATTGGACTCATTAAGTGCTATTTGTTAAGTGTGGAATTATTTAAGTATTTCAGAGCTGGTCAAAGCATACACATATACATATATGCAAGCTTTTTTGATATACCCATTTTGGAAGGTGATTTGACATTTGCCCAATAATTTTAAAATATGATATATTAACATATCTCACGATCCCTAAATTTAATTTGGTGGTATACTTAAGAGCAGCTTTTGAATGACATACTAGGAGATATGTTCAAGAATTTCATAGCAGCATTTTCTGTAATAACAAAAAAGATGTAGCCATGTGGGACATCTGCATTATACCCCTCTTCTCAAGGGCCATAGAACATCATGAAAAAGGGACAGACCTATTTTAAGAGCCAGAGGCAGAGGAGGACTGCGCTAAAGCAGTGTCTTCTGGACATGACAAGAAAACTGCACTCATGAGTCCCTGTACAAGACCTAAAGAAGATCAAGTCAGCCACATTCCAGTACAAACGAGGGAGGAATCTCAAGCCCCCATTCATAGTGGAGAAGATACTGGCAGTTGATAGCTGATAGTCAAGGAGAATCTTTTTCTTTGTATTTTTCAGAGGCATAGTCCTTGGTAGATTGATCATTCACCAGTAGATGGCTGTATACCCATGTTTATATGGGTAACACTAATTAGATTAGGTGAAGTTTAAAAAACAAAAGAAGATTTGGGAGAGAGTGTGGTGGTGATGTAAACTGAGGCCTAAGCATTTAAGCAAACACAAACCTCTACTGTGTGAATGAGAGTGGCAGATGCCAGTACGAGTCTGCTGACTTCTAGTGTGGGCTGCTCTGTTTGTAGTTGTTATTGCACTGTTTGAGATACCAGGATAGAATAAGGATTCCGCTCTACTATTCTGGTAAAGTGTATGTTAATTCCACACTCATCTAAGAATTGAGCTATCACCTTTAGCAAATATCGGGGAAAACAAATGTAGCCATAAAATTATAAGGTGCCATTCAAAGAAAACTATTTGTTTCTAAAATCAAATTTCATTGAGAGGTCAGAAGGAAATTTGTATTATCAAATCAATAGAAGGCTGAAAGAAAGCCAAATTGGTATGAGCTTACACTGAGATACTATCTCATAAAATGGATGGCATCTTTTAGAATCTACTAAAATCCACAGCGTAAGTACTGCAGGGAACTTGAATTCTCTTTAAGTAGCTCTCTGTCGTTAGTGGCACCTCCTAGATAGCAGGAATAGCAAATATTTTATTCAAGTAAGCATCATGCTTTGTTGTCAAACATTAGCAAGAAGCAGCAGACTTGTGTGGCAAAGAAAGAAATCAAAGAGAAAATATGTTTATTCTGGGTTTTAAATGCTAAGTGTAGTAGTTATTAATTGCAGTAAAAATATAATTAGATTTGCATTCAGCAGTGAGAGCTGCTCACTTCTCTGTAATTTCTCAGTCATTTTTAATGAAAATATAGGAATCCAAGAAAGCAATTTGATTAAAACTCTTCACTTTCAACATTGGTAATTACCACAATAATATTTTATTGCAGTGGCTTTGAGCGTTAGTTATCTTTTTAATTTGATGATGCTTGTCACGAATGCACCTAACTGCTAGAAGATGATAAGGCAATGTACTCGTCATTAGTGCCTACTGATGTGTGAATTAAACATTGATATAAAAGGTGCTTCTCACAGTCATGCAAATGTTAATTAAATTGATGAGTATAAAAACACTTGAACAAGTTTCAGTTTAGGTGGTTAGAAGAAGCGTGTTACATGTCAGGGTCGTCTCACTTAGGTGTTTTTGGATTAGAGAAAAATGGCTTTGGCACATCCTCCTTTAGGCTCAGCAAATAAAAATCTTTGACAAATTATGTAGTTTGATATAAAATTTAGATAGGACAATGCAATAAAACATCATTTATAGAGACAATAAGTTGAAGAATTTGGTAGAAAACACTAGCATAACCTTAAAACTTAGTTTATTTCTAAATTACTTTTATTTTACATGCATGGGTGTTTTTCTGCATGTATTCTATGCACCACAGACATTCTGATGTCCACAGGGGCCAGCAGAAAACATCAAATCCCTTGGAACCAGGGTTACAGATAGTCATGTGCTGTCATGTGCTTGCTAGCACATTGAACCTGGGTCCTCTGGGAGAGCAGAGCCATCTCTCCAGTGCCTGGCATAATTTTTAGTGTTTTGAAGGTGTGGTGTAAAGAAAGTGAAAGGTGAAGGGGCTTCCTGTTTGTGGACACATGTGCACACTACAGTCATAACGACAGGAGACTACCCGCACTGGCAAGTGTAGTGATGAGGCAGGCTGGCCTGCTTTTCATCCCGCATGGCTCCCACATGGTTAGCTTTACATTCGAAATAACAACACACAAATTGTATTCATTTAAATATGGCCTGGCCCATTAGTTTCAGCCTCTTATTGGCTAATTCTCATATCTTGATTAACCCATTTCTAATAATCTGTGTAGCACCACAAGGTGGTGGCTTACCAGGAAGGATTCTAGCCTGCTTCCATCTTGGAGTAGGAGAGGTATAGCGTCTCCCTGAATCTGCTTCTTTCTCCCAGCATTCTGTTCTGTCTACTCCACCTATCTAAGCTGCTGTCCTATCAAAGGCCAAGGCAGTTTTTTTTTTTTATTAACCAATGAAAGTAACACATAGACAAATGACCCTCCTCCATCAGGCAAGAACTGTGTTATGAGAAGGAAGGCAGTCTAACATCTTAGCAACATTCAATCTTGCCATGGCTCACAGATGGGAGTCTGTTCCACCTTGACTAAAGGTCACAGAGTTAGAGCTCATTCTTGCTTTCTTAAAGTTGTTGGCAACAGGCATGACTACAAATAAGAGATTATGACCTAGGGTGTGGTTAATTAGTATTTTGAGTATAGAGGTGAATCCTCTCCACCTTGACCAAAAGTCAGAGAATTTAGATCTATTCCTGTTCCTTCAAGGAGATGGGCAAGAGGTTCCAGGGATTACTGGAATACTGCAGGATACTTGGTCTATTGCTTATATCATGTTAATGAAGTCTGTTGCGTCTCCCCTCCCCTTTTTGAGTGAAGTATATAAGCATGTGGAAAATAAACACAGGCGAATTCAGTATTCACTGAGTTTTTCCTCAGTGCTGTTCTGTGTTTCTGTCTTTTATTTCTTGCATATCTCTGTTCCTTTTGCTTAATAATTCTAATCCTCATGCTCCTACCTAGAATGTGTGAATCCTATCGAGGCTAGGCTATGACAGATATCACCCCAATGTGTGGCTTAAGACAAATCTGAAGAGACAAAGACATAGATGTCTTAGCTCCTTATCACCATCTTTTTTTTTCTTTATAGAATTTTACTGTCATTACTGTGTGGATAAACAAAATATTTCAGATATCACCACTTTTCTATTGCTGAATATTATCTATTCCAAAGCCATCAGAGGCTGTCATGAGTGAGAATCTTTTAAAAATAAGACCACCAAAAGATCTGTTTGAATCCATGCTCCATAAAAAACCAGAACGAATTATAATATGAGGGGTGTGTGTGTATGCTTGTGTAGGCGTCTCTGTCTGTGCAAGTTCACATTCAAAATTAGGAACTAGATAAGAGCACATCACTCAGTCACATAAGGTGTCATATGCCAAACCAGTTCACTAGTGGCGTGCTTTTAATTTACTTAAGACAGTTTTGTGGGGCTGAAGTGATAGTTCAGTGATTAAGAGTGATTGCCATTCTTCCAGAGGACAGGGGTTTGCTTTCTGGAACCAGCACAGGATCACAACTGCTTATAATTTCAGTACTATCAGATCCAATGCCCTCTTATGGTCTGTGCACATCTCTCTCTCTCTCTCTCTCTCTCTCTCTCTCTCTCTCTCTCTCTCTCTCTCACACACACACACACACACACACACACATACACATGCACATACATGACTCTATCTATCTATCTATCTATCTATCTATCTATCTATCTATCTATCTATCTATCTATCTATCATCTATCTATCATCTATCTATCATCTATCATCTATTTATAAGAGGCAGCTATTCACTTAAATTTGTTTTAAATACAATTTTAGTTGACTAGTAAAATTTACTGAAGACATTCATAACACCCTAAAATCAAGTAGAGTTTAAGCATCTGGGGTCCTGGATTTTTAAATTTGTCCTATCAGTAAAACATTATAATAAGAAATAAAAGATAATCCGATGCTAAGATGTCTATAGAAACATCCCAACTGAAATTGTAAGCTGTTTGTTCATTGAACACTGTCACATGGATGTAGAAGTAAGACACAATAGTTATAGCTATCAGGAAACAATACTACAACTTTTGAGTATTTATAGTTTTGAGAAGATTGGTGTCCCCTTTCCCATCTCCTCTCTTCTTCCCCTTCTCTCCTTTCTTATTATTAAACACAGAACGCTGGAAATGTTAACCTTGACCCCTTTCACTGAATTTGACTCCTGCTCAGATAAATTACTTTATTATGTATTCATGTTTATGTCTGTATATACATGTACACATATGTGTGGATACCTGTGGAGGTCATAAGGTCATAAGGGGCATCAGATCTCCAAAATGGGCTTACAAGCAGTTGTGAGATGCCTGATGTGGGTGCTGGAAAGTGAACCCCAGTCCTCTGAAAGAACAACAAAAACTCTTAATTTCTGAGGCTCAGAGTCATATTAATCACAGAATTTTCCCAATGAGAATGGTTGCATTTGTATTTTTCAGGATGAGATTTAAAAAATGGAAAAGCTAAATATCCAGAGTGGAGAATTCATGATTTCCTTCCGTGCTAATATAATTTACGGCTTCCAACAGAAACAGATCCCTAAAGAAACAGTGTGAACTGTGGCAGAGAGTGCTTACAAATTTCACATTCAATTTTCCTGCCTCTGCTTCCAGTTAGGATTTTAAGACATTTAACCATGAAAATAATACTTTTCCATCATCTACTTAAATATATTCTATGTCCCAAATGCTATTTCTTTTTCTGTTAGTGACTGTGGTCTTGCTATGACTCGCCTACTTGTTCAGTTCTGATGTTAGAATTCACCTCTAATAGGACCCGGCCTGTTGTCTTGCTTTCATTAATGCAGTGATCTCTTTCTTGGTTATGTAAGCATTGCAGCTCAGATGGAAAAATATCCTGGCAGTCTGGAGCCAAGGAATACCACAAATTCACTGTAAGCATAGCAGCTTACAGAGCTGATCCAGGGAAAGGCTTCCCAAAAACTCTGCCCCAGCAGGGAAGGGTTTCCCCAGCTGTTGTAATATGAGTGGCAGGGCTGCGTCCCCGGCACCCAGCCGCCCACATGGCTAGCTTATGCCCCGAAATAATTACACGGAAACTGTATTCTTTTAATCACTTCCTGGCCCATTAGCTCCAGCCTCTTATTGGCTAGCTCTTACATATTGATCTAACCCATTTCTAATATTCTGTGTAGTACCACGAGCTGGCTTACCAGGAAAGATCTTAACCTGCGTCTGTCTGGAGTGAGACAATCATGGCGACTCCCTGACTCGGCTTCTTTCTCCCAGCATTCTGTTCTGTCTACCCCGCCTACCTAATTTTCTGTCCTATTAAAGGGCTAAGGCAGTTTCTTTATTTAACCAATGAAATTAACTCTTCCATCACCCAGCCAAGTTGTTGCAGCTCTGCTCTGATCTCCAGGAAATGTAAAACCTCTGCTCCGCTAGAGCAAGGTTTCCCCAGAAAAACTGTTACAGTTCTACACCATTCTTTTCTGCTCCAGCTCTGGCCGCAGTTGTTGCTTCTCTGATCCACTCTGGTGAAAGAAGGTCTCACCCAAACCTCATTCAAGGGATTTTTTGGGGTAGAATAATTCAGGAAGGTGTCCTGCCTCTAAGGTGAGGGTGCAGCAAACTGAACAGGGTACAGAGTATATATAGGATGCCTGGGTGGTGGGGTGGGGACTTTCTAGGGAGGCTTGGGATTGGTGGAGCTTTGTGTTTAGAGGCCTCAGGGATTGATGGGATTTCAGTCCTTGTTCCCAAGTCTGGGTCAGGAGATTTTTGTTTCTTTCTTTTCACCTTACAGGTTCCTCACTGTGATTCAGATGAAAAACTTGGTTGTGGACTCTGCAATTATTCAGGAACTATATTCAAACTTTTGACTTGATTTATCTAGTCTTCAGTAACATTTAAAAGTGGGGAACACATATATTCCCATCAATCACTCTGGCAGGCAGAGGCAGGCACATCTCTTTGAATTCAAGGCAGCCAGGACTACATGGTGAGATCCCATTTCCAAAAATAATAGGAAAACTATAAATCATTGAATGCAAAAGTATTCAGAAGAAGGCCACATTCATGGGAGAAAAAAGCATAACATCTGTTGAAACTTATTAAGCAATTTGAAGCATGCATATGACTCAATAACATGAAATATCAATTGTAGAAAATTAGTGCATATATGTAATGAAATCCTAAGTAAAACCAATATAAAAATTTAAAAATAAAATGGATCATACTAATTAACTATTAAAAATGAGCCACAAAAAGAAAACCAAAAGAGAGGAAAGATGAACAAAGAAAATGATTTATTTTTAATAGATATTACATGGGATATTAAAAATAAAAACAACCTGTCAGGAAATACCATTGCATTAATTCTGTGCATTTTATGTGTTTGGCTTGATACTAGTAGTATAGAGTACCACAAGCATGCTTTTAAAGAGTAATGTAGAACTATCAAGCTAGTATGCAAAAGATTTAATAGATAGTAATTATGTGGGAATAAATATTTCATTTATAAAAGCATTAGCACAGCCACCATTCATTTGAAAGAAAATAACAATTGGGTCCTTCAATAATTGCTATCATAGACAAGACGTAAGTTCTAATAGCACTAAGGGTGTCCTCAGTACTGACCCCTGAAAGACGTTACCATGCTCCTACCATTTGTTGATTTGACCTTTTGCTTATTTTCTCCCTCCATTTTGTGGTGCTAGCATTGAATACAGACTTTTCATGGTAGACAAGTATTCTGCCACAGGGACAGATCCTCAGGCTCCATCAGAGATACTCTTTTTTTTTTCTTTTTTTTTTTTATTCTTTTTTACTTAAAATTTCCAACTGCTCCCCGTTTCCCATTTCCCTCCCCCTCCTCCCACATATTGCCCCCTCCCCCTGCTCCCCTCCCCCTATCCCCACTCCACTTCTCCTCCCCCTAGTCCACTCCCCCTCCCTCTCAATACTGAAGAGCAGTCCAAATTCCCTGCTCTACATGAAGACCAAGGTCCTCCCACTTCTATCTAGGTCCAGGAAGGTGAGCATCCAAACAGGCTACGCTCCCACAAAGCCAGTTCATGTATTAGGATCGACACCTAGTGCCATTGTCCTTGGCTTCTCATCAGCCTTCATTGTCCGCCTTGTTCAGAGAGTCCAGTTTCAACCCATGCTTATTCAGTCCCAGTCCAGCTGGCCTTGGAGAGCTCCCAATAGATCAGTTCCACTGTCACAGTGGGTGGGTGCACGCCTCGTGGTCCTGATTTCCTTGCTCATGTTCTCCCTCCTTCTGCTCCTCATTTGGACCTTAAGAGCTCAGATGGTTGATCCAAATTGGGTCTCTGTCTCTCTCTCGATCCATCGCCAGATGAAAGTTCCTGTGTCATTCTCCTTGCCCTCTCGTCAGCTCTCATTGTCCACCACATTAAGAGAGTCCGGTTTTATCCCATGTTTTTTTCAGTAGGAGTCCAGCTGGCCTTGGTGAGCTCCCAATAGATCGGTCCCCCTGTCTCAGTGGTTGGGTGCACCCCTCATGGTCCTGACTTCCTTGTTCATGTTCTCTCTCCTTCTGCTCCTCATTATAACCTTGGGAGCTCAGTCCGGTGCTCCAGTGTGGGTCTCTGTCTCTATCTCCATCCATCGCTAGATGAAGGTTCTATGGCGATATGCAAGATATTCATCAGTATGATTATAGGATAGGTTCATTTCAGGTTCCCTATCCTCAGATGCCCCAATGAACTAACTGGGGACATTGCCCTGGGCTTCTGGTAGCCATTCCAGGTTCAAGTCTCTTGCCAACCCTTAGGTGGCTCCCTTAACTAAGGTATGAGTTTCCCTGCTCCCCCATCCAACCTTCCTTTACCCCCAATCACCCCGATTCCCCCAGTTCCCCTCATCCTCTCCTTCACACTTTTCTCTCCCCATCTCCCCTCATCCCCATCCCACCCCACCCCCCAAGATTCCCATTTATTGCCCATCAATCTTGTCTATTTCCCATAGCTGGGAGGATATCTATATGTTTTTCCTTGGGTTTAGCCTCTTGTTTAGCTTCTTTAGGATCACAAATTATAGACTCAGTGGCCCCTATCCATGGCTAGAAACCAATTATGAGTGAGTACATCCCATGATCTTCTTTTTGGGTCTGGGTTACCTCACTCAGGATCGTATTTTCTATTTCCATCCATTTGCATGCAAAATTCGAGAAGTCATTGTTTTTTACCGCAGAGTAGTACTCTAATGTGTATATATTCCACACTTTCTTCATCCATTCTTCCATTGAAGGGCATCTAGGTTGCTTCCAGGTTCTGGCTATTACAAATAATGCTGCTATGAACATAGTTGGACAAATGCTTTTGTCATATGATAGGGCATCTCTTGGGTATATTCCCAAGAGTGGTATTGCTGGGTCCAGGGGTAGGTTGATCCCAATTTTTCTGAGAAACCGCCACACTGATTTCCAAAGTGGTTGCACAAGTTTGCAGTCCCACCAGCAATGGATGAGGGTACCCCTTTCTCCACAACCTCTCCAGCAAAGGCTATCCTTGGTGTTTTTGATTTTAGCCATTCTGACAGGTGTAAGATGATATCTCAAAGTTGTTTTGATTTGCATTTCTCTGATCGCTAAGGAGGTTGAGCATGACCTTAAGTATCTTTTGGCCATTTTAACTTCTTCTGATGAGAATTCTCTGTTCAGTTCAGTGCCCCATTTTTTAATTGGGTTAATTATCCTTTTAAAGTCTAGTTTCTTGAGTTCTTTATATATTTTGGAGATCAGACCTTTGTCTGTAGCGGGGTTGGTGAAGATCTTCTCCCAGTCAGTAGGCTGCCTTTTTGTCTTAATGACAGTGTCCTTTGCTTTACAGAAGCTTCTCAGTTTCAGGAGGTCCCATTTATTCAATGTTGCCCTTAATGTCTGTGCTGCTGGGGTTATACATAGGAAGCGATCTCCTGTGCCCATATGTTGTAGGGTACTTCCCATTTTCTCTTCTATCAGGTTCAGTGTGTTCAGATTGATATTGAGGTCTTTGATCCATTTGGACTTGAGTTTTGTGCATGGTGATAGATATGGATCTATTTTCATTCTTCTACAGGTTGACATCCAATTGTGCCAGCACCATTTGTTGAAGATGCTTTCTTTCTTCCATTGTATACTTTTAGCTCCTTTATCGAAAATTAGTTGTTCATAGGTTTGTGGGTTAAAATCCGGGTCTTCTATACGATTCCATTGGTCGACTGCTCTGTTTTTATGCCAGTACCATGCTGTTTTCATTACTGTAGCTCTGTAATAGAGTTTGAAGTCAGGGATGGTAATGCCTCCAGAAGTTCCTTTATTATATAAGATTGTTTTGGCTATCCTGGGTTTTTTGTTTCTCCATATAAAGTTGATTATTGTCCTTTCAAGATCTGTGAAGAATTTTGATGGGATTTTAATGGGGATTGCATTGAATCTATAAATTGCCCTTGGTAGAATTGCCATTTTTACTATGTTGATCCTCCCAATCCAGGAGCAAGGGAGATCCTTCCATTTTCTGGTATCCTCTTCAATTTCTTTCTTCAATGCCTTAAAGTTCTTGTCAAATAGATCTTTCACTTCCTTGGTTAGAGTTACCCCAAGATAGTTTATGTTTTTTGTGGCTATCGTGAAAGGTGATGATTCTCTTATTTCCCTCTCTGCTTCCATATCCTTTGTGTATAAGAGGGCGACTGATTTTTTGGAGTTGATCTTGTATCCTGCCACATTACTAAAGGCGTTTATCAGCTGTAGGAGTTCTTTGGTGGAGTTTTTGGGGTCGCTCATGTACACTATCATATCATCTGCAAATAACGCAAGTTTAACTTCTTCCTTTCCAATTTGAATCCCCTTTATCCCCTTATGTTGTCTTATTGCTATTGCTAAAACTTCGAGAACTATATTGAAGAGGTATGGAGAGAGTGGACAGCCTTGGCGTGTTCCTGATTTTAGTGGGATGGCTTTAAGTTTCTCTCCATTTAATTTGATATTAGCTGTCGGCTTGCTGTATATAGCTTTAATTAAATTTAGGTATGACCCTTGTATCCCTAATCTCTCCAAGACTTTTATCATAAAGGGATGTTGAATTTTGTCAAATGCTTTTTCAGTGTCTAATGAAACGATCATATGGTTGTTTTCTTTCAGTTTATTTATATGATGGATTACATTGATAGATTTGCGTATGTTAAACCAGCCCTGCATCTCTGGTATGAAGCCTACTTGATCATAATGGATAATTTTTCTAATGTGTTCTTGGATTCGGTTTGCCAGAATTTTGTTGAGGATTTTTGCATCGATGTTCATGAGTGAGATTGGCCTGTAATTTTCTTTCTTGGTTGGGTCTTTGTGTGGTTTTGGTATCAGAGTTACTGTAGCTTCATAAAAGGAATTTGGCAATGACTCTTCTGTTTCTATATTGTGAAATACCTTAAGGAGTATAGGTATTAGGTCTTCTTGGAAGTTCTGGTAGAATTCCGCATTGAAACCATCTGGTCCTGGACTTTTTTTGGAAGGGAGGTTTTTGATAACCGCTTCTAATTCTTCACGACTAACAGGTCTATTTAGGTTGTTCACCTGGTCCTGGTTTAACTTTGGTATATGGTATTTATCTAAAAAAGCGTCCATTTCTTTTACATTTTCCAGTTTTGTGGCATACAGGCTTTTGTAGTAAGATCTAATGATTCTCTGAATTTCCTCTGTGTCTGTGGTTATGTCTCCCTTTTCATTTCTGATCTTATTAATTTGCAAATTCTCTCTCTGCCGTTTGATTAGTTTGGATAGGGGTTTATCAATCTTGTTGATTTTCTCCAGGAACCAGCTTTTTGATTTATTGATTCTTTCAATTGTTTTCTGTGTCTCTATTTTGTTGATTTCAGCCCTCAGTTTGATTATTTCCAGTCTTCTACCCCTTCTAGGTGAGTCTGCTTCTTTTTTTTCTAGAGCTTTCAGGTGGGCTGTTAAGTCTCCAATGTGTGCTTTCTCTGTTTTCTTTAAGTGGGCATTTAGTGCTATGAACTTTCCTCTCAGGACTGCTTTCATAGTGTCCCATAGGTTTGAGTATGTTGTTTCTTTATTTTCATTGTCTTCAAGGAAGACTTTAATTTCTTTCTTTATTTCTTCCTTAATCCAGGTATGGTTCAGTAGTTGACTATTCAGTTTCCATGAGTTTGTAGGCTTTCTGGGGGTAGCGTTGTTGCTGAATTCTAGCTTTAATCCATGGTGATCTGATAATATACAGGTGGTTATTAATATTTTTTTGTAACTGTGAATGTTTGCTTTGTTACCGAGTATGTGGTCGATTTTTGAGAAGGTTCCATGAGCTGCAGAGAAGAAGGTATATTCTTTCCTATTTGGGTGGAATATTCTATAGATGTCTGTTAAGTCCATTTGATTCATTACCTCCATTAATTCTCTTATTTCTCTGTTAGGTTTCTGTCTGATTGACCTGTCCATTGGTGAGAGAGGAGTATTAAAGTCTCCTACTATTAATGTGTGCGGTTTGATGGCTGCCTTGAGTTTTAACAATGTTTCTTTTACGTACGTGGGTGCTTTTATATTAGGGGCATAGATATTCAGGATTGAGATTTCATCCTGATGAATTGTTCCTGTTATGAGTAGAAAATGTCCCTCTCCATCTCTTCTGATTGATTTAAGTTTGAAGTCAACTTTGTTAGAAATTAGTATGGCCACACCTGCTTGTTTCCTAGGTCCATTTACTTGATAAGCCTTATCCCAGCCCTTTACTCTGAGTAGGTGCCTGTCTTTGTGGTTGAGGTGTGTTTCTTGTAAACAGCAGAATGTTGGATCCTGTTTTCGTATCCAATCTCTTAGTCTGTGCCTTTTTATAGGTGAGTTGAGTCCATTGACATTAAGTGATATTAATGACCAGTGGTTGTTAACTCCGGTCATTTTTTTTTTAGTAGTAGATTTTGTGTGTTTCCCTTCTATGAGATGTGCTGGTAAAGGGTTTCTAGATGTCTGAGTTACTGTGGTCATTGTTGGACACCTTGATTAGTGATTTTCCCTCTATTACTTTCTGTAAGGCTGGATTTGTGGCTACGTATTGTTTAAATTTGTTTTTATCCTGGAAAATTTTGTTTTCTCCATTTATAGTGAACGAAAGCTTGGCTGGGTATAGTAGTCTGGGCTTGCATCCATGGTCCCTTAGTTTCTGCAGTACATCTATCCAGGACCTTCTGGCTTTCATGGTTTCCATAGAGAAGTCAGGTGTAAGTCTGATAGGTTTACCTTTATAAGTAACTTGGCCTTTTTCCTTTGCTGCTCTTAGTATTCTTTCTTTATTCTGTATGCTTTGTGTTTTGATTATTATATGGCGAGAGGATGTTTTTTTTTGATCCAGCCTATTCGGTGTTCTGTATGCTTCTTGAACCTTCATAGGTATATCTTTCTTTAGGTTGGGAAAGTTTTCTTCTATAATTTTATTAAATATATTTTCTGGACCGTTGAGCTGCGCTTCTTCTCCTTCTTCTATTCCTATTATTCTTAGGTTTGGTCTTTTTATTGTGTCCCATATTTCCTGAATGTTTTGTGATGAGAATTTGTTGGCCTTGCTGTTTTCTTTGATCAGCGTGTTTATTTTCTCTATGGTATCTTCAGAATCTGAGATTCTTTCTTCTATCTCTTGTATTCTGTTGGTTATGCTTGTTTCTGTAGTCTCTATTCGTTTACCTAGATTTTCCCTGTCCAGCTGGCCTTCTGTTTGTGTTTTCTTCTTTGCCTCCATTTCAGTTTTTAAGTCTTGAACTGTTTCCATTATTTGTTTGATTGTTTTTCCTTGGTTTCCTAGGGTATCATTCACTGATTTACTCAATTCTTCAAACTTTCTGTTATACTTCTCATCCATTTCTATGAGGGCATTTTTTACATGCTGTTTAAGGGCGTCAATCACTTTCATAAAGTCAATTTTATCTACTTCTTCATGATTAAGGTGTTCATGTCCTCCTGTTGTGAGGTCGCTGGGTTCTGGTGGTTTCATATAGTTTTTCAGATTGTTGGGTGAATTCTTGCATTGGCGCCTGCCCATCTCTTTCTCCGAATGCTCCCCTATGGATCTTCTTTTACCGGATCAGGTCTCCTTGCCTACTGATGTACTTTCCCAGTGATGGCACCCTGCAGTGATAGCTCTCCTGGTGCTCCAGTGATGTCTCTCCTGGTACCAATATCAGATCTCCGTGCCCAAAGACGGCTCTCCTGGTACCCAGATTAGCTCTCCCACTGATGGCTCTCCTGGTGCCAAGATCAGATCTCCGTGCAGGTTGGGTAGTTCGTAATCAAAGGCCTTACCTTGCTTGGTGCAGGCAGGCCAGTGAACCAAAGGAAGTCTCGCCTGCCTACTTGCCCTGAGGATTTGCCCCCAGCGCCAGACAGACTGAGCTGGATGGTGTTATGTGCCCAAAGAGGAAAGGGGGCAGAAGGAAGAAGGGTTCTGGATGCAAGCTGGGTGGGACAAGAAGAGAGAGGCAGTATGCAGGGTGTAGAGCCCCTGCAGGGAGCCCAGGGAGTATAGGGTGGGGGATGAGGAACTTCAGAGTTCCCTGTCCAGGGCTCGATACTCTTTTTTTTAATAATTAATTTATTTATTAAAAATTTCCACCTACTCCCCTCCTCCCATTTCCCTCCTACTCCCCTCACTCCCTCTTCCCCTCCCTCTCCTAGAGCTACTCTTAAAGCTTGAAGTTACATCATGGAAAGTGTGGTGAGCTCCAGTTGTGGAACTGCTTGGGAAGGGTTGGAAGGTGTGGCCTTATTGGAGCTGTGTTACTATGTGTGTTGCTTTGAAGTTTAAGCCCATGCTATTCTCAATTAGCTCTGAGAATGATTGATACTGAATTCTCTTCAGTCTTTTTTTTTTAATTAAATCTTGATGTATTGAATTGGTCTGTTCCATTTTCTTCTGCCTGTGGCCTTCATAGTTTTCCCAATATGTCCAAAGATTTTGGGCTTAGGACCTTGTGTTTTTCACATCCCAGAACCTTTTCTCTTCACGTTCTAAATGGCACAAATGCCCTTCCCCTGACACATCTCTGACCATCCACTCTAAGGTAGCTCCAAGCTCTATTTTGTCACTTTCCTGTTATTTGAATTTATTTTCTTCATAATATTCATAATTACATAGAAATAAGACTTATTTATTTATTCTATATTTCTCTCTAATTTTTTTGTTTCCCCTCTTAACTGGTATATAAAGTATGAGAATAAGAAACTTCTGTTTCTTTTCTTCCATTGTTACATTCATAATGTGTGGCAGAGTACCAACCACACTGTGAGGACCAGAGCATACCGATACTTATCCATAGGATGAGTGGCTGGACTCTCATCTCTTCCTTCATTATTATAAGGTGGATATTGGAAAGCAAGCTCATCTCAACCGTTCTTGATTCTGTGACCTCAGCATAGTATTGATTAGCTCCATATCAAGTCAAGCTAAAAGCTCCAGCATGATAGGAAGGAAACTGTGAAAAACATCAGCTAACAAACAACAGGTACTGAAATCTTAGCTGTCTTATTAACATTTTTGTGCTTACTAGTCAAAGTACCTGTGAGTGCCTGCAACAGTTCCACATAGACATTGGGCTATCAACAATAAATCCTGGATTCAGGAGGGGCTTGTAAAACTGTACTTCTCCCTAATGAACTATTGGTTACTGATGGATTCTGGGGGAGGAATAAGCATTGTTTTCAGTTGTTTCCACACTGAGGAGCCAACTAGATTCCAGCAGAGAGTTGCAAACCCATGGTCACACAGATAATCATGGTTAAATTCAATGGACCACACAGAACAACTACACAAAACCAACAAAAGGGTCATGAATGTGGGAAGGGACTTATAAGGGTGGAGAAGAGTAGAGGTAAGAGAGAGGGTTCTAATTAGAATGAATTAGAATATACATGTGTGACATCTTCCAAGAACAAGCCTGGTAAAAGTTAAAAAGAGAATGTCTTTATGTTTCAACAATCCAGATTTGTGATGACTATTCTGTCTTAATTTATTACTTTTCTAATTGGAAAAATGTTTAAAAATATTTAAAGATAAATGCTTTCTTTTAAAAATGTTTTATTTTGTGCATATGAACATTTTACCTGCATGTATGGATATGTAACACTTACCTGTCTGGTGCTCACAGAAGCCAGGAAGGGGTGACAGATACCTTAGAATTGGAGGTATAGACAGCTGTGGGCTGCCATATTGGTACTGGGAATTGAACCCGAATCTTCTGGAAGAACAGCCATTGCTCTTAACAACTGAGCCATCTCTCTATCCTATTTAAGATAAATTCTTTCTTTATCTCAAACTATATACAGAATTTTTGTTTTTCTTCCACTTATGATCATTTAGTGGCTTAAATAATGGAATCAATTGTTAATCTTTTTTAGTGTCTAATAGTAATTTTCTCTCTTACTCCATAAGATTATAGATCCCAGAGGAAGTCCATTTTGTTTCAGCTTCTACAAAGAGTGCTGCGCATAATGAACTTGTAAATTTTTTAGTTCTTAAACAAATTATTCAGCTTGAGGAGCTGTGGTGACAGCTCAGTTGTGATAAGCAAGTTTAATGCTGTGCCAGCTTAGCAGAGTAAAACAATAGACCCTCCCTTTAGGTTCCATTTAGTCACAAATGGTAGGTCTAGATTTCATCTTGTGGCGTGCGCCTTCAATCCACTGAAAGTGGTGACAGCAGTTACGTTTGTGCCACTGATGCACCAGTTGGTGTATCTTCTCAGGACAGTCATTATTGTACCTTTCAGGGTTTACAAATTGGTACTATGATTACTCTTTTGACTAACACCTTGTACTGCTCATCTGTCATTAGAGAAGCTTGTTTTTGATGTAGGTGGTGATTAACACAGAAACCCAGAACTGATCAATACGTAGAGAAAAAGAGATTGTGGAGTACTAAGCAGCACCTATACAATACTTCTTTATCCAAGAGTCAAGAATTGTTACACAGAGAGAGGAAAGACTGTAGGAGCCAGATGTGGTGGATGACTATAATAAGCAGCATTTTCTGTATAAATCAGGGCAGGTACACATATAAACTCACAGAAGTTCTGACAAATGTCCAGAATCTTAAACCAGACAAAATTCCAATGTAAAGTGGGTATGTGGGCAAGAAGTGGGCTAGATGAAGAGCTATTCACAATGGATGGGCTGGGAGAGGGAGAGTCAGTTATCTTTACGAATGTGAACCCTAGAAGGTAAATCATATTTCAGGGGAAGGGCCATTTGCAAAAGTATTTGGACAGCACAAGTTGAACTTGCTGGATTAAAAGGAAAAGAGGACAAGAAGTTTGGTAGACAGGGAGGTAGGGTAGTCCTAGGAGAAGCTGGGGAAGGGGCTGAATATGATAAAAATACATTGTACGAAACTCTCAAAGAATAATAGATCATTATTTAAATTAACAAGAATGAATGAAAAATCCCAAGCAAATCAGACTATTAATATGAAACACTAAGCATAAAACTACTGTCTATATTGCCACGTTTATGTGGAGGGAAAGGGTTCCATTGACAGGACCAGATTTTCAGTATCCAGTCTCCATCCCTGACGTCTAATGGTAGTGCAGGCTACGGAAAGAGCTTGAGTTGGAATTAATACACTAATTTCAGTACCAGTGTAAACTGGCAGATTATTTTTCTATCTGTATAGTTTAGAATCTGGCAATGGGAATTAGTTCACGGTATTTAGTCCACATGAAACAATGGACTCAGTGCAGATATCTTGTAGTGGGAACTTGTAAGGTGTCAGTTCCTCCCCATTCTATGTGCTTCTTTCTTCAGTGCTCGTACAGCTTGCCTCTAGCATGGAATTACTGGATTGCACTGAGCTCAGTGACTAAGTTTTGTGACTAAGTGAATGAGAAACAGACAAATGATTTTAAGAGGGAAATAGTCTATCTTGATACCCAGCTTCAAGAGATAGATAAGGGGTACGCTTTGTTGACAACTGTATTGGTTCTAGGATCACCCAGAAGATATGCCTCTGAGTGAGTCTGGGGGTGTTTCTGGAAGGATTAGCTGAGAAGAGAAGCACCTATGCTACAGTGGTCAGTGCCTTCTGGCCCTGGCCAAGGTACAATGACATTTGGGAGGAAGCAGGGCTTGTGTTGACCTGCCCACATTTATTACTTGCTGTTTGCCTCTGCCGCTGCTGCCCTTCACCAACATCAGAGCCTGGCTTCCTTAGCTTTCAAACATGGATTTAAGACCTGCAACTCTCCAGAAATCCGCTAGGGCTTCAGTGCTAGACTGAGATTTCTGGGCCTGCAGTCAGTGAATGAGCAGCTACTAGCTTCTCAGTTTCTCTAGTGTACGAAAGCTGTGTGTTGGGCCAACATTATCTCAGAACCTGTACTTCGAGGCCTGTAGGACGAAGAAAAGCCTGGCTCGAGTTTGAGGGATAGTCTCAAAGCTACTGAGGATGAGACAGCAAAATCTAGGTAGATGCCCCTCCAGTCAGAGGGAGGGCTTGTCTGTCTCTCATTGGCTGGAGGTACCCCAGAATCACATGATGCCATTTAACCTATATAATCTGACACTCACAGTAATAAACTGAGTTCCTGCTTTGACTTGACTTCCTATTGCATCTGATTGTCCTGCATCATGGGGGCTACAGAAAGGGGAGAGGGTGCATTCACCTTTCCCTGGGGAATAAGGCTAAGGAGGCCTGGTAGCTGTGGGTCAACCTACCCATCCCATAATATGTAAGACAAACTGATAAATCCCTTTTTGTGGTACATATTCACTCTAACATTTCTGGTACAAAGAACGAACCGTAGTACTGTAGTGTAACAATGTATCTACAGAAACTAAAAGTTTTTTTTTTTTTTTTTTTTTTTTTTTTGTCTAGGTTCTCACTATAATTCCCAGGCTGGCCTTGAACTTATATGATCCTCCCTTTAAGCCTCCTACTACTAGAATTACGAGTCTGGAGCCCCATCCCTGTTTTTAGAATAATACTTTCAAGCACACATCTCCCCAATGAAGTCTTAGAGATGAATTTAAAGAAAACATTGAAAAAAGAGAGAGCTAGATAGCTCAGTTGGTAAAGTGCCTGCCTTGCAAGCATGTAGGTCTGCATTCAAGTCCCAGAATCCCTTCAGCAAAGGCCAGGAGTGGAGGTGTGTGATTTCCACTGCAACAATGGGAGACAGAGACTGGTGGATTCCTGGGGGCCCTGGTCAGACAGCCTAGCCTAATTACTGGGCTACAGGTTTCAGTAAGAGACCCTGTCTCAAAAATCAAGATGGATAGCTCCTAAAGAGTGACAGCTGAGGTAGACTTGTGATTTCCATATGCTCGCACATGTGCACGCTCGCGCGCGCACACACACATATGAGTATCTACCCATGTGCATGTGTATCCTCCCTATACATACCTGGACTAGAGGTGTTAAGACATACCCCTTTTCCTCTTTGCAAACATACAGAAGGGATTTACTTTCTCTCTAGTCTTCACTTGGGGAAAGGCATAACTTATTCTGCTCAATAGGGTTTGAGCAAAAGAGATGAATAATTCTATCATGTAATCATGGGCATGGGACTCTGCATATTTCTTCGTCTCTTCTACAGGAGGCTGCATCCTGCAGATGATACAACCGTAAAAGTGTGGGAGCCCTGTACACAAGCTGCCTTGGGAACTGAGTTGTCTGAATGGGATGTGTGGCACGAGTCTCCTGAACACTGTGCCCCCAAATGACTGTGTGAGTGAGGGCGACACTGTCGTGTTTGTAAACTTACATTTTGTGGTCAGATGTTTCTGCATTAAATATTCAATCCTAAATGTGTAATAGAGTTGAGAAATGGGAACTGTGTTGAGCTTTTATTAGCTCATCTCTGGTAGGCAGATTTATAAACATTTATGGAGTTCTTTCAAACTGTCTTCCAATTTTAATTTTTTCATAGAAGAAATTTGTGCAACATGTATTGTATTAGTTGTTCTGAGCTTTTTAAATAGTGTTTTAAAATAGTGTTTATGTAAAACAAAGCCACCTATTGAATATCTGGTTATAACGTTAAAGACACTTGATTCCATATGAACACAGAAGGGAAAATTATAAGATGTCTGTGGTTTCAATTCACAAAAATCACCTTTATTTCCACTTAAAACTAGCTTTAACTCTTAACACTTGTTCGTTTTAATCTTTCATTTTGCCACAGAAATTATAATTTGTATTATCATAAATTATTCTTGTTTTCTATTTCCAAAGATATACAAAAGGAAGAACAGCCCTCTGAGTTGTAAGACTTTGAAAAAGAGTAGTAAATCAACAGATAGATAGCACCATATATCATATTAAACACAGGGAATCCACCACAAAACCATTACACTAAAAAGTGACAATTTTGATTGATTAAAATGGTATGGGCTGCATAGTGTTAAATCACTGTGAGTGATATGACATTATGATTTTACATACCATAATTCTGTCAAGACAATGAAGGCAAAAGGCATTGTCATCAGATGATAGCAGACAATAAGAAGATCCCTGATGTTAGATTTATTACCTGGTTTAGGTTTAGAAAGAAGTAATTCTTGTCGTGTTCCACTTATCAAATGACTGTAAATTCAGTGATGATGTGAAATTCTAAGGCAGAGCCACTTATTGGTTTGACAAAGTGCCAGCTGTAAAATATTTATTGTCCTCAGTGGTTCTGTCTTACACACTTAAATATTTATCAGAAACATAAGCCTCTCTGATGAATGTTTCTAATCTTTGGGGCTAGATTTTTTTAAAAATACTTAGATTTTTCATCAGAAATCACTTTTATATTTTTGTTATATTGATAATGTTAAGCTTGAGTTGACGAGTCTGTCTGTGGGTTTTAGAATTTTACTCCTAATTTCTGCTGTGTTTACAGTGCAGCAATGGAGATGTTCTTATTGCACTGTTGGTGAGAGAATCTATTTCCTCAGTGCTTGGGTTTACTTATGCTTGACTTGGTTTCTAGACACAGTCTGAGAAAGTCTAAAAATGTTATCAGTGTGCTTGGTGGTAGTGTTAACATCTTCGATGTCCTCTTTGGTTTTGAAGGGCAAAGACATAGGAAATTCCTTTCCTGGGGAAGCATGGGAGCCTGTAGCATCAACAACTGTACCAAGGATTGTCATCCAAGTCAAATGAGGGAAACAATACGCTAATCAGCAATCTGTGGGGAGGCATGTAATGTCTTGAGGTCTGGAACGCAGGTATGGGTGCTCTTTCAGAGACAGGAGATTGGACCTGAGTAGTTATTTTCATCAAGACATTCAACTGCGAGGCACAGAACCGTGAACAGCTCAGCAGCACAGTGAGCCATAGACAGAAGACATTTGAAGAGTCCAGAAGAACGCCAAACCACCACATACAAGTCCCGGTGGAAGGACGAGACAGCATGGGGAAAGGGCAGCAAGTCAATTGGACATCTGAGAAACAGAAGCAGTGAGACTTGGCCACTTGGAAACTGTCCTGATAGTGCAGGTGGCGGGGTTTGTAGAACAAGGCTATTGAAACTGTGATTCCTCAATTCTCTGTGTCCTGTCGGGAGACAAGCTTTAACTGTGCTGAACTGTGGTTCTTATTCTTACCTAAATTTCAAAAAGTCTAGCACATTAAAAAAAACATGATGAAACCACAATATCACACACATAGACTTATTGGAGAGCTCAGAGGCATCTTGTCAACTTATTGCTTTTGTTTATAATGAAGCATTTCAGAAACAAAGCGAAGGACAGGGTCAAGTTCTTTTCATAGCTCCACCAGCTGAGCAGATCCTGTGACCATCAGCTTCTTAGGACCATGTGAATCCGAGGTTGCTGTTTCTTTTGACATAGACAAAGCAATAGCTCACTCAGTATATGCTTTGAACAGTGAATGAGTGATGGGAAATATTACAGCATTTGATAGTTTAAATTTTTTTGAGAACTGGTTAATTGTAAATGTTTAAAAGCAAGTAAATAATAAAATGTGACTCTTATTTTCAGCATAATCTAATTTATTTTGCTAACATGCACCTCTCATACAGGTAACAGAAAGAAAAAAAAACTCACAGTGAACTAGCAATCTCATGTCATTAGGAATGTCAGTAGATTAAGGAGGTTTTATAACCATCAAATTTGTTCCTGTAAAATTCATTGCACTGGTCTGGCATTTGGGGTTCACAAATTGCATGGGCAATGGGGCAATGACTGTGTCTGGCTAATTTACTGTTAGGTCTCCACACTTGTCTAGATTCATGGATTAAAAATGGAAAAGGTTTTGTGTTCTGGAACATTTTCTGATTCAAGGATAAGGAAGGTTAGTCTGAAGCATAGCTCTTTAACCCCATAGTAATTTACAGGGTGTTCTCAGCAACACTGTCATTTTCTTGAATACCAAAAGGCTAAAGATTATTTTGAATAAATTAGAACTTAAGTCTCAGGGAAATATTACATGTCTTTTGAGAAAAGTGTTTCACAGGAGGAATAATGAACTGAACTCAGAAATATGATTTTAATTCCAGCCACTTCTGTGAAAAGCCTGTCAGATTATCAAAGTCCCTCCTGCCTGGCACACTCATCTGAACGCTACTTTCTCTTCTGAGAAATCTTTCCAAGCCAGATGCTGCCTCTTGGCTTCACATAGTTTTGTCTCAAGAGTTATAAAGAAAATCTTTAGTTTTGAGCTAAGTTTAAACCATGGACTATATAGAGGGATTGCGTTTATTTTCCAAGAAAATTCTGTAGCTTGAGTTTGCCGTGAAAGGGCTTCTGAGAATTGTAATGATTTCTGAGACTTTATTAAAGGCTTGGAAAAATAAGTTGTGAAACTTCCATGCTTCTCTAATGGAGAAGAGTTGAAGGGGAATGAAAAGTCAGAGCAAAAGCAAGGGAAACGCTGACCAGTTACAGAATTACTCACTCTGCGATATGGACGGTTTTCTTTTCTTTTCTTTTCTTTTCTTTTCTTTTCTTTTCTTTTCTTTTCTTTCTTTCTTTTTTTTTTTTTTGCATTTGGTGGCAAATTTAATTAACCAAAAATACTGAATGAAAATTCTACAGAAAGCAATGTCAAGAAAAGTATGGATTCCTTACTCATGTAAAAGAAAATAACGAGAAATTAATAAAGTTTAAGGAAGATCCTATAAATAGGTGAATTTTATATCACACATGGAATATGAAAAAGTATTTCAAATATCTTGTAAAGGAGATCTTAAAATCGTTCTTCTGAAGACGCAGGACTGCTAGCATTTGCATAGCAAATCTCAAGCACTCCCAAGAAGAGAAATAAGATCATTTTAATATCCTCATTACTGTTTATGAGCTGGACCTTTGTTTTAAAAATTAGTTCTAAAGGTCTTAGAGGACCTTGAAGCTCAGATTTTAAAGTGGCTCTCCCCAGGTTGATACATATTCATTACGTGACACCTACTCTGCTTGACCTAGGGTTGCTCTTGATCCCCAGGAGACTGACTTGAAAGGCAGGAGAGTGAAGGAAATGTCACACACAGCTTATTGAGTGTCACCAATCATGCAAGGTATGTGATAGCACGGAACTCGCTACAGGTTTACCAAAGGACAAACACGATGGTGAGGACTGATTCTAGCAGAAAATCTAGCCAAACCCAGCCTACTTAATCGTGGACGCTTGATAACATTAACTGTTCCTTTATGGGGTTGAGGCTGTTTGAAGGCTCAGTTTTCTACATTTTGATTTCTCTGTATCTATTCTATTCATCCATTAGCCAGTTCAATGTGTATTTGTACACACACAGAGACACACACAGACACACACACACACACTGATGTACACCCACACACATTATCTAAATAAGTTACAGATAACTATCAGTACCTTTCACCACCAAGCACTTTCAAAATAATGAAAAGCACACTTTTTAGGTTTTTCGAAGTAAAATTTATACACTGCATGATGCTTTAATTTCTTTTAAAAAAGAAATATTAAAGTTACTGTCGTGATAGTTGAGATTTTCCTGGTTTATGCTTCTAGTAACTTTACCGAGTCTTTTGTTTTTGAACATGTATTCTTGACATTTTAGATTTAGTGCCTTTTTTAAAAAAAAAAAAAAAAAAAAAAACCAAGATTGTTGTTGAGAAGCTTGTTTATGGTGCAAGCTCTCTCACCTGGGCACTTTGTGTTAAGAATTACTGAATGTGGTTGGTGACCACTATCTATTGCAGCTGGGTGCTGAGTTCCTTCCGAGACGCTATGGGAATACAAAGTGGGAAATCCCAGGTTCCAATTGTGATGCCAGTGTTAACCATCTAAATCTGCTCTATGTGCTTGGATCTCTGAAGAATACTTCATTTGAAAATAGTTTCAAAGTTAAGAAAGTGATTTCACTATCATGGAACCAGGACTTATTCTAACTTTCTTTTTCAGTGCTTTCAACCAGCCCTACTGAAGACTCAAGCAACAGCAAAGGCTCATCACTTTGTTTGTGAGTTGTCCCCAGAGACTTCCCTTTCTATTCAGGAAAGTTATCCAAGAGGTCCATGCTATAGCATGGCTTTCCTTGGGCCTGCAGTTATTACTATGTCATTTCCGAAGCTACAAAGTCAGGCCATTTCAATTTAAACTACATGTAGTGTTAGGTCATATTAGTGGCATTGACATGCTAATAATAGTGAGTAATAATAATAACAATAATAAGGAGTTTGTTTGCTATTGCTCCTGTAACAAGTGATCATGAAATCAGTGGCTTAGAACCATAGCCTTGCAGCTCTGTAGGTCAGGAGCCTGATGCCGGACTCACTAAACTGACATCAAGGTGTTGGATGGCAGCCCCGCCTTCTGCAAGCTCTGGAGGCCCCCATTTCCTTTCTGAGCCTCCAGAGCAGTTATGTAACTTCCTCTTTTGTCAAGAGACTGAGAAGATGTGTGGGAGCAATCTTAAGTCCCAATCTCTGTTCTGGTCTGCCTCCTCGTATTCCCAGTGTCTATAACAGTGGGGTGCACCCTCACCTCACATTGCCTTTCTTCCACCTCTTTCTTTGGGTACTCCTACTTTTAAGAACTCCATAGTTATGTTGGACACAGCTGGAAGAAAACAGATTACCTTCTCTATTTCCAGGTGATCAGCAAACTTTATGTGATCTACAGCTCTAATTACCCATTTCTGTCCCGAAGCTCTGGATGTGGTTGGTGCAAAGGACTTATTCTGCCACAGCTACTCATTTATCAGTTCCTTTTGTTATCAGAGCTCATGTAATTTTGACAACATTTGCCTTCTCCACTAGTTCCTTCAAGACTCAAATCCTGAGTTGTTCTACTTTGGACATAAAGTTCCTTGGTTCCACCCTACTTGCTTGTGCTGTATACGTCAGTCCAGAAGCTTCAAGTCCACGGCCTGCTATCCACTGGGACTCATCACGACTAGCCTGCTCATTCTTTGGGCAGATAGTGAGAAGCTGCCTCAACTGGACAGTGGATTGTGGTTAGAAATTATAGAATTATATTTAAAAACATGTTGGTTAGACCTTATATATATTTAGAATATATATATATATATATATATGTACAAATACACATATGCATGTAGTAGCAATTAAGGAAAAAGAGGGCATGAATTTGAAGACGAGTGGGAAGGGGCAAATGGGAGGGTTTAGATGGAGGAAAGGGAAGGGAGAAGTGCCATCAAATTACAATTTCAAAAACTTTAAAACGATTACAAAAATAAAAACAAAACAAAACCAAACCAAAGCCTTGGCATGATCATATATGCCTATACTCTCAGTACTTGGAGGTAGAGGAAGATTACAAAGTGAGTATCAGTCTGGGTTGTACGAAATGACTTCAACACAAAACAATGCTACAAACGAACAATCAACAAACAAGAGAAGACAGACAGATAGACAGACAGACCTAAGCAGTTAGGTAAAGGCACTTTCCTTGAAAGTCTGATGACTCAAGTTCCATCTCCAGAACTCAGCAGTGTAAATGTGACTAGGGAGAGCTGACTGCACAGAGCTGTCTTCTCACTTTTCCATGTGCTGCAACACCGGCATGGCCACGTGCACCCCACCACCACAAGCCCCACTAACAAACAAAAAGTTAAAAAAGCAAAGAGAACATCTGGGTGTAGACTTCAGCAGTAAGCATGTCAGTCCCCACATGGCAGCACTCATTGTCAGCCTCTGTGTTGACTGAATTCTATGCTTGCTGTCCTTACCACAGACACGTGCTCGGTCCTGTGAGCATAGGTCGTCCTGTGCCTTATGGAGCCTCGAGGCTCTGTGATGAGTGCACAGTTAATGTTCTGGAACCTGCTCTGCTGTGGTGTGGTAGTGACACTATAAGTCTATGTCTTTTCATACAAAATAATTTTTTAAAAGTTCACAGAGGTCTCGATACTCAAGATTATCCATTAAAATATGCCAGGGGTATAGTTTAATAATAGAGTGTGTGTTAGGCATGTTCAAGACTATAGATGTGATCTGCATGATACACACACACACACCACTATTAAAAGCAATACTATATTTATGACATGCCAAAATACATGAATTGGCTTGTGGCATGTGTGTTTCTGTCTGTGTGTGACACACATGTATGCATGTGTGTATGCCAGTTTATACATTCATGGAGGCCAGAGGTTGATTTCAGGTGTTTCCTTTTATTTCTTTCTACTCCGGAACAGGATCTCTTACAGAGCTTGGAGCTCACAGATGGCTGTACTGCCTGGCCAAGGGCAGATATCAGCTGTCCCTGCATCACATCTCTGAATGACAGGTAGTCTTTGCCAAGCCTGTCTTGTGTAGCGAGTGCTTTGCCAGCTTGACCATTGCCCTGGAATGGTTTTCCACATGCTCCCCATTCATGCTTAGAGTTGATGGTGCACCCTGTTATGGCGTGGCGGCAGGGAGGGGTTTTCCTCAGAGTCAGTCAGGAGGATGGTGCACCTTGGCATGGCAGGGGCGAGGGGTTCAGAATCAGCCAGGAGCCCTGGGAGGAGCAGCTTCCCTGCTTCATTAGTTCTGACATATTAAAGTAGGACGTCTGTGCGTTTAACTTTATTCGCCTTCCTGGATATTTTGGGAAGGGTCCTCGTCACCATCTTCTGTTTCACAAACTCAGCGGAAGCCCAGCATACAAAGAAGTCAGCATGAGCACAGCCTGTGAAAACCAGAATTGTAGGGACAAAAGGATTTGGAAACAAACATCAAGATATGAGTTATAATTGTCATCGAATGTTTAACCTTTCTTGTGGGCTGTTTTAAAGTAAAAAAAATGATGAAAATGAAATGTCATGTCATTATACATGTTCCCACTCATCTTTTGCAGGAATATTTACCACAGTGAAACTCAAGATTCATGAAGAGTCAAATCAGTCAAAACAGTTTAGGGAAGTTTCTTCTTTTCATGGTAATAATAGACATCGAGTAACTTTAATCACTGGTTCCTGAAGCTGCTTAAGATTCCTTTGGGCACAGGTGACAGAAATCTAATCTCAGTGACTTTGAGCTGAAGGAGAAGCCAGAAGCACTGGAAGATTGAGGGCTTCTGATGCTAACTAGCTTTTGGCACCCTGGCTCTCTGTCTGGGTGCTAATTCCAGTGGTCTCTTCTTGATGTGCTTCTGTCCACCAGGCATTTCTGCTGATACACAGGGGGCCACGTGGAAGCCATAGAAACCTGCTTATTGGTAACTCCTGTCAAGAGAGCTCCATCCTGTTGGTCCGCTTCCATGGAAAGTCTCTGCTCTTTCCTATATCCTACGCCCACATGGTTTGCCATGACTTCATGCTCCTGGCCCCTCTCTCTTTCTTTTTAAAATTGAAATAGAATTAACATTGCCTTTTTCTCCTTTCAGGACCTCGCAGGTCTCCTTTCCACTCTCAAGTTGGTAGTCTTTTTTCTTTGATTATTACTGTTACATATATATGTACATACATGCAGAAATATATATGTATCCCTCTCTCTCTATGTGTGTATATATTGAATTAGCTTTTGACACTTGCCTGTATACACTTTCATGGATGGCCACTTTGCATTGCCTAACTAATAAGGGACTCATCCCCAGGAAAGCCTAATTTTTCCCCAACAGTCATTAGGTGCCTACAGTTCTTTGTACAGGAGTGAGACCCCATGAAATTCCCCCTCTTCCACAAGTCTATTGAAACTGCCATTGTTCTGGTCTGTCTTGTTTATGAAACCATTTCTAGAAGATAATGTTTCAAAGTAGACTTCCTGGTATTCTGGTACTTAAGATACTCCCTCTTCTGGGATGTTCACTGAGCCACAGATGGAGGAACTGGGATACAGATATGTTTATTGTGGCAGGGTTTTCAATGATCCATTGGTTTCTGCATTGTGTCTAGTTTGTTTCTGTGATAATCTCCATTTGCTGCAAAGAGAAGCTTCTAGAAGATTTTTTTATTTCAGTTTAGCTTGCATGATTCCAGAAAATACTATGCAAGTTGCCAGGGCAATGAAGCAATTCAACAGTCCCATCCAGTTGCAGTATCTAGAAGCCATGGCAATGACCACCACAGAAAGGGGCAGTGAGTGGCATTTACATGTTGGTGGCAACCAACTGCTGTCCAAGTGTACTCTTGGTCCACTTGACAGGAGGGAAATGATGCCTCCTACTGGAAACTTCTTCAGCCTCCCATCAGGAATGAGGAGTGAGGTCACTTTACCAGACCTTCAGAATTCCTTACTACATTTTAAATTTTATCTGTATACTACAGAAAAGTGTAGCTACCATCCCTTATCAAAGACACTCATGTGTCTTTAAGCCTATTTCTTATCAGTTGTTAGGATGAGTCCTGAGAAGATGGTGGGTTCAGAAGACCTTTGACTAGGGGAGAGAAGCAGGCACTGAGCTATGCACTATAAGAAGAAGTTGGGCATGGGGAGGGACTGAAAGGAGAGAAGGGAGAGGAAAACTGTGGTCAGGATGTAAGAAGAATAAGTAAAATAAAAAGGAGAGGACGTTAACTATTTCAGAAGAGACTTTTAAAAGTGATTTGGTATCTCTTGTTTGAAGCAAAAAATATCAAATGGAAAAAAAGAAAGTAGATTTAACAAATGGTCCTGGCATAACTGGGTATCAACATGTAGAAGAATGAAAATAGACCCATATCTATCACCATGCACAAAACTTAAGTCCAAATGGATCAAAGACCTCAACATAAAGCCAGCCACACTGAACCTTATAGAAAAGAAACTGGGAAATACACTTGATGCATTGGCACAGGAGACCACTTCCTAAATATAATCCCCGTAGCCCAGACATTGAGAGAAATAATTAATAAATGGGACCTCCTGAAACTGAAATGCTTCTGTAAAGCAAAGGACACAGTCAACAAGACAAAATGACAGCCTACATTCTGGCAAAGATCTTCACTAACCCCACATCAGATAGAGGTCTTATCTCCAAAATATACAAAGAACTCAAGAAATTGGTCATCAAAAGAAACAAAAGAATCTAAACTGACTGAAAAACATTTAAGGAAATGCTCAACATTCTTAGTCATCAGAGAAATGCAAATCAAAACAACTCTGAGATTCCATCTTACACCTGTAAGAATTGCCAAGATAAAAACACTGATGACAACTTATGCTGGAGAGGTTGTGGGGTAAAGGGAACACTCCCGCATTGCTGGTAGAAATGCAAGCTGGTATAGACCCTTCATATGTCAGTGTGGTGATTTCTCAGAAAATTAGGAAACAACTTTCCTCAAGACCCAGTAATACCACTTTTGGGTACACCAAAGGATGCTCAATTGTGCCGTAAGGACATGTGCTCAACTATGTTCATAGCAGCGTTGTTTGTTATAGCCAGAACCCAGAAACAACATAAATGCCCCTCCACCGAAGAATGGATAAGGAAAATGTGGTACATTTACACAATGGAGTACTACACAGCAGAAAAAAATGACATCTTGAATTTTGTAGGCAAATGGATGGAGCTAGAAAACATCATTTTGAGTGAACTAACCCAGACCCAGAAAGACAATTATCACATGTACTCACTCATAAGTGTTTTTTGAATATAAAGCAAAGAAAACCAGACCATAGATCACAATTCTAGAGAACCTAGACAATAATGAGGACCCTAAGAGAGACATACACAGATCTAACCTATATGAGAAGTAGAAAAAGATAATATCTCCTGATTAAATTGTAAGCATGGGGACCTTGGGAGAGGGTTGAAGGGGAGGGGAGAGGAAGCAGGGGAGCAGAGAAAAATGTAGAGCTCAATAAAAATCCATAAAAAAATAAAAGTGATTTGGACAATTCTGGATGAGATTTGATTATTGTGGTGATTTTATTAGAATCAAGACTAAGATTGGGTAAGGGGAGTAAGGTAATGGGTGAGTCTGGCCAGGTTATACCTTTATTTGAAGATTACATGTTTTTTGAATGTCTGAAGGGCAACATGAAAATATAACCAGATGTGGGACATTGTCATGGTGGAGCTACAGGGGCTCAGTGTTGCTCAGAATGGCCAACCACACTTCCTTTGTGAGTGTTCAGCTGGGACACAGTGATCTCGGGCACACAGATTGAAAAGTATTAATGCTTTCTGAGAAGGCCTTTGGAGAAGGTGGGAGAGGAGGAGTGGCCCGTGGAACTCCTGTCTCCTTGGATGCAATGCTCGGAATAGCATCAGATGTGGACTTCAGGGAACAGAAGAGTGTTCTTTGCTGGGTCCCTGCTTCGTAAAGATTCAGGAAGAAAAGAGAAGAACATCTGGCCTCTATTCCCTATATATATTCATAAACTAGCAGCACATCTCTATCAATTCAACACTCCTAATTCACTGGTGAAAAGACACCCATCGACGACGTGTACTACTAGAGACAGTGTCTCTTCCTGTGGAAACAAGGAAGCTGACAGAGAAGATTCCACTAAGAATGAGTTGGAAACACCTATTCCTTCTTTTTTTATTATCTATAATGTTTAAAAACTTTGTCTTTATTAAAGAAAATAGATCTGAGAGCAGATGTTGGCCCAAAGCTGCCATTTATACTCTGGTTAAGGACTTCTGCACATCGTGATTTTCTAGCTTCCAATCTAAAGGTTAGAAACAGCTGGTGCTTGCTGAGTACAGCTATTGTGGAATATTTGCTAAACTATGCAAAGATGTATGCATTTACTTAATTATATAAAAATGTGTTTCTGCTTTACATTGCCTACCTAAGGCACCTGATTGGTCTAATAAAAAGCTAAATGGCCAATAGTGAGGGAGGAGATATTGGTGAGACTTCTGGGTTGGGAGAGTAAGTAGCAGGAGGAATTTAGGCTTGAAAAAGAAAGTAAGGAAAAGAGACACCAGGGATTCTCCAGGGGTCAGTCAACCAGCCAGACATGGAGGATGCAGGAAAGTAGGACATACAGAATGAAAGAAAGGTAGAAAGCCCTGAGGCAAAACAGAGATGAATAGAAACAAGTTAAATTAAGGTAAAAGAGCTAGTGGGGTAAGCATAAGCTAAGGCCAAGCATTCATAATTTATAATAATAGCTTCCTCTTTGTCTTTATTTGGGAGTTGATTGGCTGCCCAAAGAAAATTCCAACTAAAGTATCTATGACACAAAATTGCTGTATTGGATGCTGAACTTAGGAAGAAACACGTGTTAGTGAAACAAATCCACGAGGAGCCAGGTCTGTCTCCCTGAGTAGCATGCTCGTGAGTCAGGTCCAAACAAAGGCAACAGCGTGAGAGCAACTTGGAATATAGTAAGTGTCTGGGACTTGATAAGGGGTTTGGCTGGTGGGGAATTCATTACAAAAAGTTACCAAGATAAACAAGCAAACACATTAAACCCTTTCTGTGGGGGGGGGTGAGTAGGGCCAATATCAATTATATTTCTTCCTCTTTCTCTTTCTCTCTGTCTCTATCCCATCTCCTCAAAATCCCATGAACTGGTGACAGTGCAGTAGCTGAAGTTTATAGAAATTAAACAATGTTTCCAGGAGAGAGTGGCATGAAAGAGAAGACAATGGAGCCAGGTCTGTGTGATGACAGACTTGTGCTGTGCACTGTGGGGAAACAAAGGATGGAAAGACTGGATAAGAAGGATGGAAAGACAACTTTGCTCAATTGCTCTGGAGAAGAAAAGCAAAAGAAGACGCCTCTGATAAGACTTTGAGAATAATTATTACTTTAATAACATTGAATGACTGTTTTACGTTTATAATGTAACAAGTCAATAATGAAGGTGCCTAAGACAAATATACGTCTTGAGCTTGGATTGTTTCACACAAGCAAGAGAGACAAGCCGGTAGTAGGCTTCAAATGGTGTAAAAGTGAGCCTCCAAAGAACATACAGTCTAGCAGAAACAGAGTTGTGAGTTGTGCTTGTCAATTTGCACAGAAATGGACGATCCTCACTGTAATAGCTTCTTACACAGCAATTTCCAGTTTTCATACTTTGTAGAAATAGATTAATGTTGTCACATTTGACCACTAGATGGCACCAAAAGATTAACTTTAAGTTGCTATTGCCTTGCCTCTATGCTTGCAGTGTACCGTGCGTGTGTGTGTGTGTGTGTGTGTGTGTGTGAGTGTGTGTTAGGGGAGAGGGGAATGGATTACAGATTAACAAGGAAGAAAGGAAACAATTGGGAGGAGCATTGAAAATAAGAGCCTTTATCCTAAATGCCTTTTGTTCTGCTTTGTTACCTTTGGCAGAATATACTATCAGTTAGACAAAACTGTACCTCCAATTTTAAATCAGTTTTGGCTTGACAGCATATTAATTAATTAATTTATCCACCCACTCACTCATTCATTCATTTAAACTAGGAGTTGTGGAGATTTGGATTTTGGGCCTTCGGGCTGTGATGGAGTTTAAATTGTTTTAATAAAAGGAAAGCAGACATATGGGAGTGTCCTCTGATAATTGATATCTGCATTTATCAAACAGTCTATCATCATGGAAAAATGATAAGATTTATTTTGAATCTAAATATCATTGAGTTTAATTCTTGTAGCATTATGAATTCCTTTCCAGAATGTCTTTGCTTTGTTAAAATTAACAGGTATATTTCCTAATTTTTTTCTGTGCTTTGGGGTGAATTATAGAAACAGCTTTGGAGATGAGAACTTTCTCACAACACACCTTTCTTACCACTGACTGTGACCTCAGGAAACTCAATGACTGAAAAGTCCAATTTCGATGACCAATGAGTACTTCTTCTGTTCCCTGTCAAACATTCATCTCAATTAGCATTTGTTCCCAAGGGAAAGACTTGTAGTATCATGTGGACTTAGATTTTTGTCCCATCTAATTTCTTCCAGTTCCCTGACTTTTTTCTCAGCTCATTCCTTCCACTTTCTGTACCATTTTGACTCTTGACGACAAGGGGCAATGATCCTCACTGAGTTCATGTTTCCCAACATCCACTTTTCTCCTCTGCAGAAGGTGGCATAGGGGGAAACGATATTTCTGAGATCTATATACAGGCAGTCACTTAAAGAAAAGCAAGGGTCTCCTCCTGTACCTTGGTAATTGATTGTGCAGTCTTGGGTGGCCTCCATTCTCTGATCTGCTTCTGTATTTGTAAGTGCTCGGATCACAGGCAAGAGCCACCATGCTTAGAAAAGTCCTTTTGTGTATCTGAACTCCAGTTTGTACAGGGCGGTGGGATTATAAACTGTTTCCTCTATGTATTATTCTGTTGGGACACTTTATAAAGATGCAAAATATGACTGAAATATGTAATCTATCGCTTTTTCCTTTGTCCCTTCTTTCATTCCTTCATTTATTCGCTCATTTATTCCTTTCTTACACTGGCACTAATCATGTAACCAATTATGATCTAAGTCTTCTGACCCTCCACCACCTCTTGAGCACACTGAATTACATGCATGTTCCAACCTAGACAAGTTTATGTAGTACTAGGGGTAAAATCCTTGGCTTTGTAAATGCCAGGTGTACACTTTATCAACTGAACTGCAGAGTCTTTAAGAACACAGTACACACATCCTGTCTTCTGACCACTGTCAGAATTGTTGCGGAGGGATTCTTACCTGGAATAGGGCTTGTCATGCATAAGTCCATTGTCTTTAATGTAGTGACACACTGCTCACTCTTTGAAGGTCCTGAGACCCCATGGCACCCAGACTTTTTTGGTTACATCCTGGGACAGGCTTGTCATGAGGGTTTGCCATGTAGTCATTTGACCAGCCAGTCTGGAACTGGTTTCTTGTCAATGGGAGGTAAATTTTGAATGTTTCTCCAATATCAAATACATGATAATTAAGGCATAAAGGATCCAATAATCAATTTCTAATTATCATGTACTCTGTTATTTTAATGATGTGTGGCTATGACCACAAAGAAAATATGATCCAGATTGTACACAGAAAAAGAACTGTGGGGATATAAAGTTAAGCCAAGAATTGAGTCTACTTTAAAGGGCCTGGGAGGAATACAAACTGGTTTTAACTTTTCTTTGAGTAATTCCATCTACCAGAAGTGTTTGCTGAGCCGTAGGAGAATCCAGGTAATCAGTACATAGAGTGGGGCCTGTGCATAAGAGCCTCATCTTCATTGGCTTCTTTAAAGCATTGCTTCTTATATTTGTATATGTGCGTGCATGTGTATGTGTGTGTGTATGTGTGTGTAAGTGTGTGCATGTGTGTGTATGTATGTGCACGTGTGTATGTGTGTGCGTGTGTGTGCATGTACGTGTGTGTATGTGTGTATGTGTGTGCATGCACACACACATATGTGTGTGTCTGTGTGTGTGTGGGCAGTTCAGAATGGTCTTAAACTCATGCTCCTTCTGCATCACCTCCTGAGTGCAGGGATTACAGCTGTGTACCTTCTTACTCAGTTTGACTGAAAAATGTAGAATTTCAGGCCCGAACTAAGAGCTACTGAATCAAAGTTCCATTTAGTAAGATCTTCAAGTGACTTGTGTGTGTGTGTGTGTGTGTATGTGCGTATGCATGTGTGTGTATGTGTGTGTGGGTGCATGTGTGTGTGTGTACATTGTAGTCTGAGAAACTGATTTAGGTTATGGTTAAAATGTCGACCAATTCATCTGTTTAACATTTGAAGGCACCCTCTTCTTCCCTCTCTTCCTTTGCATAAAGCTCCTGGGGAATGTTATTAAGAACTTTGGAACAACAGCAGAAGCAGTTCTTCACTGTTTCTCAGTACAGATCCCAGGGCAATGGGGAGGAATCAGGAGTTTGTTTCTCTGGACAGAGAAGCAACACACTACTGCCTCTCCTCTGTGTTGGACCTCGGCCTCAGCCATGCAGTCACACAACACATTAAGTTAACAGTCTTCAATATTCTTTGCTTCCCCTGACTCTTTTAGCCACGAAATGACGTGACTTCTTCACTCTGCTCCACTCCTCATCTGCGTTCCTTCAGTGATGTTTAGCTGGCAACAGTTCATAAGACAGGCAGGGGTGTTGCCTCCTTGTGTGGGCCTTTGAGAATCTCAGGAGTGAACACACTGACAACCTGATGGTCAGGGCAAAGCTGGTTCAGGCTGAACTGTGACTGTCTCATGTCTGCTGTGACGTAGTACTCTGGCTAGGTAACCTTGAAGTATCTGCTTCTCATTCACAAAAGGGGAGATTTTAAGACACATTACAGTTGAGTACAATAACAGCATGAAGGTTCATTTGGTTTTTGAATTCAGCATGGCTATGTATACGTGTCAAAGTCTTGAAGAATATCATGTTTATTTCTAACAGCTAAAATAGCATTTCAGAATTTAGATCAGTGTGTGTGTGGGGGGGGGGGAGAAGAAGTGAATTAGACCCCTTTCTCCAATTTTACCATGCCTGTATATTGCTCAGAATTGTCTGACTTCACTGAGATACTGTCATCTGGCTAATGACATTTCAGATGTCAGGAATGACGCTGTAAATGTTGTGGTGTTTATTTATAATCGCAAAGAATCCAGACTTCCAGCTGTGGAGAGAAAGGAAGCATATTGGTGGTCAAATCTACTCCCATCTTGTTTTATCCCCATCATAGCATACTTAATCTTTCATTTTTCCTCCACAAAGAAAATAGCGTAAAACATACCTTCCCTGCTCTCTTTCAGTTAATTTAAACATGTAACAAGAGTGGTCAATTTTTACTCTGCCTGTAAGGTTAACCGTAGGCCAGAACTGTTTGTTTATTTAATATTTTCCTAACTCTGACTGCTGTTGACATTTTTAAGGTCTATTTTTTTTAATACTACATAATTTAAGGGGGAAATCAAGACTAATTAGTTGTTAATGAGAAACGCATATAATGAGAAACAAATGTAACATTAATGTCATAAACAATGTATGTCTGTGTGGTTTAAAAGGTAGGAACACAGACATTATTCAAAATTAGGCAATGAAATGGTTGTAATAATTACTAACAGATGTGTGGTAGCTTGTGTTGCAAGTCAAAATTTTCTTGTCTGCACATGGAGGATACGGTGTTTGAAAGTATGCATTGGATGTGATTTCGAAGGTTCTGTGTTCTCATGCACACACGGACACATATACACAGGCACAGTCACGCCACACAACCTATAGTCTTATAAGGTTGGAAAGGATTCTAGCTAATATTTCCTTCCGCTCCCATATTAGTACCATGGGCACAGAGGTATCTGTGCCATGCTCTGGTGTCAGATTTGGTTGTGTGAGCTCTTGTCTCTGCCAGGCACTGGGGCAATAGTCTGAGGTGCACTGTGTGTTTACACACTGGGTTTTAATTACCCATATCTGTGAATCCTGTACCGTGGTTGGAGTGTAGCCAGACAAGCTCATGGCTTCTTGACATTCCTTGATGCATGAACTCGACCCATTATTGCTAGTGTCGTCCACACAAGCTTTGTGTCACTCCGCGGTGTCCTGCATTACGAAATACAGCTTTCCTGCCTTCAGAGACCTCGAAACAGGTAGCTCTAAAGTGGTGTTGTTTGAGATTCTGGCAGGACTGAGTGGCTGGGCTATGGCAGTAAGGATTAAATATGAAGAAGGAGAGGACAAACGGAGTGGTAAACTTAATCCCCAAATGCCACAGCCGTGGAGACTTTAACCTCTGAGTTGTTGACTGGTGCAAACCTACGAAGGCAAACAGTCCCCAAATTTCAGAGTTCTGTAATCCATCTGTTCACCTGCCCATAGAGCCACAATCCGCCCTCCATTTGCCCAGCCATCTACCCATCTCATTAACTCACTAACTAGATATCCAATACACACAGAGTGGGAGTTACATTCAAGAGAGCCTAGAAACTCTCTGCTCTCCCCAAACTTTTGTTTTCCTACATAATTCCCGACGTTATGAGAGTTACTGTAGCCTGTGTATGTGCGGTGCATGCACCATATGTGGGCCCATATGAGGCCTGAGCAGGGCTCCGGGTACTCTGCTCTCTTTCCCTCGGCCTGTTTCCTTGAGAAAGGTCTCTCACTGACCTCTAGAGTTAGACTGGCAGTCATTTTATGTGGGACCTGGAGATTTGGACTCTTACCTTCAAAGCTTACAAGAATACTGAGATAACTCTCTAGTCCATGATTTTTCTCAGGCTATTCTAATTTTAAAAATGCTACAAGAATGTGGTGTAGCAAATACAGAAAAATAAGACATGTCTTTATAGAAATATCTATTTATAAGAAAATAAATTTTGCATGCACTAAATACCCAAGCTACTGAAGGACTTATTTAGATAACAGTTCACATGTAGGAAAAAAATCAATTTTCTATATCATGTGTAGATATTTTAAATAACGAAGGAAATATTCAACATAATATTGTGAGTTAATTCCAGTAAACAAATGGTAGGGAAAGGCAAGCATGTAAGTAAGCATGAGGAGGATGCTTAGCATTAGTGCCACTTATTAGCTGAAACCTGAGCTAATGGGTTCCACAGACAGTTGCATGACAACCACAGGGATGCTCTCTAAGATGGTCAGTTGATACGTGTATCTTTAGTCCTGGTGTGCTGGCAGTGCTTAAACCAAATGCCTCGTTGACTCTTAGTCACCCTGGAGTTTGTGAATCACTAATGTAGAATGCTATTTTCACAGTTTAATATCTCAGATGGTTGCTCTCTATTTGAAATTCTCAAAGAGTTATGTTGACAGCTGGTGAACATCTGTCTGGAATTCTAATACAAGCAATAATACTTTGTAATAACATACAGTATCCATTAGTGTTGAACAAGGGTGTTTGTTCTCTGGCAATATGAAACCTTGAATATTGCTTTTCTTTCTGTGTGCATTATGAACCAGTAGCATAAATCTCAATTTTTGTCTAACTTTATCTCTGATGACTGTTCTTTCATTTATCTTATCTAATGCTTTAGTTTCTTTTTTTTCTTGCTATTTTATTATAACTTTGATTTTCTCTCAGAAGCAGTTTCTTTTTCAAAGCTCTTTTGCCATTATTTGCTTTCCAGTAGGTCACAACAACTGATTACTAATCAACTCATGAACAGTTCAGAGCACTAAGTCATAATATGTATTTTCTCTTCAGCCCTTAGGTTAAAAGAGGCTAGGTGACAGTAACAATTTCAGATCTCAGAGGTGTAACAGACTCACTCCGAGTTTGACATGGGTGTGGGAGCTCTGCCTCTCAAAGACACAGAAGACAGCACTCCAGGAGGTTCTGCTCCTCCAGTTTTGCTGCATTCAACACGTGCTTCCTTGACAAATGCAGAGAGGTGATGGATTCCCCTCTTGGCTCTGAAGTGCTTTGCTCAGGAAGGAGTGCTTGCTGTTTTCTGTCACAGACCATGATCCCTAGCTGCTCATGTGGCTGTACCCCATGAAGACGGACAGAGATTTTCAGGGAAGCATATGTGAATGTGGCGGGCAGTGTCTCTTGTCCTATTCTGGATGACTTTGAATTTCTGTTTCAGCTGCACAATTCTTACCACAATCTAAACAGATGCAGATGACTCTGTGATTTAACCTGGAGGGAGGCAGTGGGACACATCTCTGCTGAAAGACACTCCGGCTGGCTTCAGCCAAGTGGAAACTTTCCCCCTTCTTAAGTCCTAAAGGTTAAGCATTACAGAAATTAAAAATACTGTTTAAAAAATAAATAGAAAGGATGGCACAAAAAACAAAGAAACTATCTGACGGAGACCACCATGAGAGGCTTGAAGCCAACTTCCCCTACCCCAAATGTTGGGAACTGAACCCAGAGATGTACTGTGCTACAAGCCCTGACCAACATAATTTAAACATGTGACATTGCAAACAAAAAGCTGTAATGGATTGGTGCTAAAGAAACTTCAGATCACGTTTTGTTTTAACTTTCTTTTATAAGTAACTTATTTAAGAACATGCCAGTAGCTGTTAAAGGAGTGTGACATGTAGAAGTGAGGGAGCAGGGGACATTCCCACTGGCCTGGAGCAACTGTGGGAACTGCTCACTGGCAGCCTCCATTCTAGTGTGGCAAGGACATATGTTCACAGGGAGCCTCCGTTCTGGTGTGGCACAGGCACACACTCACAGGTAGCCTCATTCTGGTGTGACAAGTGCACAATTCTGTCCTTTACACCATTATCTTATTCAATCCCATTGCACCCCTGCCACCTGGCCATAATGAAACTAAGATAAACTCCAGGAGGCAAACATCCCCCATGAGCCAAGAGTAGGTTTAGAAACAGTAAGATCATATGCAATAATAATTTCTATGCATCAAAAGATTGAATATTAGAGTCTTCATACAATTAAGTAATCAGTTTCTAAAATTTATCATCAAAACTGAAGCCATTTTTTTTTATTGTCATCATCTGTCATTATCTCACTGACCAGGAACTATTCACTCTGCATGTACCTCCCATCGAATTCCAGGTTCTAATCCCATTACTCCAACATACAAAACTTCATAAATCATCTTAATACAACACAGAGTTGTTATCTAGTGATCATGTTAGCAACTCAGTCGTGTTCTACTGAGCTAAGTGACACTGTTTTGAAGTGTTGACTTGTTTTCTATGGAGCATTAGAGGGTGGTTTGTGCCCTTGGCCTCCTCAGCCTCTAGTGTCCAGTCATATTCCTCGGCTCATAGTTTCTGTCTCCCTACAAGCTACATAAACATTCAAGAATATTATTTGAATAAGAAGTTATTCAAGGTTCAGAAGCAAATGAGTCAACTCTTTTCTTCTATTTTCATGGATGCCAGGAAGCTCACGACTTAAATTTCAGTTCAGCTGCAGGACAGCTTCCCTTCTGTGTACATTCATCCCAGTTTTGTAAGGATTAGGCACATACATCCATGTTTGACATAGTTTTGGGATATTGGCATAGTATATATTTTAAAGAAATGGGCAATGCAGAAATTATTCCTGGGACTGGAGATGTGGCTCAGGTAGTGCCATACTCATCTTGAATGCTCAAAGCCTTGGCTTTGTTCCCAGCACCTCACAGAGGATGTGGTGATGCAAACTTCTAGCTCCAGCACCGCAGCAGTGGAGCAAGGAGAAGCAGAGTTCAAGGCTATTCCAGAACTCTAGCATTGACAGAGACATCTTGCTGCTTGGACAGTCACCCAAAATTCTTCTGTACCATTGGGGCATCCATCTTCAGCCTTCAGACCCAAAGTATCCAGCAGACTTTTCCATGAAGCAGTAAATTTCAAAGACAGTTCTTCCTATATTGAAAGTTTGTCAGTCACTTTCTTCTGTCTCCTGCCGATTGTCTAGCAGACTCTTTCTAGTCTTTTATGTAGCAGGAACCCAAAGGATTGTCACACCTTTAGGCAACTTCAGCAGCCATTTCTCTGTGGGTCCTGCATGTTCAGTTCATGCAGCATAACATCAAGAAGTCCAGGCAAGAGCAGTTTCTTGCCCAAATGACCAACCAACTCCACAAGGAGCCTCTTTGTTGCCCATCATCCTCTTGAAATAATCAGTGCTGCCAGAAGCAGATGTGTCTCATTGTCACGAAAAGTCTTAAGTTATTAAACATTTTAAATGCCATATTCTGTGGTCTTTGAAAGGTTTGAAGAATGCCTATCTGTCTGAAACATATCTTTGTACATCTAGAAAATCTAACTAACATGATTACGAGCTTGACTATTATAGATGATTATCTATTAACTTATATTTTTTAATTATGCATTACATTTTTAAATGAGCTGCACAAACACAATACCTTAATCAAGAGCAGAAATATACATATACATAGCATAACAAAATTGACCTTAAATTTGCATCGATAGACCAAGATCCATACCAATACAAATTTCTATAACATATCCCCCTTTAAATATAAACAAACAATTATAAATAATATTTGGGAACATGGGCGTAGGTCTCTCCAAACTTCTTCCTCTTGTTTATTGGGCAAAGTAATTTTTTTTGCAGTGTTCACAGAGACATTTCAGGGGATCTTGTTCCATCAAACCACATTAACTTGGAATGAATCCACAGGTTCTCATCTTGTGTGGAAACAAAAGCAGAGCCTCTTTTCCAAAGCAAATATCCTTAGACCCATATTTTGAGTTCAATATACCTTTAAAGTATACATGTTGGTTACTTAGCTTCCTCACAGTCAAAAAATTCAAAGAAAACACAATAATATACATAATCTATACTCTCTGTGAATTTTCCATCTTTACATGGCTTATTTGTTTTAAATATATTACTTTTTAAATACTCCTTTAATCTATGACTGTCTGTACTCTGTTTCTTTAAAGACTTTACCTTTTTATTTATTTATTTTTTTTATTAATTAATTTATTTAATTATTAAAGATTTCTGCCTCTTCCCCGCCACCACCTCCCATTCCCTCCCCCTCCCCCAATCAAGTCTTCCTTCCTCCTCAGCCCAAAGAGCAAGCAGGTTTCTCTGCCCTGTGGGAGGTCCAAGGACCACCCACCTCCATCCAGGTCTATTAAGGTGAGCATCCAAACTACCTGGGCTCCCACAAAGCCATTACGTGCAATAGGATCAAGAACCCATTGCCATTGTTCTTCAGTTCTCAGTAGTCCTCATTGTCCATTATGTTCAGCGAGACCGGTTTTGTCCCATGCTTTTTCAGTCCCCGGCCAGCTGGCCTTGTTGAGTTCCCGATAGAACCTCCCCATTGCCTCAGTGTGTGGGTGCACCCCTCGCAGTCCTGAGTTCCTTGCTCGTGCTCACTCTCCTTCTGTTCCTCCTTTGGATCGTGAGACTTCAGTCCAGTGCTCCAATGTTGGTCTCTGTCTCTGTCTTCTTTCATCGCCTGATGAAGGTTAATATTCAGGGGGATGCTTATATGTTTTTCTTTGGGTTCACCTTCTTATTTAGCTTCTCTAGAATCACGAATTATAGTCTCAATGTCCTTTATTTATGGCTAGAAACCAAATATGAGTGAGTACATCCCATGTTCCTCTTTTTGGGTCTGGCTTACCTCACTCAGGATAGTGTTTTCAATTTCCGTCCATTTGTATGCAAAATTCAAGAAGTCATTGTTTTTTACTGCTGAGTAGTACTCTAATATGTATATATTCCATACTTTCTTCATCCATTCTTCCATTGAAGGACATCTAGGTTGTTTCCAGGTTCTGGCTATTACAAACAATGCTGCTATGAACATAGTTGAGCATATACTTTTGTTGTATGTTTGGGCATCTCTTGGGTATATTCCCAATAGTGGTATTGCTGGGTCGAGAGGTAGGTTGAACCCGACTTTCCTGAGAAACCGCCACACTGCTTTCCAAAGTGGTTGCACAAGTTTGCATTCCCACCAGCAATGGATGAGAGTGCCCCTTTCTCCACAACCTCTCCAGCAGAGCCTATCATTGGTGTTTTTGATTTTAGCCATTCTGACCGGTGTAAGATGGTATCTTAATGTAGTCTTGATTTGCATTTCCCTGATTGCTAAGGAAGTTGAGCACGATCTTAAGTGTCTTTTGGCCATTTGAACTTCTTCTGTTGAAAAGTCTCTGTTCAGCTCAGTGCCCCATTTTATAATTGGATTGATTAACCTTTTACGGTCTAATTTCTTGAGTTCTTTGTATATTTTGGATATCAGACCTTTGTCAGTTGCAGGGTTGGTGAAGATCTTCTCCCAGTCAGTGGGTTGCCTTTCTGTCTTAGTGACAGTGTCCTTTGCTTTACAGAAGCTTCTCAGTCTCAGGAGGTCCCATTTATTCAATGATGTCCTTAGTGTTTGTGCTGCTGGGGTTATACGTAGGAAGTGTTCTCCTGTGCCCATGTGTTGTAGAGTACTTCCCACTTTCTCTTCTATCAGGTTCAGTGTGTTTGGACTGATATTGAGGTCTTTAATCCATTTGGACTTGAGTTTTGTGCATGGTGATAGATATGGATCTATTTTCATTCTTCTACAGATCGACTTCCAGTTTTGCCAGCACAATTTGTTGAAGATGCTCTCTTTTTTCCATTGTATACTTTTAGCTCCTTTATCGAAAATCAGGTGTTCATAGGTTTGTGGGCTAAAGTCAGGGTCTTCTATTCTATTCCATTGGTCGACTTCTCTGTTTTTATGCCAGTACCAAGCCGTTTTCAGTACTGTAGCTCTGTAATAGAGTTTGAAGTCAGGGATGGTAATGCCTCCAGACGATCCTTTATTGTATAAGATTGTTTTGGCTATCCTGGGTTTTTTGTTTTTCCATATAAAGTTGATTATTGTCTTCTCCAGATCTGTGAAGAATTTTGATGGGATTTTGATGGGGATTGCGTTGAATCTATAGATTGCTTTTGGTAGAATTGCCATTTTTACTATGTTGATCCTCCCAATCCAAGAGCAAGGGAGGTCCTTCCATTTTCTGGTGTCCTCTTCAATTTCTTTCTTCAAAGACTTAAAGTTCTTGCCAAATAGATCTTTCACTTCCTTGGTCAGAGTTACCCCAAGGTATTTTATGCTATTTGTGGCTATCGTGAAAGGTGATGCTTCTCTGATTTCCTTCTCTGCTTCCTTATCCTTAGTGTATAGGAAGGCAACTGATTTTTTGGAGTTGATTTTGTATCCTGCCACATTACCAAAGGTGTTTATCAGCTGTAGGAGTTCTTTGGTAGAGTTTTTGGGGTCGCTTATGTATACTATCATATCATCTGCAAATAATGAAAGCTTAACTTCTTCCTTCCCAATATGGATCCCCTTGATCCCCTTATGTTGTCTTATTGCTATTGCTAGAACTTCAAGCACTATATTGAAGAGGTATGGAGAGAGTGGACATCCTTGTCGTGTTCCTGATTTTAGTGGGATGGCTTTGAGTTTTTCTCCATTTAATTTAATGTTAGCTGTCGGCTTGCTGTAAATAGCTTTTATTATATTTAGGTATGTCCCTTGTATCCCTAATCTCTCCAAGACCTTTATCATAAAGGAGTGTTGAATTTTGTCGAATGCTTTTTCAGCATCTAATGAAATGATCATATGGTTTTTTTCTTTCAGTTTATTTATATGGTTGATTACATTGATAGATTTGCGTATGTTGAACCAGCCCTGCATCTCTGGAATGAAGCCTACTTGATCATAATGGATAACTTTTCTAATGTGTTCTTGGATTCGGTTTGCCAGTATTTTATTGAGAATTTTTGCGTCGATGTTCATGAGTGAGATAGGCCTGTAATTCTCTTTCTTGGTTGGGTCTTTGTGTGGTTTTGGTATCAGGGTAACTGTAGCTTCATAAAAGGAATTTGGCAATGACTCTTCTGTTTCTATATTGTGAAATACATTAAGAAGTATAGGTATTAGCTCTTCTTGGAAGTTCTGGTAGAATTCTGCTTTGAAACCATCTGGCCCTGGGCTTTTTTTGGAAGGGAGATTTTTGATAACTGTTTCTAATTCTTCGCGACTAACAGGTCTATTTAGATCGTTCACCTGGTCTTGGTTTAGGTTTGGTATATGGTACTTATCTAAAAAAGTGTCCATTTCTTTTGCATTTTCCAGTTTTGTGGCATACAGGCTTTTGTAGTACGATCTAATGATTCTCTGAATTTCCTCTGTGTCTGTGGTTATGTCCCCCTTTTCATTTCTGATCTTATTTATTTGCGTGTTCTCTCTCTGTCGTTTAATTAGTTTGGATAGGGGTTTCTCGATCTTGTTGATTTTCTCCAAGAACCAACTTTTTGTTTCATTGATTCTTTGGACTGTTTTCTGTGTTTCTATTTTGTTGATTTCTGCCCTCAGTTTGATTATTTCCAGTCTTCTGCTTCTCCTGGGCACGTCTGCTTCTTTTTTTTCTAGAGCTTTCAGGTGTGCTGTTAAGTCCCCAATGTATGCTTTCTCCGTTTTCTTTAAGTGGGCACTTAGTGCTATGAACTTTCCTCTTAGCACTGCTTTCATCGTGTCCCATAGGTTTGAGTATGTTGTCTCTTTGTTTTCATTAAATTTAAGGAAGACTTTAATTTCTTTCTTAATTTCTTCCTTGACCCAGGTGTGGTTCAGTAGTTGACTGTTCAGTTCCCATGAGTTTGTCAGCTTTCTGGGGGTAGCTTTGTTGGTGGCTTCTAACTTTAATCCGTGGTGATCTGATAAGACACAGGTGGACACTGATATTTTTTTGTATCTGTGGAGGTTTCCTTTGTTTCCAAGTATGTGGTCAGTTTTCGAGAAGGTTCCATGAGCTGCAGAGAAGAAGGTGTATTCTTTCCTATTTGGGTGGAGTGTTCTATAGATGTCTGTTAAGTCCATTTGATTCATTACCTCCAACAATTCTCTTAATTCTCTATTAGTTTTCTGTCTGATTGACCTGTCCATTGGTGAGAGAGGTGTGTTGAGGTCTCCTACTACTAGTGTGTGTGATTTGATGTCTGCCTTGAGTTTTAGCAATATTTCTTTTACATAAGTGGGTGCTTTTATATTAGGGGCATAGATATTCAGGATTGAGACTTCATCCTGCTGAATCGTTCCTGTTATGAGTATAAAGTGTCCCTGTCGATCTCTTCTGATTGATTTTAGTTTGAAGTCCGTTTTGTTAGAAATTAGTATGGCCACACCTGCTTTTTTCTTAGGACCATTTGCTTGAAAAACCTTTTCCCAACCCTTTACTCTGAGTAGATGCCTGTCTTTGTGGTTGAGATGAGTTTCTTGCAAACAGCAGACTGTTGGATCCTGTTTTCGTATCCAATCTCTTAGCCTGTGCCTTTTTATTGGTGAATTGAGACCATTAATATTAAGTGATATTAATGACCAGTGGTTGTTAACTCCGGTTATTCTTACTGCTTTTGGTAGAAGAGTTTGTCTCCCTTCTTTGAGTTGTGCTGTTGAAGGGTCGCTAGATGCCTGGGTTATTGTAGGCAGTGTTGGCAATGTTGGATTCCTTGGGTTGTGATTTTCCTTCTATTACTTTCTGCAGGGCTGGATTTGTGGCGACGTATTGTTTAAATTTGTTCTTATCCTGGAATGTCTTGTTTTCTCCATTGATAGTGAATGATAGCTTGGCTGGGTATAGTAGTTTGGGTTTGCATCCATGGTCTCTTAGTTTCTGTAGTACCTCTATCCAGGACCTTCTGGCTTTCATGGTTTCCATAGAGAAGTCAGGTGTAAGTCTGATTGGTTTACCTTTATAAGTTACTTGGCCTTTTTCCTTTGCAGCTCTTAATATTCTTTCTTTAATCTGTATATTTTGTGTTTTGATTATTATATGGCGAGGGGACGTTTTTTTTTGATCCAGTCTGTTTGGTGTTCTGTATGCTTCTTGAATATTCAAAGGAATATCTTTCTTTATGTTGGGGAAGTTTTCTTCCATAATTTTGTTAAAAATGTTTTCTGGACCTTTGAGCTGTGCCTCTTCTCCTTCTTCTATCCCTATTATTCTTAGGTTTGGTCTTTTTATTGTGTCCCATATTTCCTGAATGTTTTGTGATGAGAATTTGTTGGTTTTGGTGTTTTCTTTGATCAGTCCGTTTATTTTCTCTATGTTGTCTTCAGAATCGGAGATTCTTTCTTCTATCTCTTGTATTCTATTGATTATGCTTGTTTCTGTAGTCTCTGCTCGCTGACCTATATTTGCCATATCCAGCTGGTCCTCAGTTTGTGTTTTCTTCCTTGCTTCCATTTCAGTTTTCAATTCTTGGACTGTTTCCATTACCTGTTTGATCGTTTTTTCTTGGCTTCCCAGGGTATCATTTACGTATTTACTCATTTCTTCAAACTTTTTGTTATACTTCTCATCCATTTCTATGAGGGCGTTTTTTACATGTTGTTTAAGGGACTCTATTGCTTTCAAAAAGTCAGTTTTTTCCTCTTCTCCTGTGTTAGGGTGTTCAAGTCCTTGTGTTGTAAGATCATTGGGTTCTGGTGTTTTCATGTTGTTTTTCAGATTGTTGGGTGAATTCTTGCCTTGGCGTCTGCCCATCTCCTCTTACCGATGCTATCTATTGGGTTTGATTTAATTGTAGCGGGGCAATCTGCTCTCAGTGCAGGCTTCACTGTTTCTTGCCCGCACTATCCTGCATCCAGTGCCTCCGCGGCCCGGGCCTGCCTGCCGGTGCTTCCGCCGCCCGGAACTGTCTGCGCGCCGGTGCTTCCGCCGCCTAGGCCTGCCTGCCGGGCCTGACTGCCGGTGCCTCCGCCACCCGGGCCTGCCTGCACGCCTGTGCCTCTTCCGCCCGGACTTGCCTGCGTGCTGGTGCCTCCGCCGCCCGGGCCTGCCTGCCGGTGCCTCTGCCTCCCGGGCAGACTTTACCTTTTTAAAATTCTTTTTCTTTTCTCTCCCAAACTTATGTACATTTGTCCAACACTGTGACCCATTTAGAGGTCTTTTATGTCTGAATCTGTTCTATTGTGTATCTGTAATTTTTTACTGTCCAGGAGCACTTCTTAAAAACGCTAAACACTTCTTATGAACTTAAGCGGCACCATTGCTAGGGAAAATATGGAACTGCCTGATTGCCCCTCCCAGTCCAGTATGGCAGAGCTGTTCAGTGCCTCTGAGAGCCATGTACATTGCCCCATTTTTAGGCACACAGCAGGTCTATGTTGCTGTTAAGCAAGTTGTAGCACTCTGCTTATAAACCCCATTTAAATATTTTGTAGCTGGAGCTCCTCAGAGTTTGTCCTGGCAGCATAGTCCAGGAAGTCATTTTAAAACAGTCAGTGTTCTTAACTGCTGATCCATCTTTCCAGCCCTCTGTTGACTTTTAAGCTCTCTATTTTGTACACTTTGGATGGTCTTCTCCTTAACATCCGAGGGCATAATGAAGTTTGATCTTTAGAAATTAACACCTGGGGAGCATCATATGGAAGAGTCTTTCATTACCAAACACTGTGCTGTTTCATGATTCACATGATTAACATATGATTTCCTTTCCTCCACATTTTGATGCTCTTCCTGACATCATTTCCACAACTTTAACCTCACCTACACTAGTATGGATTGAATGCTTATTTCCCAATAGCTCAGTAAGGGCAAGTTAAATCTTACTCTCTTTTCATCTTTACATACCCCAAATTTGTTCTCCACTCTATGTTCTGTTAACTTCTCAGGTCTCTGAATATTTCGTAAGTCTAAAAATGATGCATCACTGCTTACTTCCCTTCTTTCTCTATCTGTATGTGAGGACTATCATAAGGTGCCCTCTGATTCAGTGGCCTGTATTTCTGTACTAGCTAGTACTGCTTTGGTTTAAGTCATCATGTCTCTCCTGAACTTAGTGACAGCTTTACAATTCCTTTGTGTCAGATTATCCTTATTAATACTCATCTTCAACTTTGCCACTCAAGCTTTCTTTATGAAACCTGAATTTGATTGCATCTGTATTCAACATCTTTAGGATGCATTATTCTTTTACACTTATCTGTTTATTGGTTCATTGTGGCGAACTATCGCCGCCATTACAAGATGGCACCGAGAGCCTGATGAACAAGTGTGTTTTGGCGTGTTAGACCAACGTCTCTACCGCCTGATCTTGCTCCTGATCTGCCCAGCAACAGCTGCTTCCAATCCCATGCGGCCACGTCTCTTTCGTTCTGAACACGCCCATTCTCCCTGTATATATTCAGCCGCTTTCCGCCACTCGGGGCCCCCTACTTCCACCAGTCAACTGTAACCGAGTGCACTTCAATAAAGCGCGATAGAGAAGGATCCTGTGTCGGTGGTCTTCAATTCATCGCTGGTCGAGTCTTGGCGGGCCACAGCTCATACTTCAGTATTTTTGGCACTAAGTATAAGTCAAAAATTCTCAGAAATGGAAAGATAAGACCCTCTCTTTACTGAATGACAGGATGCCTTTAGCAAACTCCTTCGTCAGCATCTCAGGTATGCAAACAATAATGGTTTTCCCTGACAGAGCTTCAATATAGAAGAATTAAATTACATTTCTTCTCTTATTTTAAATTACTACTATTGTCTTTGTTAAGGTCTCTGTACTATCTGTATTTTGACATCCTGATATGGCATTTACCTATTTTTCTTTTCTTCTGACAAAGCCTGTGTAAACTACCTTCACATGCACTATCTAGCTAAATATGACCTTGAACCTTCTATCTGCAGTACGTCACCTCTCAAATGATGAAATTACAGGTGTGTGTTGACACTTGGATACTGTCTTTTTTCCATTACACTTTCTTCATTTTATGGATTAGGAAATCCTTAATGCAGAATCAATTAATAATAATGATAGTGATGATGAAGCATTAGATATTTTTCAAGGACTGAGCCAATGCTAAGTGATGGAGGAATTACTTTCATTTAATAAAGAAACTGCCTTGGCCCATTTATAGGCCAACCCTTAGGTGGGTGGAGTAAACAGACAGAATGCTGGGAGAAAGAAGCCGAGTGAGGAGTCGCCATGATTCTCCCACTCCAGACAGACGCAGGTTAAGATCTTCCCTGGTAAGCCAGCTCGTGGTACTACACAGAATATTAGAAATGGGTTAGATCAATATGTAAGAGCTAGCCAATAAGAGGTTGGAACTAATGGGCCAGGCAGTGATTAAAAGAATACAGTTTCCGTGTAATTATTTCGGGGCATAAGCTAGCCATGCGGGCGGTCGGGTGCTGGGGACACAGCCCCGCCGCTTGTCTCCCAACAGAGTGGCACCCAATGTGCTAATGAACTCCACGTAAAACCTGAGAGGGCTTGAAAAGGAGAGAGAGAGAATTTAACACAGTTTTTTGCTGTTTGTGGGTTGCGTGTGGCAAAGAAATTGTCCTGACTCAGCAGCAGGAAAAAACTGGCTGTTTTAAAATGCCGGCTTTCTGGGCTGTGCCGCCATTGCGATCTCTGTTTGGCTCCTGCAGGGTATTATGATTTCAGAATATGGGTCTAAGGATATGATGCTTTGGAGAGGGTCTTCTTTTGTTTTCACAGAGGATGCGACCCTGTGGATTTCGTCTATCCCAATATGGTTTGATAGACCACGCCCTCCTGAAAGGTTGCTGTGAACACCCTCAAAAAATTGCTTCACTCAACTGCCCACTGAGATGAACCTGGAACACAGGTTATACCGTGAAAGACCTGAATAACAGCGCCCCCATTCAGCAGGAAGCAGTTTGGAGAGAAAAAACTGCGCCCATATTCCCAAATATTGTTTATAAATGTTCTTTTACATTTAAAGGGGGAAATGATATAGGTATGAATAATTTGCATTGGTATGGATTTTAAGGTCAATTTTGTTATATGTATATGTATTTCTGATCTTGATTAAGGTATTGTGATTGTAAAAATGTAATGTATAATTAGGAAATATAGGTTGTTGATGGATAATCATAAATAATAGTTAAGCTTGTAGTCACGTTAGTTAGATTTTCTAGATATATAGAGATACATTTCAATTAGGCATTCTTCATATCTTTCAAAGACTACAGAACATGGCATTTAATGTTTTAATAACTTAGGGCTTTTCATGACAATGAGACACGTCTGCTCCTGGCAGCACCAATCTACTTCAAGAGGATGATGGGCATCGAAGAGGCTCCTTATGGAGTTTGATAGTCATTTGGGCATGAAACTGCTCATGCATGGACTGTTGCATAAACTGGACACAAAGAACCTGCAGAAAGAGGACTGCTGAACTTGCCTAAAGGTGAGATGGTCTTTCGGGGTTCCTGACTCATAAAAGAGTCTGCAAGACATTCTGCAGGACACAGCAAAAAATGACTGAACTGTCTTTGGAATTTTCCTGCTTCATGGAAATGTCTGCTGGATTCTATGGGCCTGTAGGCCGAAGATGGATGCCCCAACGGTACAGAGGAACTTTGGGTGACTGTACAGGCAGCAAGATGTCTCTGTCATTTCTAGAGTTTTCTTATTTCTTGTTTACTTAGGTAATATTATATCCTTCTGGAGTCTTTGATGGAGTTGAAGAATGGATAGATAGTTATAGTTTTCCTTAGTTATGATAAGAGATAAAATAGATATAAATATTGTAACTGTAATTCTTGCTTGATAACCATTTTGTTATATGTAATTTTACTATGTTAAAGTTAAAGCCTTTCTTTTTGTTTAAACAAAAAAAGGGGAAATGATGGAGGAATTACTTTCATTTAATAAAGAAACTGCCTTGACCCATTTATAGGCCAACCCTTAGGTGGGTGGAGTAAACAGACAGAATGCTGGGAGAAAGAAGCCGAGTGAGGAGTCGCCATGATTCTCCCACTCCAGACAGACGCAGGTTAAGATCTTCCCTGGTAAGCCAGCTCGTGGTACTACACAGAATATTAGAAATGGGTTAGATCAATATGTAAGAGCTAGCCAATAAGAGGTTGGAACTAATGGGCCAGGCAGTGATTAAAAGAATACAGTTTCCGTGTAATTATTTCGGGGCATAAGCTAGCCATGCGGGCGGTCGGGTGCTGGGGACGCAGCCCCGCCGCTTGTATTACAACAGCTAAGTACTCTGATGAGTACATTATTTCATGTTTAACTTTTGATTTAACTTATTTTTAGAAAAAGTTTTAATTTGCAACTCATGGTCTCCTTGAGACACAGCAATCTTACCTTAACTTTCCAAGTGTTTTGATTATAATTGTGCTGCAGCATGTGATCTTTGGTTTAATTTATAATTCCAGACCCACCTTATTTGTAGCCAAATAATACTTTACATATAATCTACAGCAGATGCTATTTGGAGGAGTGAACACATGTGATGGGATGAAAACATTTTAGCATGTGAGAGGCATGTAACCAGTGACTTCTTTTGTGTTCTCTAGAGCAGATGTTGGACTCCTGGTTTCTTTAGTGTAGACAAAGGAACACATTTAATTCTTTGTATTCAGAGAGACTGGGAATTGAAACTACTTACAGTTGTCTATGTTCCTTTTAAAAAGAATGTAATGAGAGTCTATAACCTTTTCATACATTATAATTTTTTTTTAAAAGCTGTTCTCTGAACACCACAGATCCATATGTGGGCTATGGTACACACACACACACACACACACACACACACACACACACACACTTAATTATTTGGAAAGAGAGAAAAATTCCTTTTTCCTGTATTGTCAATTTTTAATGAACCAGAAGTGTAGCAGTAATAACATTTAAGATAGTATTTTGCTTTGTTTGCTTGTTTTGAAGCTGTAACTCTGGCTAGTCTATAACTTGCCATTTAGACCAGGCTGGTTTTGAACTCATGGCAATCCTCCTGCTTCTGACTGATGTGTACTGAACTTATAGACATGTGTCTCTATATTTACTTGGCAATATTTATACCACTAAAAAGAAAAGTTATATTTTATATGTACAAGAGTCTTTACTAGACTTATTTAGTAAACAAAATGATTTTGTAAACTTAGGCTGTAATTTTTTTCTCCTGTTAAAACTTACATCTAAAAGGGAAGGGATTTTCATGGTCACACAGTGCTATTCTAATGGTTTATGTTGACATGAGAAAACATTGTCAGAAATACAAGTGTATTCTTACACAAAGTTCTGTGGAAAGAATATGCAAAGCTGTGATATATTGAGGAAGAATGATGCCATGTATTTGAAACTTGACATATTTTTATATTTCACATGTGATTTGTCATGTGGGATATTTGATAGCTCTGAACCTTGAAAATATTTCTGAATCGGAATGTTAGAGCAAGTCAAAACATGTGCAGAGTGAGCTCAATGGAGGTGATATTGGGAGAGTAAAGAAATAAGCATTCAATAGCCTAACATTGCCAGTGTTTGAGGAGACATGTAGTAGGAAGCTGCTAGTTACTACCTGGCTGCTCAGCCCTGAAATAATCACACAGAAACAATATTACTTGCAATACTGTTTGGCCAATAGCTTAAGCATATTTCTGGCTAAACGTTTATATGCATTAATCTTTGTATTGTCATGTGTATATGGATTACCTGGTAAAGTTCCATCCCAAGCGTCTGTCTCTGGCAGGGCTACATGGCTTCTCCTGACTCTGCCTTCATTCTCCCAGAATTAGGTTTAATTTTCCCTGCCTACATATGTTCTGCCCTGCTATAGGTCCAGAGCAGTTTCTTTATTAATCAGTGGCATTCACAGCATACAGAGGAGAATCCTACATCAAAGACACTCATGAAGAGAAGCAGAACATGCTGATTTTGCTGTAGAACTTTCTTCTCTGTTTCTCTCTCTCTCTCTTTCTCTCTCTCTTAGAACTTTCTCTTTAGAGTCTAATTTACAACAATTTTCTGGGGATGAAAAGTGAGTGACATTTAAGATGCACTCAAGTAAACTGAAGATGCTAGGAGAAGAGAAAGAATGGAGACTCAAGCATCTTGAATATTTCCATTTGACCTTCTTATTTGTGCTTGCACATCTTTCAGGTTCTGTTAGCTCAGCACAGTTGCACCCTTCAAACCACAGGGAACCCTCATCCATACTTACCAATTCCCTGTGTTGTTTGTACAGTGGCTAACTGGATGCTGTAGAACTACACTCCTCTTCTAGCTTCACTGAAAGAACTAGCTGCAGTATTGTCTCCAAAGACTGAGTTGATCCATCATTCTTTGCAAGAATTGGACCATCTATTTTTTCATCATGTCTAGGAAAGAATCATGGTAATAATAACAAAAATATTCAGAGAAAGGGAGTTAAAGAAAAGTTTCATTTTAGTTGTTGATGGTATTTCTCTCTAGAGAAATAAAAGATTTTTTACTTGATATGAAATTGATCTCAGATTTAGAATTGGTCTATTTTGTTTTAAATTCTTTAGCTTTTTTTAATATTGTTTATTTATTTATTAAAGATTTCTGCCTTCTCCCCGCCACCACCTCCCATTTCCCTCCCCCTCCCCCATCAAGTTCCCCTCCCTCATCATCCCTAAGAGTAATCCAGGTTCCCTGCCCTGTGGGAAGTCCAAGGATCACCCACCTCCATCCAGGTCTAGTAAGGTGAGCATCCAAACTGCCTAGGCTCCCACAAAGCCAGTACGTGCAGTAGGATCAAAAACCCATTGCCATTGTTCTTGAGTTCTCAGTAGTCCTCATTGTCCATTATGTTCAGCAAGTCCGGTTTTATCCCATGCTTTTTCAGACCCAGGCCAGCTGGCCTTGGTGAGTTCCTGATAGAACATTCCCATTGTCTCAGTGTGTGGGTGCACCTTTGTTCTTTTAAAAGTGGAGATGATTTAAAATGTCTTTTAAAAAACCCACTCAAATATGACATTGTATCTCCCCTCTTTTTTTTTTTACATTGTAAAAGTAAAAGTGATGTGGGATTCTTCTCTGTATGCTGTGAATACCATTGGATAATAAAGAACTGTCTTGGCCTGTGATAGATCACAAGTAGAGCTATGCGGGGAAAACTAAACTGAATCTGGGAAGAAGGTAGAAGAAGGGAGAAGTGATTGAGCTGCCACCAGAGACAGCCATACCAAAACTTTGCCAGTAAGCCACTGCCATGTGATGATACACAGATTAATGGAAATGGTTAAATTAATATGTAAGAGTTAGCCAATAAGAAGTTAGAGCTAATGGGCCAAGCAGTGATTTAATTAATACAGTTTCTGTGTGGTTATTTCAGGATTTTGGGCAGTCTGAAAACAAACAAACAGTCTCTTATAACACAAAGTAAAGTAATACAACTGGATAAAGGGAGGAGCCTTTGAAGACTGTAGGTTGAGGGTGGGGCAAACAAACCTGGGTGGATATTGGATATCTCATATCACTGAGATCAACTGGTAATACAAGTTACTTTGTTTGGATGGAATGTTCTGTAAATAGTGGTTGGGTTAATTTGTTTTATAATTTCTGTTGCTACAACATTTCTTTAATTTTTTGCTTTGATGACCTGTACTTTGGTGAGCATGGGTTATTGAAGCCTCCCACTATCCATATGTCAGTGAAAACACATAATTTAAGATTTAGTAGTGTTTATTTTACAAAAGTGAGTGCCCTTGTGTTTAGGGTATAGCTGTTAAGAATTGAAATGTCATCTTGGTGGACATTTTCTTTGATGAGCATGTAGAGTCCTCTATCTCTTTTGATTAGTTTTGGTTTGAAGTCTATTTTTTTTAAGATATTAAAATGGTTAAACCAGCTAGCTTTTTAGGTTTATTTGCCTACAATATATTTTTCAAACTTTTATCTTGAAGTAATATCTATCCTTTCTGATGAGGTGTATTTCTTGTATGCAGCAGGAGACTGGGTTCTCTTTTCTTATCCATTCTGTTAATCTGTGTCCTTTTATTGGGGGATTTGAGTCCATATTGGGAAATATCAATGACCAATGACTGCTAATTCTTGTCATTTTGTTCTTATTGTTGTTGTTGGTACTGGTGTGTATGTGTGTGTGTGTGGTGTGTATGTGTTTTCCTTCTTTTAATTTTGCTGGTATAAGAATATATACTTCTTGTACTTCATGTGTGTTGTTAATCTCTTTAGGTTGGAATTTTCCTTTTGGCACCTTCTGTAGTGCTGTATTTGTAGATAGGTATTATTTGAATTTGACTTAATGCCCCAGATTTCCTGTAAGGAGTTTTTAAAATCTTTTTTTAGATTTAGCATTTTAAATACTAATGTATCAATTTTTGATATTGTATCTTCAATGACATCCTCTCTTCCATCTCTTATATTCTGTTGATGAAGCTTGCCTGATTAGTTCCTGTTTGAATAACTGAAATTTTCATTTCCAGGCTTTCTTCAGCTTGTGTTTTCTTTATTGCTTTTATTTCCACTTTCAGGTCTTGAATAGTTTTATTCATTTCTATAATGTTTGTTTGCTTGTATTTGTTTTCTTTTAGGTATTTATCCATATTTTCCAGTTGTTCATTTGCATTTTCCTGGGTTTTGTTATAGGATTTATTTATTTTCTTTTTAAGGACCATCATCTTCATATAGTTGGTTTTAAGGTCTTTTTTGTGCTTTGGTTATTTTGGAATATTCCAGGCCTGCTATGGTAGGATAGCTAGACTCTATCGGAGACACATTTCCCTGACTTTTATTGTGTTCTTACACTGGCATCTAGGCATCTGGCCTCAGAATAGCTAGGTTCTGATTTCTGGGTTTGTCTTGGTTGATTAGGTGTTTTGTTCCTTGGTTTCTGTTTCCTCTCTGGATTTTTAGAGAATGTGATGTTGTGTGTTGCCTGTTTTGATAGATTTTTCAGCTGGTGTATTCCCAGGTAACTCCTGCTGGTGTTGGAATATGTATTACACTGATGAGTTTGGGGAGGGAGATTAGGAGGGGATGGTTATGGGATCCACAGGAGAAGTGGGCAGGTAAGGGGAAGAGAAGCTGCAGTTGCTGATCTGTTGCAGTAGGAGGTAAGAGGCTGAGGGATTGGTTTCTGAATGAGAGAGAGAGAGCGAGAGAGAGAGAGAGAGAGAGAGAGAGAGAGAGAGAGAGAGAGAGAGATGATGGGGGAGAATCTTTTGTTTTGTGTTAATTTTATTGGTTAAATAAAGAGACTGCCTTGGCCCTTTAATAGGATGAAAATTAGGTAGGCGGAATAGACTGAACAGAATGCTGGGAGAAAGAAGCCGAGTCAGGCAGTCGCCATGATTCTCCCACTCCAGACAGATGCAGGTTAAGATCTTTCCTGGTAAGCCAGCTTGTGGTGCTACACAGAATATTAAAAATGGGTTAGATTAATATGTAAGAGCTAGCCAATAAGAGGTTAAAACTAATGGGCCAAGCAGTGTTTAAAAGAATACAGTTTTCGTGTAATTATTTTGGGGCATAAAGCTAGTATATTTCAATTAGATAGGCATTCTTCATATCTTTCAAAGACTACAAAACATGGCATTTAATGTTTTAATAACTTAGGACTTTTCATGACAATGAGACACGTCTGCTCCTGGCAGCACCAATCTACTTCAAGAGAAAGATGGGCATCGAAGAGGCTCCTTATGGAGTTGGTTAGCCATTTGGGCAAGAAACTTCTCTTGCCTGGGCTGATACATAAACTGGACACAGAGAACCCTCAGAGAGAGGACTGCTAAATTTGCCTAAAGGTGAGATAATCTTTCGGCTTTCCTGATTCATGAAAGTCTGTGAGACATTATGCAGGACACAGCAAAAAGTGACTAAACTGTCTTTAAAATTTCCTGCTTCATGGAAATGTCTGCTGAAAACTATGGGCCTGTAGGCCAAAGATGGATGCCCCAATGATACAGAGGAACTTGGGGTGACTGTCCAGGCAGCGAGATGTCTCTGTCATTTCTAGAGTTTTGGAAGTTGCGTACCTCTTGTTTACTTAGGTAGTATTATATCCTTCTGGAGTCTTTGATGGAGTTAAAAAATGGATAGATATAGTTTTTCTTAGTTATGATAAAAGATAGATATAAATATTGTAACTGTAATTCTTGCTTGATACCTGTTTTGTTATATGTAATTTTACTATGTTAAAATGAATGCCTTTCTTTTTTGTTTAAACAGAAAAAGGGGAAATGATGGGGGAGAGTCTTCTGTTTTGTGTTAATTTCATTGGTTAAATAAAGAGACTGCCTTGGCTCTTTAATAGGACAGAAAATTAGGTAGGCTAAGTAAACAGAACAGAATGCTGGGAGAAAGAAGCCGAGTCAGGCAGTCGCCATGATTCTCCCACTCCAGACAGACGCAGGTTAAGATCTTTCCTGGTAAGCCAGCTTGTGGTGCTACACAGAATATTAAAAATGGGTTAGATCAATATGTAAGAGCTAGCCAATAAGAGGTTAAAACTAATGGGTCAAGCAGTGTTTAAAAGAATATAGTTTCCATGTAATTATTTCAGGGCGTAAAGGTAGCCGTGTGGGCAGCTGGGTGCCAGGAACTTAGCCTGCTGCTCCTATTACAACAGAGAGAGAGAGAGAGAGAGAGAGAGAGAGAGAGAGAGAGGGAGAGGGAGAGAGAGAGAGAGAGAGAGAGAGAGAGAGAGAGAGAGAGAAGGAGAGAGAATCTTTTCCCAAGAACTTCCTAAAGAACTATGCCTGGGTAGGTTCCGGGGTTGCAGTGATGAAAACAGGGAAATGGAAATGGTTATAGTTCTAATAAAGTCACAGCTTAGTGGACATGCCAGATGGCAATTATTGAAAGCTGTGATAAATATCATGAGAAGAACATATAAATAGTTCAAGAATCAGGATGATGAATGAATACTGCCTTCTTGTTCAGATTTTGCACAATGGAATACAACAATTCCTTATGAGATATATCTGGGAGTTTTATTATATATTTTTGATGAAGAAATCAAAATTTATATATTTAACTAGTGACAAACAATAAGAATTGTGTATATATGTATTAAACAACATGCTATTTTGATACATGTGTGCATTCATTGACTAAAGAAAAATATGTAACATCTTCATTACATCAGAATTTTAACATTTTTTGGTAAGGAAATCTTGTCTCATTAATTTTCAGTTATCCAATACATTGTTAATATACTCAACACATTGTGTAACAAGCACTCCAGCCTTATGCATCTGTGTTCACCAACCATATAGTCAACTCCACTTAGCTTCTGGTATGAACTGGACTCTTTCAGATTACACATGACTGAGATCATAGGGTACTTTCCATCATATGTCTGGAGTTTTGATTAGCCTTGCTCCTGGACTCCTTATGTTTTGTAAATGACAGAATTTCTTTTTCTTAAGGCTCAATAATGCTCTATTGTGCATGTAAACCTCTTTTAAATCCACGTGTCCTTTGGTAGATGGGTAGATTGATTCAATAGTTTTGTTGTTATGAAAAGTGTTACATTGAACATTTTGATTTATATATTCTTGGATAAAGATCCAGAAGGTCGTATGGTGGTTATGTTGTCTTTTTTATTTTTTTTGAGAACTATCCATTTTTTTTTCCAGCTTGGCTATGCTAATTTACATCCTGCCTGACTGTGCAGAGTTTCATTTCTCCCATATTTTCTTTATTTTCTTTAATGTCCATCCTGAAAGGTTTTATGTGATATGCCATCTTGGTTTTCAATTAAATTTCTCCAGTTAGTGATATTGAACATATTTTCATGTATGTTGGCAATTGGTATATCTTCTTTAGAGAAACATCTTTTAAGGTTCTTTACCCTTAAAGTAATTACTTGTTTCCTAGCTACTGAATTGTTGAACAGGGTTATTCTAAGGGTTCCTTGGATGTCTAAACCTTTTAATTTGATCAAGGACTACTTGTCCACTTGGGTGTCTTTACATTTCTTTAGATATGATACTTGTTACTAGATAGAGAGATGTAGAAAAACATGAGGAAATCTCATACTCATGGGGCATTTGTGATATTTGACATTGGTATTTAATTTAATTTTAGGAGAATGTGTAAGAGAGAACTAATGCTTTCTTCACTAGATGAAGAAATGAAGTTATAGAGACACTAGTCTCTGTGCCATGGTGCATGGCTGAGTTCAGACTTGTCTGACTCCACACTGATTGCAGGTTCCTAACTCTCCTAGTAGATTCTTCTCATTCACTAGTAGTCTTTCTTTGCCTTGGAACAATGTATAGAGTATTGTTACTTTGTAATTTAGAGTCTCTTCTCTTCATTCAAGGCTCTCTTTTAAATCAAAGAGTAAATTTGGGTGTCTTAAGTTACTGGGAAAAAACTAACAACTTCATCAATCGTTAATAAGGTTTTACTTGAAAATAAGTTTTTATTTTTTGAAAACAACTTCTTAAATAGTCAAAAATGGGTGATATAGGAAGGACGTCTTTATGGATTTTTACTAAAGAAAAAAAGAAATCATTCATTCTATGAATATTACTCCAAACATACATTTTCATGGAGTAGATGACCTTCATATTAGTATCTATATTTTGTTGTTAAAAACACTAAATAGAAAGGGACTTCAAAGCTGTGAAGGTGTAAGGGGCTACATAATTATTTGCATTTATGCATGTGACTATATAAGCAGGCTGTTGACTTGCAATATCCTTTATGAATATAGAAATGATTCATAAGGCAGAAAAGACTGACACAAACACAGGAAAGGAGAAGAAAACTGCTTTCAGGTGCAGGGTAGTGAATGCATAATTCAACAGTTAAAAAGCATAAATTTACGGCCAGCCAATCAGTTAACATTTGTGGCTTCCTGTGGTTCCCTGATACAGCTAATTCCGTTTTCTTTAATGAGCCAACAAACAATTTTCATTTGCCAATATGAGAATTAAGCTGACACATTGTGTAAATAGGTCTAAAACTAACTAATAAAACTGGAAGTTTGTGACTTTTTGCCTGTTGGTGTTCATTTTAGTCTTCACACAAATTTCCAACCTTTTCCCCAGAAATCTCAGTTCCATTGGTATTAGATGTTAGTTATTTACTTATAAAATATGTGCTCATTACAAAGGTCTGTGAGTGCAGCTACATCAATTATTCATCATACAGGTCTGAAACACATTGGAGGTTCCGATAGGTAATTTCTAGGTACTGATGGGAAATGTTCCACAGCAGAGGCCAGCAGCAAGGTTTCAGGAAATGGAGCGTAGATTTGGGAAGCATAAACCAACCGGATACTTTATTAGTTCCTTTAAAGTTCTGTACTATTTAGAAAGATAGAGTGAGATACAGAGAAAATTAGGTGCTTCCTGTCACTGAAAAACCAGTGTATCTCAATATGCTCAGAGGGCTTAAGTCCTTTCTTCAACCCTCCAGTTTCCTGTTCAGAAGAGAAAAAAACAAAAAAAAACAAAACAAAACAAAACAAAAAAAACCAAAGCAAACAATCAGGATTTGGAAAATATAGGATCACAGGGACTGTATTTGTTTTACTATTTTCACTGTTTTATTGGATAAGGACACATGACACCGTATGTGAGTGTCAAAGTAAATTTATTTTAAACAGCAACTCATTCTTGAAATACTATTTCCATTAAATATGGTTAATATAGCTCAATAAAAATCAATAAAATAAAAAAATGTCTAAACACTGTTTCCAATACCTTAAGATGACTTTCTATTTTTTGTTTTTGAGAAAAAACTAAGTCTCATTTAGTAATGTTATTGATTGTATGTACAGAATCAATACATTATGTGTTATACACATACATGTTAAAGCATGTGGACAGCTCACAAGATTTAAACTTTCCAGAATTATTATCAGCACAATGGGAAATTCTGCTTCTCTTTTTATACTTCCACTGCTTTTCTGAGTGGTGAGACGCAGACATTTCATTGTCTCCTCTTTTATTGTTCACTTGTGGGTTAATTTACACATGTGTTCAGATACATGTACACACATAAAATACTCACATATATATTTGTTTTTATGCAAAAATAAAATAAGTTTGTTAGAGCTATTAGGGCGAATCACCTCTTAGGGAGATAACTGTTTTTATAATCATTGACTCACTGTTTTCTTTTGGGTTCATTTACCTTGTGTAAATTTGTAGAAGTCCCTCATTAATGGTAAATGTTGTGGTCTTTTGTTCATGCTATCAAATGCAAATTGTTTGGAATATATTACAGGCTTAAAAGTTTTCTTTCTAATTAACAGTGATTGTATATTTACATTTTCTGATTAGATAAGCTAGAATCGTGCCATTTAAAAGTAGAAAAAGGTGTGCAAATATTTACTATTTGATCTTGCAATGAGGGAAGGATGCAAGGTAAAGTGTTTGTCTCTAACTTCCTTGGGAAAGGTAATGAACTCAAATTTAATTCTGGTATTCCAAGAATCAGAGCCCTACCCCTCCCTTTTTAAAATATGCAAAGCTCCTTCCTTTTATATAAGGGGTGGTGATGGCAGAAAAAGAGTAGGTTTTACAAATATGAAATGCATTCTTTTAAGACAATATTAAAATATCTTATCATATTGTGAATTCTGTTTTTTGATTTCAAAAGCTTGCAGACATGGATTGAATAATTCAAACAATAAAGAAAAAATTTCTAACTACCTCTTATTTTATTTTACTTATTTTATGCACATGTTTTGGTGTCTGTATATTTGTCTGTGGACCACACACATGCCTTGTATCTCAGGGTTCAGAAAGAGGGTCTTGGGTCCCTGGAACTGGAGTTACAGGTGGTTATAAGTTTCTCAGAGTAGGTGCTGGGAACCAGACTGATTCTCCCTGCAAAAGCAGCAAGTGATCTTAACTGTTGAGCCATATGCTATTTACTTTTTAATTTATTATTGCTGTGTATGATATATGTGTAGGGATGCACAAATGCTAGAGTGCTTCTCTAGGGGTTTGCTTCTCTCTGCTTGTGGGTTCCATGACACTCTGTCATACACTGAGGCTCATGCTGTGCTATTTTGCCAGCCCCTATGCTTGTTATTACTTCTATCTCCAAAGTAATTTTTTTGTGTTGATTTTCCTTTTTTGAGACAGGGATTCACTATATAGCCTTAGATGACATGCAGCTGTCTATTTAGCCCAGGGTGGCTTCAAACTCTTCTTCTCTTAGCCTCTTGAGTAAGTGTTGGGATAAAGACACATGCCATCACAGACAAAAAAAGGTACTTCTTAGAGGAGGTTCTTGTTCTTTGCCCTCTTAGCCTGAACAGTGCAGAATTAAATTATTTTCTTTTTTATTTTTATTTTAAGATTTATTTATTTATTATATACACAGTGTTCTGCCGGCATGTATGCCTGTAGACCAGAAGAGGACACTAAATCTCATTATAGGTGGTTGTGAACCACCATGTGGTTGCTGGGAATTGAACTCAGAACCTCTGGAAGAGTAGCCAGTGCTCTTAACCTCTGAGCCATTTCTCCAGCCCTTAAATTATTTTCTTGAAGCTGGTTTTGATGACGTCTAAGAGAAGGACAGCTGTTATTTGAACAGCAGGTCTCTGTGCTGTCAAGGTATGTAAGTCCTCAGACACAATTGGGGACCTCTCAGCTGTCACATTCTTCTGGAGAGTTGACTTTTCCAGAATCAGGTTCCCCAGGGATCTCTTTCTGCTTCTGGATATTTTGGAATTAGGAAACAAGAGCAGTTTGTGGTGTGGATATGGTGGCAAGCGCCAGCAATGCCAGCACTTGGGAATCCAAGGCTGCAGTATCCCAGTCATGAGGCTGGCTTTGCCTCTGATTAGCACCAGCCGGAAGGTGCTGATCTGGGTAATTAGATGAAATGGAGAAGAATTATTTCTAATGACTAGCAAAGAGCTCAAAACTTCCATGTTTATACCTGATGTAATGAGCTGCTAGAAACTGCACACCACTTAAGCTAACAAGTAAGTAGATAAATATATTTACACAATAACAATTCAGAAAATGCAATATTGTTTGCCATGAGGGGATTGAACTCAGAACCTTAGGAACATTAGGCAAATCCTCCACCACTGAGATACAATCTACAGAAAATGCAATTTTTAAAAGACCATTGAGAAAAGCAGCAAAGTCACAAAGAATTTATGAATATATTACAAATGATATCCAAACCTTGGAGGAAAATTACAAACTTTGTTGACAGGTATAATGAGAGTTAAATCACGGAAATACCTGTGCATAGTTGGAAGGCAACTGCAAAGCTGTCGTTCCTCAAAATAACCTTCAGTTTCAATTAGGTGCAATAAAATTTCCATGTTCTCTTTTGGAAACTTTAAAATATGTTATCTCAGAAGAAGCAACCCGTTTCAAAAGAAGAGAACAGGGCGACATCACAGACTGATCCATAAAGATGTGGTCAGAATTTCAAACTTATTATGAGCCTGTAGTGAGTAAGAGGTAAAGCCAGAGAGCTGTACACTAGAGCCATGGGAACAGAAGAGTGAGGTCATAAAGATGCATTAACCAATGGGAAGTTGAGGATAACAGAAAATAAGTTGGCTGCTGGTGTAAGAAGAGCATCACCAGTAAATGGTACTTTGAGGATGGACTCTCCACATATAAAAACATTTCTGCTTTAGTATTGCCAAACATATGACCACACAGGCAAATGCTGATTCTTGGACTGAGAAGGACAATGTGACACCAAGATCAACCTGTTCTCAAAAACAAAATAGAGCATCAGAGAGTATGATTGCCCTGGAAAACAACTACGTTAATTGAGGAGTATTTTCTTATCAAAACACACTATAAATGAAGCTGAAATTATGCTTGGAATTGTTGGCTGGTATTGCAACACATAGAGCTGGCTGGAAAAACTAGTTTTCCTATCATGTAAAGACCAAGAAAAAAGGGCAATCAAACAGAAAGATAAGATACATGTGCAAGCATTTCACAAAAGAAAAAGAAAGTGGACATTAAAATCTGGAATATTTTATAGTCTCACTAAAATAAAAAATAATAAGTTCAGAGTACTATTTACAATCTTACATATGTATAGAAAGTGAATAATGCTGTTTAAAAATTTTATTATATTTTTCTCCCTCTGTCTCACTTTCTCTGTGTCTTGTGTGTGTGTGTGTGTGTGTGAAGGCATGACTAACATACAATTTCATACATGTGCAGATCAGAAGGAAACTCATGGAAGTCCATTCTGTCCTTCCATCACATGGTTCTTAAGGTCTGAACACAGCCTATCAGCACTTGGTAGCAAGTGCTGGTTTCAAGAAGGTAAAATGGACTTTCCTATAAGAATGCAGCCTATATAAATTAGTACAAAAATTTTGTGAAAGATCACTGGTAGTGTGAGCATATCGTATGACCCAATAATTTCACCTGTGGGGCGTCCACATAAGAGGACATTTTACAAGTGAACACCAGGACAAAAGTGTAGGAATATTCAAAGTTCTTCTGTTTGTAATAGCATTGCAGCTTTGATGTGGTGGTTTGAATGTAACTGACCCCCATAAACTCATATATATATATATATATATATATATATATATATATATATATATAGAGAGAGAGAGAGAGAGAGAGAGAGAGTGCCCTATAAGGAGGTGTGGCTCTGCTTGGGGATGGGATATGAGGTCTCATATATGCTCAAGTTACACCCAGTGTCACAGTTCACTTCCTGTTGCCTTTGGATCAAGATGTAGAATTTCTAGCTCCTTCTCCAGCACCATGTCTGCCTGCATGCCATCATGGCCCAACATCATGATAATGGACTAAACCTCTGAACTGTAAGGCACCCTAATTAATTTTTTTCCTTTATAAGAGTTGCCATGGTCATGGTGTATCTTCACAGCAATAGAAACTTTAAGTAAGACAATTGACAGCCTCAATAAAAGAAAACACCACTTAAATCTCTATCAATAACATAATTTAGGTTTCAAAGGTATAGTCAGGGTCCAAATGCCTGCTTAGCATGTGCCTGACCCCGTCTTCAGTTTCCTGCAGCAACTCCATCATTAGCACCACTGTTACCACAAAAGTACAATGTACATAAATCAGTGTAAATTTACAAACAGAATACTATTTAGCAGTGAGAAATAGATTGCCTGGGTCTTGCATGCATCAACATGAGTGTTGAAAACATATTGGTTGAAGGAAGTTATAGGATACAATGTAGCGCATGGTGTGAAACCATGAAAGATATAATAACACTGAAATGACACAGCTGTATGGCTAAGACTAAAGAGAAGAAGCAAAGGGATAACTGAAACAGATTCAGCTAGCTAATGTTTCTGGGAGCGAAATGGGATACTCTTCTGAGAGTATCATAGAGCCAGGAAACCTGTAGCCAAGGGAGTAGGCACATGAGTCTATTCCATTTGTCTGCATAAACTAAATATGCCTCTTAGTTCCTTTGTATTAATGTGTACATCCACGAAGAAAGTATGGAATATATACATATTAGAGTACTACTCAGCAGTAAAAAACAATGACTTCTTGAATTTTGCATACAAATGGACGGAAATTGAAAACACTATCCTGAGTGAGGTAAGCCAGACCCAAAAAGAGGAACATGGGATGTACTCACTCATATTTGGTTTCTAGCCATAAATAAAGGACATTGAGACTATAATTCGTGACTCTAGAGAAGCTAAATAAGAAGGTGAACCCAAAGAAAAACATACAAGCATCCCCCTGAATATTAACCTTCATCAGGCGATGAAAGAAGACAGAGACAGAGACCAACATTGGAGCACTGGACTGAAGTCTCACGATCCAAAGGAGGAGCAGAAGGAGAGTGAGCACGAGCAAGGATCTCAGGACGGCGAGGGGTGCACCCACACACTGAGGCAATGGGGATGATCTATCGGGAACTCACCAAGGCCAGCTGGCCGGGGACTGAAAAAGCATGGGACAAAACCGGTCTCGCTGAACATAATGGACAATGAGGACTACTGAGAACTGAAGAACAATGGCAATGGGTTCTTGATCCTATTGCATGTAATGGCTTTGTGGGAGCCCAGGTAGTTTGGATGCTCACCTTAATAGACCTGGATGGAGGTGGGTGGTCCTTGGACCTCCCACAGGGCAGAGAAACCTGCTTGCTCTTTGGGCTGAGGAGGAAGGAAGACTTGACTGGGGGAGGGGGAGGGAATGGGAGGTGGTGGCGGGGAAGAGGCAGAAATCTTTAATAATTAAATTAATTAATTAATAAAAAAAATCAGCAAGAAAAAAAAAAGAAAAAAAAATGTGTACATCCACAAAAGGGACACTGTAGTTATCAGCTCTATGCTGGTATGGTAGTTGTCCTGTAACTAAGTGACAGGCAAGTTCCGTCCTTATCTGCCAGCCTTGGGGATCCTCTGGACAACCCTCTGTGGCTGTCAAAGCTTCCTTAGCTTCATGTGATTTGTGGGCTGGTTTTCTTTGCTTTAAGTTAAAAAAAAAAACCACTTATGAGTGAGTACATATGATAATTAAATTTCTGGGTTTGGGTTACCTCACTCAAAATGGTGTTTTCTAGCTCCATCCATTTTCCTGCAAATTTCAAGATGTCATCATTTTTCTCTGTTGTGTAGTATTCCATTGTGTCAATGTACCAAATTTGCCTTTGGTCGAGGGGCATTTAGGTTGTTTCCAGGTTCTGGTTATGCCAAACAACAGACCTTGAAAGAACGTTACTCAACTTCAAATGGAAAAGCAAAAAACCCAGGATAGCCAAAACAATCCTGTACAATAAAAGAATTTCTGGAGGCATCACAATCCTTGACTTCAAACTCTACTGCAGAGCTTCAGTACTGAAAATAGCCTAGTACTGGAATAAAACAGACAGGAGGACCAATGGAACCACATAGAAGACCTGGATATTAATCCACACACTTACGAACATCTGATTTTTGGCAAAGAAGCAAAAAAAAAAAATATATATATATATATATATATATATATATATATATATATATCAAATGGAAAGAAGAAAACATATTCAACAAATGGTCCTGGCATAACTGGATATCAATCTGTAGAAGAATGAAAATAAATCCATACCTATCATTATGCACAAAACTCAAGTTCAAATGAAAAAAAGACCTCAACATAAAGCCAACTACAATGAACCTCGTGGAAGAAACTGGGAAGTACACTTGAATGCATTGGCACAGGAGACCAGTTCCTCAATTTAACATCAGTAGCACAGACACTGAGACAAGCAATTAATAAATGGGACCTCCTGAAACTGAAAAGCTTCCATCCATTTTTAATTAAATAAACCCCTTTTTAAATTTTTTTGTGGCTTTCACATCATGCATCTTGATCCCACTCATATCTCCATCCTTTTATACTCACTTTTGCACTAGAAACCTCTCCTCACAAACAAAATAAAATAAAATCTGAGCAGAAAAAAAAGAGAAAAGAAAGGAAGAAAGAAAGAAAGAAGGAAGGAAGCTTATTGTGGAACTTGTAGTGTAACACAGTGAGTCACACATTATGCTCTTTAACCCATATATCTTTACTTTTAAGAGTTCATTGAAACAACCTTCCTCAAGACCCAGTAATACCACTTTTGGGTATATATCCAAAGGATGCTCAATCATGCCACAAGGACATGTACTCAACTATGTTCATAGCAGCTTTGTTTGTCATAGTCAGAACCTGGAAACAACTTAAATGACCCTCGACCAAAGAATGGATAAAGAAAATTTACACAATGGAGTACTACACAGCAGAAACAAAACAAAACAACAAAAACCACAACAAAAAACAAAACAAAACAAAAAACCCGACATCTTGAATTTTGCAGGAAAATAGATGGAGCTAGAAAACATTATTTTGAGTGAGATAACCCAGACACAGAAAGACAATTATCACATGTACTCACTCATAGGTGGTTTTTAAACATAAAGCAAAGAAAACCAGCCTACAAACCACAGTCCCAGAGAACTTAGACAACAATGAGGACATTAAGAAAGTTATATAGATCTAATCTACATTGGAAGTAGAAAAAGACAAGATCTCCTGAGTTAGTTGGGAGCATGGGGACCTTGGGGGAGGGTTTAAAGGGAGAGGGGAGAGGGAGGGGGTCAGAGAAAAATGTAGAGCTCAATAAAAATTAATACAAAAACAAACAACCCCCCCCCCCAAAAAAAAACAACAGAAAAGAGTCATTGGTCTGGTTTGAAGTTTCTGGTTTCTCCTACACTACTGATACTTGCCCCCCACTGGGGCTCCTTTTGTTGATCTGTGTTCTGGAAATTCTGCAGCTTTAGGTCTACAGGACTGACCCCTTTATGTGCTCCAGCAGATCACAGAGGCAGTGGATGTTGGGGTTGGCCAACCAATTCTGGGCCTAGGTGGTTGCTGCACTGGTCAGTCCACCTACTCTCCCTTGTCCTCAACACCAGTGTGAGCTCTCTGGCACTGCCCCAACTAGTTCACCCAGTGCAGCAAGGACCAGGGGGTGGGGACAACTCTCCTGCTCTTATGACCCCAGGTCCAACTCTCCCACCTGCCACAGGTGGCACGGAGGGGAAGGGTGTATGGCATCTTTGAAAGGTTCCCGGGGAGTTAAAATTAGCACTGACTGAGGAAGCCTTCGCTTTCATATTTACTGCATAATTTATGTGCACAGCGTGAGTATCAAAAGTTTCTTGGGAGAATGCTTGCCTTTATAACTTAAAATTTGTTTTTCCACTTAGTCTGTCATTTGTAGCTGTTGTATGAGGTTGCTTGTTTGTTTCCCTGGAGGCCAGACTCCCAAAATAATCACACAGAAACTATATTATTTGCAACGTTCTTTGGCCAATAGCTTAAGCGTATTGCTAGCTAGCTCTTACATCTAGAATTAACCCATTTCCATTATTTTATATTTTACCACAAGGCTCATAGCCTACTGGCAAGGTTCCAGCTGGCAGCTTTTGTCTTTCCCCTCTAGCAGCTACATGGCATCTCACTGACTCTGCCTTCTTTCTCCCAGCATTCAGTTTAGTTTTCGCCAGCTAGCTCTATTCTGCTAAGCCACTGGCTGAAACAATTTCTTTATTTATTAACCAATAAAAGCAACATATATACAGAAGGACTTCCCACACCATTTCCCATTTTATATTTAAATAAAAATGAAGGTTTTGACTTTAACATAGTAAAATTACCTATAACAAAACAGGTATCAGGCAAGAATTATAGTTACAATATTTATATCTACTTTATCTTTTATCATAACTAAGGAAAACTATAATTATAACTATCTATTTTTCAACTCTATCAAAGACCACAAAAGGATATAATATTACCTAAGTTAACAGAAAGTGCATTGCATGTAATTTCCAAAATTCTAGAATTGGCAGAGACATCTCACTGCCTGGATAGTCACCCAAAGTTCTTCTGTAATGTTGTGGGCAGCCTATTGGCCCAAACTATCTGGCGGACTTTTCCATGAAGCAGGAAATTTCAAGGACAGTTCTGCTTATATTGGCAGTTTGTCAGTCATTTTCTTCTGTATCCTGAAGAATTTCTGACAGATTCTTTCATGAAGCAGGAACCCCAAAGGACTGTCTCACCATTAGGCAAATTCAGCTGTCATCTTTCTGTGGGTTCCGCATGCCTGTTATACAGCATAACATCACAGTCCAGGCAAGAACAGTTTCTTGCCCAAATGGCTAACCAACTCCATACAGAGTCTCTTCAGTGCCCATCTTCCTCTTGAAGCTATTAGTGTTGCCAGGAGCAGATGTGTCTCATTGTCATAAAAAGTCCTAAGTTATTAAAACATTTTAATTGCTTGTTTTGTAGTCTTTTTAGTCTTTGAAAGATTTGAAGAATACCTATCTAACTAAAATATATCTCTGTACATCTAGAAAACCTAACTTACATGTCTATAAACTTGATTATTATAGATGACTCTCTATTAACCTATATTTCTTAATTATGTATTACATTTTTAAATGAGCTACACAAACACAATACCTTAATCAAGAGCAGAAACATATCTATACAAAATTGACCTTAAATTTGTATCAACAAACTAAGATCCATATCAATGCAAATCTCTATAGCATATAGCCCAACAGTTATGTATTATACCTCCCAATATTGGTCTTGCTTTGTTTTAAGAAATCTTTTCTTCTGAAAGACTGTAATGTTCTCCAAGTTCTGTCATTTCTCTGTAAGAACTTGGGTGAGTTTTCTGCACTTGGCGTATTGGTTTCAGTTTTCCAACCATACTGTCACAGTGTCTCAGCATGAAGGCTAATTTTTGTCTCCACTTCAAAGATATTCTCTTGACAGTACCTTCATCTCGTCATTTTTTTTGTTTTGTTTCCTCTTTTTGAATTCCTTTAATTTATACTTTTGGCTTTCTTTTCTTTTTTTATTTTTTATGTGATGGATATTAGATTTTATGCTCTATTTCTTTATCTCAACTTTTCTTTTATTTAAAAAAGTTATGCTTTTTTGCTTCATGAATTTTGTAGAGGTTTTCTTCTGGCACACTCATTTATTTTCAGTTTGTCATTATGCACTGCTTCATTTTTCATTAAAGCCCTTTTTGCATATGTGTTATTAGGTTTTATTCTTTGCTATCCCCTCATTCTACAATCTTCCCTGTCTTCATGTTCCCATCTGTCTAGGTGTCTTCTTTCCATAAATAGTTGTCCATCTTGCTTTATGTCACATGTCCTACATTGTTATGTATTTATCTCTAAAAGAGTGTCTTGCTGTGAGTCCCAGGCTCATTTCAAATTGATCCAATCCTCCTGTCAAGTTTCCCAAGTGCTGAACTACATAGACATATACCACCACACTTGACTTTACTTAATTCTCTTAGTTAATATTTCATTTCATTAACATTTTTGTTTTTTCAAAATAACCAATTATACAGTTTAACTGTCAAAGGTGTGTGTATGTTTCTTGATAATGAACAAAGAGTCTAGGACATTTTATGCTAGAGTTCTCCTGCAAATAAGCCTTGTTTTATTTTCCAATTGTGTTCTTTTCTTATAACATTTAATTCGTTCTGTATGAAGACAAGAGCCACTTTGATTTCTCTGATAAGGCTAATATAATTTTTGTCATATATTTTCTGTTCAGTTTGGGCCATTTTCCCCTTAGTATTGGCTTTCCTGACAATTATAAGCCTGCCTCATTACATTTAGGAAGCAAGACTAGGAATCGTGATCTAAATCCAGTCATCACAAAACACGGAAGGACTCTAGTAAATTAGGAATAATTTTGCTAATTTTTCACTATGTGGAAATCTATAGTTTTCTCTCCCCTTAAGGAAATTCCAGTTTATGGAACATCATGTGTATAAATAGTATGGTGTGAGCCCTGACCCATGGAAGAAACATAAAAGGAAACAGAGTACTACTAGGTTCTAATACAGGCTTCCACAAAGACTGGGAAACCAGGTAGGTAAGGAGACCAGTCAGCTTATTAGTCACAGGTCTAATAAAGTTTATCTATTTAAATGGAGGAAATAGGGTGTAAGACCATTTCCTAGGAATAAGCCAGGCAAATTTTCTTGAAAGCACAGTGACTCTATCTCATCAAAACTCGTGTGGCTTTTGAGTGTGAGTTGTGTCATTATTTTTTAGATAGCCATTTAGCTCTAACCCTATTCATACAGAGAAAGTGTTAGGAAATATACAAATTACGGCACAAGTCGAACCTGACATTCCAAGACCAAGTTCTTCGAATCACTTCATTGGATGCCCTCACATCTGTGTTCTTCCATGTTAGTGATGTCATGGCTGTTGGCGATGCAGCTTTCTTTGAAGTGAACCCTACTAACTAGACACTGATACCCTTCCAGCAAGTTTTGTCAATGATGTTTGTGACGTTGGTGGCAGGTGTGGATAAGAACTTCCAGTTGATCAAAAATCTTACACTCTTTCTTCAGAACATTCTGGTGATTTGAACTCAGGTCCTCATGTTCACCGCAACCAGCTCTTACCCAACAAGACATTTCACCAGGCCAGTATTCTGAATGCCTTATTTTAAAAGTTTTGGAAACTTTAAACATCACTACTAGGGCATTTGTATAGCCTTTTCTCAGAGGAATCCTGCAGCCTTGGTACTAAGCTTGAGCAGAGGGAAGGCTCAATAAAAGGCTACCAGAAGTCCTCTAAACTTGTCTCTCTCCATTTTAGCATTGTCACATTCTGCTAGGTCCTGTTCTGTTCACTCGTAACTTGGTACTCCATGGAACACTTGACAGAGACAGCTGTTGGTCTTCTGTGGACTTTGAGCCTGAACTTTGTTAGCCTGTCTGTGGCTCTAATATTTCCCAACTGCTGATCACCTCTATTTTTAATGTTAGTATGGCTGAACATTTAGTCTCTTTTGTTCTTGTTTACATTTCCTTAATATGATTTTAAATAGGAAGATTATAGGTGTATAATGTTCCCTCTTAACGCAGGAAATCCTACAAAGTATTTGGAAAAGATGAACCTCATTGTGCTTTCTAAGACATTAAATTGTATTTTAATGGCCTAAATGTGTCTTAATTTTCATGACATATGTTGTATATTGAATTTTTGCCTATCCATTATACTTAGGAATTATATTTAGGCTGTGATCTCATTTCACACTGCCATGGTTGGAACATACAGCAGTTTTGTAAGAAAGTCACGTGATTTTCTCTCTAGGTAGTGCAAATATAGTTTAAGAAATACCAGTTGTGTATGGCAAATTTAGAACAAGATAGAGTTCCTCAAGAACAGATTATGTTTTAATTATTGCAATTCAGAGTCACAAAATATTCCGAGTCATTTTTATCACTAGGATATGTTCCATAAGGAAATAAGCTCTAAAACGAAGTACCACCTTCTGTTGCTAAGAGGAAAATGCTCCTAAGTGGCTCACTCTCTAGACGCGCATCTACAGACTCCTTCTCGAGTGGTTCACTCACAGCCATCATCGACTCCTGCAACTTAATATAAAGCAAATTGCTTTCTTCATAGAGTATGGCTGCAAGATTTATTAGTGACTAAAGCATGTAATCCTCATAAATAATCCAGTCTAGGTAAAATTCTTCAAGGCCAAAGGGCTCACGTGACATTTTTCATTTGGCTACAGAATGGCCATTTGGGCTTATAGGATCATTGAGTCTACATATCAGGCAATTGATATAGATCCATTCAAAGTCTATAAAATATAGAAAATGCCTTTAAAATTTTAGGATATATAATTCAGGCACATTATATATATTTCAGCCTTCAGGACTTTCTGAGATACAGTGGATGTACCCTTGGTTAATACCTAAATGGGATATAGTCAAATATAGACTGACGCTAATAGTTCAGTAATTTCTATTTTCATTGTCTTCATAGAATCATCTTATATGGCTTACTACTGTTTTGTTTAAGGAGTATGTTTTTTAAAGGACAAATTTTAGTTCTTAGACCACAGTGATAGTACAAATCATGGCTGCTTGAGAACAAGTTAATATTAAACTTGCCTAAGAGAGCCTGTGAGAAGTTAAGGAAGACATTTCTAAATATTAGCAGAGTGTTATTATTTTTCAGAATTTCATTTTAATCCATGCACAGACATTTTATCTCTGCTCAGACAGATAAGTTACAGGTAGATTAAAACATATTCTCAACAATTAAAATATGCAAATTCTATTTGTATTTGTATGAATGGTTTGTTTACATATTTGTATAAAATATGCAATTATATACAAATATACAAATTACATAGAGGCTGGAGAATTGGCTTAGTGGTAAAGAGCATATTCGATTCTTGCGAGAACCCAAGTTCTGTTCCCAGAACCTATAGAAGGTGGCTCACAACAGCCTGCAACTCCAGCTCCAAGAGATCTGATCCCCTCTTCTGGTTTCTGAGGATACTACATTTGTATATACATGCTCCATTCTTCCTCACTGCAACATATACATAAAACTAAAGAAAGAAACAAATATATTATTACAAACTATTGTGAACAGCAAGGGGGGAAGTTCATGAGACCTCAACCCTAGACAAAGAGCTATAGGGAAGTGTCCACCAATTGACCATCTAATGCCAAATAAATGGGTCATTTATGTAACTTTACGTGGACTGAATAGGGTATATTAGTGTATTTTATATATATATATATATATATATATATATATATATATATATATATATAAAACAACAACAAAGAAAAACAAGTGAACACATGGGGGCATGGGAGGATTTGGAAGTAGGAAATGGAAGGGAGAAATGATGTAATCATATTATAGTTTCAAAAACATTAATGGTACTTCAGCATTTGAGTAACAGTTTAATGCATTTTAGAATATAGTATTTATTTATTCATAGAATTTAGAATGCTCCTGATTTCTTCTGCAAGGCTGTGATGCAAAAAGGAATACATCCAGTATTATCAGCGTTCTCCTTGGTGGGCCAGCATGGCACATACCAGCTCTGCATGCGCTCTGTGATTGCAGGGTACAGAAAGGTAACCCAACCCCTTCTGTGTTTACATTGCCATTGTAACCACAGGCTACAAGAATGACAATGGTTGATTTTTCTCACTGTTTTTTTTTTGGAAATTATAACTACTTCAGAGAACTGGGGAGATGCTGAGTGGGCAAAGTGTTTGTGGGACAAGTGTGAGAGGGCCTGAAAGTGATCCTCCTCCATCCATAGAACCCAGGAGTAGCCATGTGTGATTTCCGTCCCAGGAAGGCAGATCGCTGGTGCTTGCTGGCCAGCCAGACCAGCCAAATGGGCTAGATTCTGAGTCTGTCCCCCCAAAGATGGGAAATACTGGAGGACATCTGATGTTGATATATGGCGTCCATGCATCTCTACACTCTGTGCACACGTGTATACACACACACATACACACAGACACACACACAATAAATGATAAAAATATAGATTTTCATTAATACAGCTACTATTTGTGTCCCCTAATCATTTATGTATCAGTTTTTTAGGGATAATGTCATCAAATAAATACTTGGTGTCTTGTAACGAACTTGGCCATGTTGTGGCTCACATTAGATTTCCATTCATTCTTGCGGACTGAGTTGTGTATTGGATATCCTCAATGTAGCTCTAACCCTGACATTTCCTCTGAAATACAGGTGTCTACTTCTATGCGCTGTCTCACTCCAAAATAATATCCTCACGTTAGTTCCCAGCTAACTTACGTGTGTTTGGTAAAGGTTACTGTAGTATGTCAAGACAGGAAGAGGCCTGGGTGTGGGGACAGAAAAACTTTAATCACTGAGTTGAGTTTAGCAAATCACTTAATTTTTTTCTCCCCCAAGTTAGAAGTCTTGAATGAATTATTGAGCTTTCTACTCATTCTAAAATTATTGTGAATTACAAACTGGATCCCACTTATTCTACTTCTGTAGCCCCGTTTGCTGCTACCATACCCAGTCACTGGCTGCCTGAGGGACCACTTGCCCCATGCTTGCAATATCCACCTTTCTTTCCTCATACTGCTGGAAGTGCTCTGTTACCCCAAAATAATCTCACTTCACTTATTTTAAGGAAAGATCTCATGGCTCACTAAGTGTGAAACTCAAACAAACTTGTTTGAAACACCCTGCTCGTCGTGGTCTGGCTTCCATCAGCACCCCGAATCACGCGCCACGTGATGCATGTGTTTCGGAACAACGAGCTCTGTTTATTTCCCACAGGATTTATGCCCTTTGAATCTCAATGCTCTTTCTTCTATCAGAAATACCCAGGCCCCTTTGCAGCCACTGTCCCAGTTCTTCACGCTTTTGTGAGTAAAACTGACAGCATCATTTCGTAGCTGCTTGGGGAATTGCATATAGTGCAGCACTTAGCACAGCGCCTACATCATTTTAAAGAGCAATGTTTATAAGAAGGGACCACGTGAAATTTTTACTCTATTAGCTCTTCGTTAGTGATCTTATATGATCCCTGTGTGTCTTAAGCTCTCACATGTTCAACTGGAACTTTTTTTTCCAGTTCTATCATTTTTATTACTTCCCTCACTCAGTTTCCCAGCTGAGTAGCACAATTTTTACTGTTAACATTAAACATTGTGACTTACTCCCAAATTCCATGCCATTCTAGGAAAAAATGATTACCGAGAAAGCCTGTATATGAAGCTATTGGGTTATTTTTGAGAAAGCTGTGTATGAGGCTTGCAGTGGCCACAGTCATACTGAATTCTCCATGACACACTATCAAACAGTATGGCCACCATCTGTGCTAGAAATAAGAATGTTTTGGAAACAGAAGGTCAAGATCTCCTGAGTAAATTGGGAATATGTGGAGGAGAGGAGAGGGTGGAAGGGAAGTTGAGAGGGGAGAAGGGCAAGGGGTCAGAGAACATGAGGGATCAGGAAGGTCAAGTTAGGGAAAGGACAGAGAGGAAGAGCTAGGAAGAGGTATCTAGACAGTGGGAAACCTGGTACTAGGTAAATCTCCAGGAATCCTCAAGGATGACTCCAGCTAAGCATTTAAGCAATAGTAGAGAGGGTGCCTAAAATGTCCTTTCCCTGAAATCAGATTGATGACTACCTTAATTTTCATCATAGAACCTTTATCCAGTAACTGATGGAAGGAGATACAGAGATCGACAGCTAAGCACTTGGCTGAGCTCCCAGAGTTCAGGCGAAGAGAGGGAGGGGTGATAATATGAACAAAGGAGTCAAGAACATAATGGGGAAACCCACAGAAACAGATGACCCAAGAAAGTGGGAGCTCACTGATTCCAGACTGACAACTGGGGGACCCTGTATAGGACTGAAGTAGGCTCTCTGAGTGGGTGACAGCTGTGTGGCCTGAGCTGCTTGTACAGCTACTGGCAGTATTTATCCTTAGTGCCTGAACTGGCTTAGTGGAACCCATTCCTTATGGAGAGATACCTTGCTCAGCCTAGATACAGATTTTGTTGACTCCCCATGGGAGGCCTCACCCTCTTTGAGGAGTGAATGGGAGGTGGGGTGGGGGGGATTAGTGGAACAGAAGAGGGGAGGGGAGGGAACTGGGATTGGTAAGTAAAAAAAAAAGATGTTTTTTAAAAAGAAATAAAAAGAAAGGACAGCAATGATTTGCCTCTCTAAGGCAATCTGATAATTAGAGTCTTGAAACTTTCAAAGCCCTAGTCTTTCTGCTTTTCTTCAAGAATAAAAAGATCCATGGGTAAACCTGGTTACCACTCTTAGGTGGTGAGACCTGACCTTTCAGTACTCACTGCTTAGCAGCAATGGTCAGAGCCTGATAGGGACACCTCTTTCTCAGAGGCACTGCAAGCCTCAACATTTCTAGATGACTTCAGATCTGGTGGGGTTTGGCTGTTTGCTTTCAGGCCTTCAGTCGTGGAATTGTATACATTCTCAGGATGCTTGCAATGGAGCTTTGCTGCCTGTGTATAACTCTACTCTCCATTGAAGCTGAATTTTTCTTAAATTAAAAAAAAAAAGAAAAAAAAAACCAAGGAATAAATAGATGGAACGGGTATGGACCTAAAATATGCTCTTGAATTCTCCAAGCAATGTATTTGCTACCATACATCATTGGCTTTCATGTGTTGATGAGAGCATCATCAAGTCTAGTCCTTGCCCCTGTAGAAAACACACTGTCACATATTGTTTAAACGTGTGATTACAAGGATCTTAGAAATCTAAGATGATATTTATTTGAGTAGTGAAAATACGCATTTTCAGCTTATTTCCCTTTCATGTGAACTACATTTCCTTCATGTTTATCCAAAGACCCCAAAACACTAAACTCAGGCAGCTTTCAAGGGCAGGCTTGTAATCCAAGCTTGCCATAGCAGCATTATAAAATTTAGAAGGAACACGTGATTGTGGGTGGGCACTGTACATGAGTTGCCAGTCTGAGTGAAAACTGAGAATTTTCTTATTCATTTTAAAAGTTACATTTTATTATTTTCAGATTTTATTATAATTACACCATTTTCCATCCCTTCCTACCTGCAAACTCTTCTATGGACCATTCTTTGCTCTCTTCCAAATTCAAGGCCACTTTTTAAAATTAATTGATTGATGTTACGTACATATATGGATATGTAAATACACACACATATATTCCTAAGTATATAAATATAATCTGCTCAGTCTGGATAGTTACTCGTATGTATGTTGCAAACATTAGAGAGACAGAGCCAACTTTCTCTTTCATTTGGATCATTAAATTGATAGAAGGCGCACTTGGAGCTATTAGTGGCTGTGTCCGCCCACTGTGTGGGGAAGACATATTTGATAACAGACATAGTACAGAGGAAGTTAAAGTTAAAAAAATGGAGAGAGAGGGAGAGAGAGAGAGAGAGAGGGGGGGGGGGCATGGTGTCAATGAATTAAAGGAACTAATGAGAATCAGCAGACAGTTTAGTCACCTGCAGAAACAGTCCTAATTTAAGACCTGTTTAATTTTATGTGAGAGATGTCTGGATAATCAGGTCAGTAATCTGATTACAGCCTTTAGAGTAAAAATGTTATGCTTACTGTTCGTGTTGGAAATATTGCCAACATTATTTTTTACTTACTTTTCCCTGCATGGTAGGAAGTTTTTCTGAGGAAAGTCTGGCTAATATGACAATCAGTTACGTCTTGAAAACTTTAAACCTGGGAGTATGCAGACACATTTGAGGCTCCACAGATTACAAGCACACAATTTGTAAACATTTTAGAGAAGAATGTAAAACCAACAAACGTTTTCTCTCTTCCTCTCTTCTGTGGTGGCTACGGTTGGCGAGTATGTATATTGACTTGTTCCCAAGCAGCAGAAAGCTGACAAAATCTACAGAACTTTCCTGGGTTTGATACAGTGCAATCCATAGCAGTTATGCACATGGTTACCAAGAAGACCTTTACTTCCTGTGCCACTGGAATTCTCACCCCACTCTTTGACCCATTACAAAAGACTTCCTTCTGTCAGATGCTGTCTTTCCAGATCTGTAATACACCTTGTGTGTTTCCTTTTCGTCTTACTGAAACATGACTTGTCTCCAAGTAGTTTTCCAGAATGAAAGAGAGCTCAGAAAACATCTCATTACTACAAAACAGGGTTTCTTATAAACTCTATTCCATATGTAATGCCCACTCATTTGAGCTCCTTTTCAGTGTTTGGCATTTCAGTTTGTATACATCTACATATTTGTATATAAATCATCCTGTGCAACCACACACTTTAGGAGAAACTATTATGGGGGTGGGAAATATGTTAAATAATTATCATTTTTTATAATCTGAAATGCTCTTTTTCTTGTGTTTCAAAATACTGGCCTCTACAGCTTCTATAGCAGTGACATTGAAGGTTCTGTAGCTCAGAACGAACCATGCATTCGAATATTTCATTCTTGAGTAATTGAGGTTCATTGTAATTGGAGATTTTTGTAAAAAGATTGGGCATGTTTCCACAGTCTCCTTAGTTAGTCCTTCTAATTGACTAGATGCAGCTTTCAAACCTCTCTGACAGGAGTGCACCTAATGACGTGTGATTGGAGTTAATATGGAATTACATATGTGTCCCCAGAGAGAATAATCTGTGGTGGCACTTATGCATGGAGATGGAAATCCTGAGCTCTGCTTAGTGTTCATCACGTTATACCACTGCTTACATTGCAAGTGCCATTTGGATGTCAAACTCCCACACGGGATGATACAGCCCAGCTGATTGGTCTCCACAGGGCAAATTCCACTAGCATGTTCCAGGCTCTTGTGTGGTGGGTGTTCACAGGCGGCCGTTGGGTATGTGCCCCGATCCATCTGTCTGACTGTCCCAGGCAAGCTCTGGTGTTGGCCTAAGTGTAACCTCATCTTCTACAGAGCTTTCCCCATCTCTTCTCTGCTTCTTTGGCTTGCTTCTCATGCACTCCTTGGTCATGGTCATTATACTGTTCACATTTGCTGAACTGTAATGTTAATGTGGTAGGCAAAGAGCTGAGGTAAGTTTTCCCCCTGTCCTAGTTTGGGATTCTAGTGTTACGACAAAACAGCATGGCAAAAAATCAAGTTGGGGAGGAAAGGGTTTATTGGGCTTACATTTCAGCATTGCCGTTCATCACTGAAGGAAGTCAGGCCAGGAACTCAAACATAATAGGATCCCGGAGGCAGGAACTGACGCAGAGGCCATGGAGGAGAGCTGCTTACAGGTTTGCTTTTCCTCATTTGCTCAGTCCACTTTCTTATAGAACCCAGGACCAGCAGCCCTGGGATGTCACCACCCACCATGAGCTGACCCCTCCCCCATCGTTCCCCCACATTGGTTACTAAATGAGAAAATGCCGTATAGCTGATCTCATGGAGGCATTTCCTCAACTGACATTCCTTCTTCTGATTTCTGTAGCTTGTACCAGGTTCACACACAAAGCCACCCAGGACACACTCTTCATACTGTCTGAGAGAAGTGTGTCTTTGTTTTCCTTCACAGCTGGAGCACACACAATCCACTGTGCAGTGAAGTTACCTCCAGTTTGAGCTGTCCTAAGATTCAATATGACTGTCACAAGCCGCAGGCTTCTTGTTCAGCATCCGTTGGCCTGTTCTTTACTCATTTACAGGTACTGTTCATCAGTGGATATTCTCTTTTACCTTGTGATATGGAATCACAAGACAAGTTGTATTTGTCCTTGTCTATGTTCAAGGACTTGATCTATATGTAAAGCAAAATTATTTGTGAGAGGGCTGAAACAGGCTCTGGAAGCACCGTGTGGGAAGCAGTTGTTTCTACCCCAACAACTGTCTCCCTGATAACATGAAGAAGTGACATCTCTGCTTTCTTCATAAGCATACAGCACTCAGATTAGGACTGCTCTTTTTGTTGATACAATGGTTGGCATGTGTACAGTGCTGCCTCGTGCATTCGTGTCTCCTGGGCCTCATCTTCCAGCTTGCTCGGCCCCATCTGATTCGATGAATACAGACAAGCTACCTCTCTTAAGGAAGCCAAGACAGCACACTAGAAATGTCAGGTGGTCATGGGAGGCTGCAGATGATGTAGTCTGCACAATGTAGCAATTAAATTGAACAGAAAAAAAAGCCTCAAAATATCCTTCGATGCTACTGGCTAAGTGAAAATGATGATAATGAGTTCATATACCTGGCAGCGGTGAGGTGGGATGAGGTGCTTCTCAGGATAAAGAGCCAATGTATCAAGGTCTTCTGATGTTCCTTCTCACACATTGAGTTTGTTTAAGTGGATTAGTGAGAGCAGACTAGAGTAGCCATTGAATGTTATGAACTAGGCTGAAACTCTGGCCCGACCTAGGGTATATGAAGTGAAAGCATCCTAGTTTCCTTCCGGCAGAATGTCTGTCTATGTCTTCACTCTCAGAGGACCCATGGTCCTTGCTACAGGGAGGAATGAGTCCTTACCGCTGTAAGAATGCACAGTTTTGACTCTACAGCTTTTCCCCACCCTTTCCCCCTTTGCATGTGTGAGCAAATCATTTGTATTTTCATTTCAGCCTCATTAACATGCAGCAGAATGTTCAAGTCTACATTAAGTAAATGAATTCTGAATGACTGAATGTTGGTTCATGGTTCTCTTTATGGAAAAGCATATACTTTATTGGTCTACTTGCCTGCTTATTTGCATTAAACTTATGACCTCACGGACCAGGTTGTCTGTATATATTCCTATTAAAACATATCCTCCTGTAACTTTTGTTTTAAAAACCCCTTTGAGATTGAAAACTGACCAGACGAAGGCAGGAGACTATGAATGCCATGGTTTTCAGCATTCACTTATTTTAGAAGAAAGGAAACTTCCTTTCCTCACCTCCCACAGCCTGAAGAAAGTTTCCTTTTTGAGAACAAAATTACCATTTGTTTCAAGACTTCTCTTCAATTATAGCAATTTCCACATGTTTTCAAACTATTCTCAGCAAAAGAAAAGCCAACATCATGTGCTTTTGAAACACAGGCCGATCTGGCAGACACAGGTTTAGAGGAATCAGGGCTAAAACTCCCGCTTTGGGAGGTTTTCTCCTTCGATCTTGGCTATTGTCCAGCCTTTTGTTAACTCAGAAGCCCGACGACCGAGCTACGAGCCGCGTTTAACTGCTGCACCAAGTGGATCTTCAGCTCGCTATCTGGCAGCTAACCCTCTTCAGGGTAAGATGGCCCAGCCACCCGCTTAGCTGAGGTTTGCCCTGTGTACACTTTATGCTCTTAGGCTCTGGCTGGGAGGACGAGCAGGAAGCATCCAACGCAATCAGCCAGCTGTGGCCTGCCAGTTCGATTCCTTGACAGGTAGCAGGCTGGATTCTTGGCTGTAAAACACTTCCAAGCATCCATGTGTGTTAGGGAGGGCAACTGTTTAGCCTAAGCAATTCAAAGAAGCGTGATTGTGCTTCGGAGTACACAGAAAGTCACCACATCTGCTTCGTATTTTTGGCATTTAGAACTGAACTAGAACAGAGAAATAAACATACAGCTTTGAATATAGAGTAAAAACAAGTTCATGGTAACAGATGAGCATATTGTATATAACCCAGTGAAAATTTCCTTAATGAGGGTTTCTTTTGGCAAAGTGAGAAATATTTCTGGTGTTAATCAAGGATTTTTTTTTAAGATTTAATAGAAAATATTATCTATTTAAACATCAAGGCAGCCTATCATTCCTTCTTAAACCTATTATAGTCAATTGTTGAGCTGCTGCCGTGGTGTCATGTGACCTATTGCAAATATTTGGGGTGTCATCTGCACTACATTAGCCTTTCTAGTGGTAGTTATTAAAAAAATAATTTGGATGTAGTACGCTAAAAACATTCAAGGCTATGAATTAGAACTTCATTAACCACTTTCAGCTTTTATTTTGGTTCAAATGTAAATGCAGTCATTTGATATCTAAGTGTATATAATATGTGATGACGGTCTTTTAAAAGTGTAATCTAGCAGAAAATACATCTTAATTTGAGTGTAACACTGCTTTAAATATAATTTCAATATTCTTCAGCATCTGGCGTCTCAAAGCATGAGGTCATGTGAGGTTAAGAAAACTTTTCCTGCCAATAATAATAAGTTTACTTCAGACAAATACTGAGAAAGAAGTTGCATTTAAGATGGTCAGGCATCGTGGAGAAAAATAAAGTCCCGGCATGTGGAGACGTCACTGTGTAGGACCATTGTTCTTCAGGATGTATTTTTTTTTTTTAATTGCCCAGCCTAGAGGTAGCATTTGGGAGACTTGTGGATGGAGAACCTGACATGAAACAATTAGCCCAGGTAGCTCAGGCTTGCTGATTATACTCAGATTCCTTCCTGATCCCTCTTCTGTAATGTCCAGTTAAGTATTTTCATATTTATTTGTCAAAGTCTGTGACCCAGTAGGCTATGATCTATGTGAAGACAGAGACCATGTCAGGGCTCTAGTGCATCCCCAGGGTCAAGCTTATATGCGAGTAGCAGGTTGCTTAGGGAGCAGTCGTAGATACCTGGACTTGCTCTAAATGTGTGTGTGTGTGTGTTGACGCCTGTCCCACGCCTAACAACAACTGCGGGTGGATTATTGCCACACCCACTTTCCAGAAGACTGAGGAGAAGGACAGAGAGGTTGACCCCTTTGCGAAAGACATTCAACTATTGGGCAGAGAAGCAAAACTTAAGCTAGGTGGTCTGCCTCTTTTTAGATGCTTGCTTATCAACGCTAAATGAATTCTTGACAAAGTAAAAATACTTTATATTAATCAAGACTGAAAAATGACCTAATAGTCAACATTAGATGCTAAGGTTGACTGTCATAAATTACCCTTTGTTAATACCTTATTTAAAAAATTGTGTTAGCCTTTTTTAATGCATAGGAATCTGGGGTGCATGTGTTTGTATGTGCACATGTGCGCCTGTTTGTGTGTATGTGTACATGTGTATATATGTGTATCTGTTTATATATATGTGCACATGGATATGTATGTGTGCACGTGTAACTGTGTGTCCATGCATGTAGGTATGTGTGTACATTTGTGCATGTGTGTACCTGTGTTTATGTGTGTATGTATGTGTGTGTACATATGTGTGTGTTGAAAGAAGTTGCTTGCTTGTTTCTCAGCCACCTGGACTCCTGAGATACCCACACAGAAACTGTATTAATTAAATCACTGTTTGGCCAATCACTGCAGCATATTCTTAGCAAGGTCTTACATATTCAATTAACCCTTTTCTATTATTTTATTTTTTAGCTCTAGTCTCATGGCCTACTGTCAAGGTTCCAGCTGGCAGCTCACGTCTTTCCCTTTGGCAGCTACATGGAGTCTTACTGACTCCGCCATCTTTCTCCCAGCATTCAGTTTAGTTTCCCCCACCTAGCTCTATTCTGCTAAGCCACTGGTTTTTATTGGTTATTTGTTAACCAATAAAAGCAACACATATACAGAAGAACTACCCACACCATGTGTACCTACGTGTTTGAGTACCTGTGTGTATGTGTGTGTGTGTATTTGTACCTGCATGTATGTGTGTGTGTGTGTGTGTCTTTGTCTCTTCTTTTTAATAGATGAGGAAACTGTAATGGTTAAGTAATTTGGTGGTTCATCTTGCTAATAATACACTCTGGACTGGAAGCAAAGCAGTCTCAACTGCAAACTCACATTCTTTGTTGCACATAGCTCATGCCTCTGTCCTCTGGCTACTAATGCAGTGGATAGAGATCAGGTTGGGCAGTATGTGGTCTTTCCTGGAAAGATATTGATCTCCTTGATTTTTTTTTTCACTCCGTGATATGGGCTTTGTGAGTAACAGGGATCTGCCTTTTCCTTGCCTTGAGGGGAAGCAAGGCAGGGCAGGAATCACCTTTGTAACTAATTTAGGTTGACAGCAGTTTAGTGTAGCCCTGAAGTTACAGATTCCGAGCTCTTATGATTCTGTGCTGAAAGCCAGAAAGAATAAATTATTCTCTTCCCTTCTTCTGTCATTTTAAATCTGCAGGGGAATTGAGTGCTATGAAAACTTGAAACCAGTTCCTCTGTTGTTAGCATATGATTATTTTATGGTCTGTCAGAGATTAGAGTGGGGGTCTGCACAGTTCAAGTGTTATTTTTAATCAGGTACTCATAATTCATTTTATATAGAGACCTGATGAGTATTTGTTAATTACAGCGATCATATAATCTTTCAAATGCAAATAGTCTGACTCAAGGTTCAGTTTGTTTGGTACCAACTGATGATTAAAGAATGGTATAGCTTTACAGTTGTTTTATTCCCATCTGTGTGCGCCAGGCAATCACCACTTACAGATGGTCGTGATTCTGAGACAGGTTGCTACATGCAGAAAAAGTATGTTTCAGTTATCTTAATAAGATTTATTGCAGTAGTCACAGCTAAGTGCTTAAACCTTAATGATAATTGCTGCTAATCTTTCAAGAAAATGATTAGAGTTTAATAAACCTCAAGAAGGGTATTTTCCTGTGAACTTCAACAGAATTGCCAAGGTAAATTTTATGTTTATTTTCTCATCTAATGAATTGTAAGACTGTGTGCTCTTTACTGCTTTCAGAAACTGGATTTGGTACATGTACGCATGTGCATGCACGCCCAAATACACACGTAGAGTATAAAGACTAATAGTTGCTATGAAAAAATAATGAGTCAAATTGCACTAAATAATTTTTGTAGAAATATACTAAATTAATTCCTATTAGCCTCAATACATAATGCATAGTCAGCCATTAGAACATGCACTTGTAACTCCACATATTTAGGAAGCAGAGACAGGAAGGTCATGATCTCTAATCTAGATTGGACAACATATCAAGATTATTCCTCTAAAATATGTTTGTATTGTAAAATTATGCTAACTACTTTGATAATCTAGTGCAGTGTTTAGGGGCTGGAGAGATGACTCAGTGGTTGTGAGCATGTTGGTTTTGAGGAGGACTGTGGAGAGGAGGCGAGCAGGTCTGCTTTTCGTCCCGCCTGGCTCTCACATGGTTAGCTTTACACCCGAAATAACAACACACAAATTGTATTCATATAAACACTGCCTGGTCCATTATATCTAGCCTCTTCTTGGCTAACTCTCATATCTTGCTTAACCCATATTTAGTAATCTGTGTAGCACCAGTCTTACAGGGAAAGATTCAGCATGTCTGACCTGGCAGCTTGCTCCATTGCATCTGACCAGAGAGGAGAGGTATGGCATCTGGCTCACTTCCCTTCTTCCCAGCATTCTGTTCTGTCTACTCCACCCACCTAAGAGCTGGCCTATCAAACGGGCCAAGGCAGTTTATTTATTAACCAATGAAAGTAACTCCTCCATCAGAGGACCTGAGTTAGATTCTCAGCACTTGCCTTACATAAGCATGAAGCAAAAATGTGCCACCTCTGAAGCAGACCAGGTTCTCACTAGACACCAAATCCGCTGGCCTCTTGATTGTGACATTTTCATTCTCATGAGTTTTGAGAAGAACATTTCTCTTACTTATAAAGCACCCAGTCTAAACTGAAAGTAACTTAGATTGAGTAGGAAGGAACTCAAATATTCATGGAAGTGGAATCCAAATATATTTGCTCTTTCATCTTCTATTTAGCATAATTTCTGTTTCATTTAGCCTGTTTCCTGAATCCATCTTTGCATAGAATTTCATTCAGATTTGTGGCTTAATAATTCAATAGGTGCCAGATTTGTTTACTCACTAATTTATTGATAGGTATCAATATGGAGGGGTGAGTGCTATGCTGTGGACCTTAGAGACTGGGTAATATTCTTATGAACTTGCATATGCTGGCATCTGTTTGTGCTTTTGCTTTCAGTTTTGGAATCATTATAGTTTTATTTCTGTTGCTGTCTCATACCTCAGTGCGGAAAAAGTTTATTTTCACTACGATTTCCCCATCATTGCAGGGAAATCATGGTAGGAGCTCAACAAGCTAGCCACGCCCACAGTTTAGAGGAAGGAGACCAGGAATACATGCATAATTACCACTTAACTCACTTTCTCCAATCTTATATAGTTCAGGATGCAAACACAGAGTTGTGGGACCCACAATGGACTGGATCCTGCAGTATAAACAGAATCAAGACAACCCACACCCCAACAGGCCCACCGGCCAACCTGATGTACAGATAATCCCTCACTGAAACTGTCTTCCCAGATGTTTCTAGACTGTGTCTAGTTGACAATTAAAACTAGATATACATCAAAGAGTAATTTGATGATCATGTACTAAGGCCAAGTGTAACTTTGGGAGGAACTGAAAACATTTTTCTACAGTGGCTATATCATTCTACAGTGGCTATATCATTCTACAGTGCCTATATCATTCTATAGTGCCTATATTATTCTACAGTGGCTATATCATTCTATAGTGCCTATATTATTCTACAGTGGCTATATCATTCTCCTGTGGCTATATCATTCTATAGTGGTTATATCATTCTATAGTGCCTATATCATTCTATAGTGGCTATATCATTCTATAGTGGTTATATCATTCTATAGTGTATATATCATTCTACCGTGGCTATATCATTCTATAGTGCATATATCATTCTATAGTGGCTATATCATTCTACCGTGGCTATATCATTCTACAGTGGTTATATCATTCTATAGTGCATATATCATTCTATAGTGCATATATCATTCTATAGTGGTTATATCATTCTATAGTGCATATATCATTCTACCGTGGCTATATCATTCTACAGTGGCTATATCATTCTATAGTGGCTATATCATCCTACAGTGCATATATCATTCTACAGTGCATATATCATTCTACAGTGCATATATCATTCTATAGTGGCTATACCATTCTATAGTGGCTATACCAATTTACATTTCTACTACAATGACTTCAGTTTCTCTAAACCTTTGCTAATAAACCACCCTTAACTTTGTAATTTAAATCTAACAGATACTTACAGTAATTACAGAACATTTTTATTTTTAATAATGTGCAAATGTCACAAAGTTATTATTTTGAAGGAGCTAAAATTAGATTATCACATTATGTTTATTTGGCTGATCTCCCTAATAGGAAAGTTTGCTTTGTTTTTTAAAAACTTAAATGATTAATAAAATCCTGAAAAGAAACTTCACTTTTATGCAAAGCTGGAAGGAAAGGTAAATTTTGTCAGTGCATAAAGTCTTTAAGATCAGCATTAATTCACAGCTACATGAAGAGGGATATAGTAATATAGGTAGGTTAGAGTTCTGGACATTTCTATTATTGGGCAGGTAAAATGTTGCGCTTGCTAACTAGGCTAAACTAGGCTGCATGTATATGTATAGATGTTTACACAGGCACACAAGTACACTCATGATAAACACATGCCACTTTCTGTAAACTCAGTAAATGGAGGCTGCACTTTAGTTTCCTGGTCACCTAGACCCGAATAATCACACAGAAACTAGATTCATTACAGCACTGTTTGGCCCATGGCTTTCGCATATTCCTAGCTAGCTCTTATATTTTATATTAACCCATTTCTATTAATCTGTGTATCATCACGAAGCTGTGGCTTACTGGTAAGGTTCTGGCTTCTTTATCCTTTGGTAGCTACCTGGCGTTTGCCTGCCTAACTCAACCTTTTTTCTCCCTTCATTCACTTAGTTTTCCTGCCTATCTCTATTCTATTATGTGGCTCTGGAGCTTGAGCATCAGGTTTGTGTCTGAAACAGAAGTTCTTAAATTATTTACTTACAGTTTTAAGATGAAATAACTTAGCTGTATTTTTGTTTTCAGATTTCTGCTCAACATGCTTTTAGAGGTGTCAGACAGAAAAACTCATTTAAGAAAGCAGATACAGATGAAATAATACTTCTCTGAGAGATGCTCTCTATGATGCTTACTTAGATATAAATAAATTTGCTTGTAATTACATTTAATATTGGTATAAAATGTTTTATACTAATCTTCCTAGGGTATATGAAATAGAATGAATTTATGTCTGTTTTTTTCATGTAACATATTTCAAACCGCAAAGAATTGCATTGCAGACTGAGATATTGGCCACTTATTTAAAATACAATCCCAAATGAGAGAGATCCCCTTGTCAGAACAGTCACTAGAGAACACAGCAGCCTGCATGACTGTGGAATGAAAATCATTAGCTCTCTTCAGTGGATGAGTCATGGATGCTGACTGGAGTGAGATTTCTTTTCAAGCACTCCTTTTTGTGAGTGATGGAGGATTTCTTGTCATTTTATGTATTATTCAATATCTTTGTCATGATCCCTCTTGATAAATGGTATGAAAAATGATCCTTTATCAATTAAAATTAATTGAAATATTTACAATTTATACTTTCCTTCCATACATATGGAAGAGCTTTCACCAAATCAATTAATTAGCACAATATATGACTGTGAGGTATGTCTTATTATCACCATTTTATGGACAAATTTAAAGCTAGGGAGGTTAATTAACCCATCCAAGAGTCCAGAGGCCTGGAGACGCAATGCAAAAATAGACTGAGCACCAACTTCAAGGCCAGGAACTCTGCTTTTAGCATGGATTTTAATCAATTTAGATGGCTTTATGTAATTTAAAAAGCACATGCAATATTTCTGAACCACCAGGCAGCAATATAATGTGGTTAAAGTAATTAATATTCTGATATCCTTTATAAGTATAAATTATTATTATATATTCCAGCTTTAGAGTGCTAACCAGGCTAACCCATTCTGTAGCACTGGTGACTAAGGTGTAAATTAGCTGATAAGTGGGACACCATCTTGTGTCTCCTGCTAAGGTATCAGAAGTTCTTTTGTTCTGTTCAAATCTATGTAAGTGGTGTGCTTTGCATTGCTTTGCTTAATGCATTTGTTTCCAATATTTTAATGAACTCCCAATTCATTTTACACAGAAATATCATGTTCAGAACTGTACAGGGTGCCCTTGCTTCTGCCACAAAGTCTTCTGTTTCTCTGTGGGAAGAACATAGTATTATGTGACTGTCTAGAAAAGCAGTTGGTTTTATTAGTGTTTCCTTTGTGTCATGACAGACTACCGAGAATGATATTTTATTCAGGGAAATATTATTTGGGGCTAGGAAACTCTGTGTTTGTTTGCTGCATTGTTTCCAATGAGTACACTTAGGGAAAATAAGAATACTGCAACCCATGCCTTGTTTTATCGAAAGGTTTTCTCCTAACTGTTGATTTTGAAAGTTGTTAGAAACATCACACTTTCATGCAAGTTTTCATCTATGTAAAGTAAAAGGCTGTATGACTAAGTACGGACTATGAAACTAGACAGGAGGACCATGAGATGAAAACAAGAGCTACTGAGGTGGGTGTGTGAGAAAGCGCGAACCCTGAGAACAGAAAGTGACTACTGAGGGATGGGAGCACCAGGCCCGTGAGATGAAGGACAGCAGGGGCAGAAAGGAATGACAGAATAAATATTGTTTAAAGAATCCCATAGTGAAACCAATTCTTCTTTGTAAGATAATAAAAACAAATGAAAAAGAGACCCAAATCTCAAGCAGTTCACTCAAGTAAAAGTGCAGAGGATGGTGACAAGATGCAAGGACAAATACTGATTCATCTGATGGCATTTCAGATGCAAACGGAAGTCTTTCTGTGATTTACTAATGGGTAGCTGATGAGAATCCTTTTCATGAGTTCACGAAGCCGGCCCTGAAGTAGTTCATGCGGTAAGCATCCATGTGATGCAACTGCCACCTAGCACAGTGCTAACTGCTGAAGCAGAGGCTCATGATACTGACAATTTCCTATACCAAATGAATTTTGTGTTTTAAGCTAAATGAGTCCCTTTAGCTTATAATGTATAATGCTTTTCCTAAGTTGCTAGATTTGGCACTGTGGTATTCTGTTGAAGACTTTTGTGCTAATATTTATGTAAGATCTGCCTGGTGTTTTTTTTTTTAACTTTTAATGACTTTCCGTTTTCCATGTCATATAATGAATCATATAATAATATAATATAACAAATAGTGCTATTTTCATAATGTATAAATTATATAATAAATCAAGGAGCTTTTCTTAGCTGTGAAACAAATATCCGAGAAAGTCAACTTAGCGGAGAAAAGATGACCTTTAGTTTCTTCCCACCATTCACTTTCTCCATGGTTTTGAAGTCTGTGGTGCTGCAGAACTGCTCACTTCATGGTGGTTAGGAAGGAAGCAGAGAGGGCATAGGAGAAGAAACAGTGAGGGGGTTCATATAAGGAAGTGAACCACACAGAGACAAAAATGAAAACCCAGTACAGATTGACTCTGTCAAACTGGATCAGACTTCGGGGAATCTAATGCCAGGCATATTTAAAACATATTTTAAACACAGTACAATTTAAAGCATATTTAAAACACAGTACAATTTGGGACAAGGTTTCCAGGCAGCAACCAGTCCAATCATTCCAATTGCAGGTGCACAATAAATTTTAAGGTGTGACTACATAGAAACTCTTAAGGAAATTTTCAGCATCCTTAGTTATCATAGAAATACAAATCAAAACAACTCTGAGATTCCATCTTTTTTTTTATTCTTTTTTAATTAAAATTTCCACCTGCTCCCTGTTTCCCATTTCCCTCCCCTCCTCCCAAATATTGCCCCCTTCCCCCACTCCCCTCCCCCTATCCCCACTCCTCTTCTCCTTCCCCCACACCCATTCCCCCTCCCTCTCGATACTGAAGAGCAGTCCAAATTCTCTGCCCTGCGGGAAGACAAAGGTCTTCTATCTACGTCCAGGAAGGTAAGCGTCTAAACAGGCTAAGCTCCCACAAAGCCAGTTCATGTATTAGGATCGAAACCTAGTGCCATTGTCCTTGACTTCTCATCAGCCTTCATTGTCCGCCATGTTCAGAGAGTCCGGTTTCATCCCATGCTTATTCAGTCCCAGACGAGCTGGCCTTGGTGGGCTCCCAATAAATCAGTTCCACTGTCACAGTGGGTGGGTGCACCCCTCGTGGTCCTGATTTCCTTGCTCATGTTCTCCCTCCTTCTGCTCCTCATTTGGACCTTAAGAGCTCAGACCGTTGCTCCAAATTGAGTCTCTGTCTCTACCTCGATCCATCGCCAGATGAAGGTTCCGTCCAGATGGAACTTCTCAGCACCTACACAGGGACTCCTGGTAGCCCCAATCCTGAGATTCCATCTTACACCTGTAAGAATGGCCAAGATCAAACCCACTGATGACAGCTTACACTGGAGAGGTTGTGGGGTGAAGGGAACTCTACTGCATTACTGATGCGAGTGTGAACTGGTACAGCTCACCCACACTAATACAACCAGGGCCACATCTACTATTTTGCTCAGGCAAAGTGCAGGGCCAACTCTCCCATTCTTATGCCCCTAAGGATGGCTTTCCCACCTGTCACATGCAGCAAGGGAGGAAGAGGGCATATTTCCCTTACCCTTGCCATCGCATGGTATACGAAGAGGGGGTGGGGATAACGTTTCTGCTCTCATGCCCACAGGCCCAGACTACCTGCACCTCCACCAATAGAGTTAGCTTTAGTGTACTGCCCAGGTGAGGGGCCAAGACTTCTACCCTATGTGTTGCAACTGGAAAGGGGTGGGACCAGTTGTTCCACTGTAGTGACCCCAGAGTCAGCTCTCTCACCTGCCACAGGTGGCAAGGGGTGAGAGGGGAGAGAGCATTTTTTTCCTTACCCATGGCAGATGGAGGTCAGGGTCAGCCCTGCCATCATGCTCACATCAGTCTGCTCACCTGCACCAGGGTCACCTGGCAGATTCAGCTTTACTGTGCTGCCTCGGCTAGGTGCAGGGCCTGTTCTCCCAAGTGCTGCAGTCCTTGAGGGGCAGGACCAGTTCTCCTACTCATGTGACTATGGGACCAGTTTTTTTTCAGCCTTGGGTAGGTGATGAGGAATAGGGCATAATGAGCAATGGGGATATCTGTCCCTTGCCCACATCACCTTGTGACACACCGTGAATCTCCCATTCTTGTATATTCAGGTCCAGTTCACCATCATCGTCGCTAGCAGGGACAGCTCTACTGTGCTGCCCTGAGGAGGTACAGGCCCCACTCTCTAGAGTGGTACATTTGGTGAGGGGCAGGGCCAACTCCCCTAGTGCTGCAGCCAATGAGGGGTGGGGCGAAATCTGTGTGGCTCTATCCTCACTACTTTCAGTGATAACAGGAAACACAGACATCAATACAGACCCCATGCTGTGATTAGATGGTGGACTCAGACATGGTCCTTGGCAGCAGGCAGGGCTAACATGTCAACATGGACTGGTATGGACCCAACTCAAGTTGGCCCTTAAACCCCCATATGGACACAGGTGTGGATTGAGATTCTGGGCATCCCCACTACCTTCTTTGGTGACAGGAGCCAGGGACAACAGCGTATATCCTGTCGGAGGCAGGGCCTTGTTTAACTCATCGCCTGCTCTACTATGAGGCTGGCTTTATGTTGAGGTCTTTGATTCATTTGGAATTGAGTTATGTGCATGGTAATAGATAAGGATCTATCTTCGTTCTTCTACATGTTGATATCCAGTTATGCCAGCACCATTTGTTAAATATGCTTTGTTTTTCCCATTTGATACTTTTGCTTCTTTGTCAAAAATCAGGTATTTATAGTTATACTTATAGCTGTTTTAAAATATTTTTATGTGTAGTTTCTTTCATTTGATTGAAGGACTCCATTTGTGTTTCCTATATGAAAGATCTGATACAGAAGTTTTCTCAGATATTGTTAATCTGTAATGTCTCAATAATATATTGTAATATCTCAACTTCTGCATTTTTTTGGTTTTGTTTATTTAGACAAGGTCTTACTTTTTTCAATGGGCTATACTCAAGGTTCTGGGCTTATACGATCCTCTTGCTTCTGTTTTCCATGTAGCTGGAGTTATAAGTATGTATTGAAATGCCCTTCATTTTTGTTTAACCGTTTTACTGCATGCAGAGCTTTGGTTGACAGTTTTTCCTTCAGCACTTCAGACATTTTGTTCCATTGCTTTTCTCTCCATTATTTTGATTAGGAAACTGAGTTATTCAGAACCCCTCCCCAGATTCTCTGCTGTTATTTTCAAGTTTTTTCAGTGTAGTGCCTCAAAAATAGGTTACTTCCTGCACTTTATTGTTATTTTATTAATGACCTTTCTTGACTAATTTTGTAAACAATATATTCATTGTCATGGATAATCATTAAATCTATGTTCAGTTAAGTCTGAAATTACTTAATTATTTTATAGATGTTACTTACGATTCTGGGAGCTAATATGTGGTCAGAAGGTTTGCGTGTTTTCAGGCTATGCCACTCACACTCTACTAAGCAGCTCACTGTTCTTACTGAGCCCTTGCTTTCTGCCTCTGCAATGTCTGACTCAATTCTACTGAGCATGTGCCTCCCTGGTGAGGTGCCTAGGAACATGTCAGAACTTGGATGTCTCATCCCCCAGATCTTCTCTTTAAGCATTTTCTTAAATGCTTGTCGTTATCTTCTGTCTCAGGCAACTAAGATGTTCAACAATTGGCTGTGATTGTTTTCAGGAGACATTCCCCAGATATCTGCTGTTGGCATTGGTAAGTTTTAGGAGTTAGTCACATAAGACAGCCTTGGTGATAGAGTCTTCCAGGCAACTGCCAGACATGTCAAAAAAGAACAATATTCCTGGGAATGGAAATCTGAAAAAGCTCCAGTCTTTTTTTTTTGTTTCCTCTATTGACTACAAGGCTGCTTATTTTTCCCGTGATTTCTGGTATTTTGTTTGTGAGTCTGCCTTAGCTCTGCAAACGATTGCTTGAAAATAAGGTAAATTAAAACTACAAAATAACCGATATTGTCAAAACTTACCTTTGTTTCTCTTATAATTTATTGTTTGATAATTTCATAAATGCATATAATGTGTTTTGATCAAATTGGTGACTCCACTCTTCCCTCAACTCTTTCCATTGCACCCTTGCCACTTTTATCTCTCACCCTTCTGTGCTCTTTTTAAACCCTCTCAGTGCTGTTAGTAGGTTTGCGGATATATGTCTATCTACTGGAATGTGAGTAGCCTACTGCTACTACATGCTTGAAGAAAACTGAAATGCCATGTCCTCATCAATCATCAATCAATTTCCAATAGCTCTTTAGTTAGTGGTATAACTCAAGAGCTTCCCCTACTCATGCTGGAATTTGACTATCTTAATCTTGTACATACTTTTTTTTTTTTCAAGACAGGTTTTCTGTATGGAGTTTTGGAGCCTGTTCTGGCATTTGCTCTGTAGACCAGGCTGGATTTGAACTCACAGAGATCTGCCTGTCTCTGCATCCTAAATGCTGGGATTAAAGGTGTGTACCACCACTGCCTGGCTTCTTGCACACATTTTATTCATGCAGTCACATCCAGTGAGAGTTTATGTGTGCACTGTACCTGTCATGGCCTGAAAACACACAAGGCTACTGAAAATATACATTTCAAAAAAAGTATAAGCCTAATTTCTATAAATTGTAGTTTATAAAGATTTGAATGTTGAACTTCAAACTAAAATGCCCTTTCTGTTTAGGTCTTCAATTGACTCAATGAGACCCACAAAGATCAGACCATTTAGATTACTGATGTTAATTTTTCATAAAACACTCCCAGAAAAGTATTGAGAATAATGTTTGACCAAATATATAGGTGTCCTTGTTCAAACACAAAATAAACCACCATGCTATGGTATTTGTTTGACTAACATTCTATTCAGGCAATGCATATGATCTGACATAAACTCAACATTGGTTTCTTACATGACAATGTACTAAAGTGTTAAGAAATGCTTGACTGAGTTAATAATCTTCTGTGAATAGAAAAATAATTGTGGTGCTTTGCTAAGATCAACCAAGTGATATCACCAAAGTACTGTCACACATTAGAGGGAAGATAAACATTAACATATTCTGCTGTACTTAAAACAAACCATTTGTGACAATAAAGGTAATCTAAGAAAAAAGACATTCTAAGGGAATAGTATACAACTTTTTTTTTTTTGGTTTTTTTTTTTGGTTTTTCGAGACAGGGTTTCTCTGTGGCTTTGGATGGTCTCGAACTCACAGAGATCCGCCTACCTCTGCCTCCCAAGTGCTGGGATTAAAGGCGTGCACCACCACCGCCCGGCTAGTATACAACTTTTTGAGCATGAGTAAAATATCTACTGCCTCCATTATCTCATGTATGTGTTGTCATTTATTACTAAGGTATACTTATGTGGAATTTATATAACGGATCAATGTTTATCAAAAAACCAAATTTCTCAAAATAAAACGTAAATAAGCAATTTTTCATCTCAACAGTATCATACTTTTGGGTGACATGTTAATACATAATTCATTAAATTTGCCTTAACAATCCAAGTTTATTCAATTGTAGTGCTATGTGACAGAATTAGATTTGTATCCCTAGGGCATTTAAAGGTGAATGCAGGCTTCTGTTGCTTTTTTTTGAAATTTATTAGATGTATTTGTAGTGCTGTTTTGGATACATAGATTAGGAAGATATGTGATTTCTGAGTCCCTATAGGTTCAACTCCATCTATGAATTAGCATAGAAAACTCAGTATTCCAGGAGTTTCTATGCTTTCTGTTAACCTTGACTAGTAAAAACAACGGCAAAAAGTAAAAAATTAACTTAAGATGTAAGTAAAGTTAATGGCCAAAAGGATGAGGTTGTCAAGAAGTGAGAAAATAGCCGCAGAATCATTCTCGGTTCCCAAATCCTAGTGGGGGTCTGTGCTTGGAACCTGTGAACTGTGCCCCCTCATCCTTATTTCCTCCCTGTTGGAATGAGGAGAGCTTTTCCATTCTAGCTCATCACAACATTCTGGCCATTTTGTACTTTTGTACTGTTTTAAGTTTTACTGGTTCACAGGTATAGGTAAATTTTATGTGAAGAAAGACTATGCCCACAGCATTAATCATGCTTGATTTTGATGATTTCGATGGTCTTAATGGAACATTTATGCTTATATTTATATGATATCTGAATTTAGGGTTAATGCTAGAATGAATTTAAACTTTTGAGTGTTTTAAGAAGAAGCAAATGTATTTTGCATGCGGGATGGGTAAAATAGCATCCTTCTAAAATTCATATCTACTTATAACCTTAGGATATAAGAAAAACAATGGTTAAAGTGATAGTCTGTTGGATTAGGGTAGATCCTAAATCCAGTGAGTGGTGTCTTTATAAAAAAGTCATGTGAAGTGTGGTGGTATGAATAAAAATGGCCCTTTAGACTTCTGTATTTGAATGCTTGGACCCCAGATAAGGAACTATTTGGGAAGGATTAGAATGTATGTCCCTGTTGGAGTAGGTGTGTCACTGGGGGTGAGTTTTGAGGTTTCAAAATCTGCTAGGTGCAGTTTTTCTCTGTGTGTCTGAAACATGAAGAACAGATGTGAGTTCTAAGCTACTTTTCCAGCACCATGCTTGCCTGCCTTCATGCTGCTACATTCCCTGCCATAAAGAGAAGGAACTAGCTTTCTGAAGCTAGGAGCACACCCCCAATTAAATACTTTATTTTTTAAGTTGTGCTGGTCATGGTGTCTTCTTAATGTTATAGAACAGTAACTATGACTCAGAAGAAGAAACTTAGAGACCACACCCACATGCAAACATGCATACACACACACAATGCATGCTCTCACACATTTACATATGTGCACGCACACACTAGAATGACATTTGCAAGTAGAGCAGAAGCCTGCACGATGCAGTGTAAAATAAGGAATGTCAGGGTGCACTGGCAGCAAGCAGCATCTAGAAGAAGCAAAGAAAGACCCTCCCTGTTGTGAGTTGTCATGCATTTTGGTGCTTAACACTGAAGTCTGTTGACTTGATCCCAAAAGGCACATCAAAAAGTGGAAGCAGAAAATTACACCAGAAAGGTGTCTTACATCCTGTACAAGTGCACATATGCACTCCCTGCCCAGACAGCATATGTACAATAAAATAATAGACAAATGAAATTTACCAAAGGAAGACACATGCCATTGATACTTTGTGTAGAAAGAAACTAGAAAGAGTAGAATGGATATGATTAAAAACTTCCCTTTTGTGTAACAAAAAAGTCCACAAATTTATTAAGTAGAGATAAGCAACAGCACATGGTTTACAGATGCTGTGGGTATTTTACTAACAACACTATGAAGCTAACCAACAAAAGCTTATTTCTAGAGAGCTCATCTTTCCTTTCTTCTTGGCTGTTTACCTCTAAAGACATCTGAGACAAGATTTCATTTGCAATGTTTCCTTTCAGTTTTAATTTGGATAGCTACCCCACAATTGGCTGGCTCCCCAGTGCTCTTTCAAAAATCTTATTGCAGTGTGGACACTTGTATCTGTGATTATATGGTATACTTGATTATCAGCCCCTAAGGAAGGTCATTGAAGTAGAAGGCAGGTTTTCTCCCCTTATCTTAATTGTTATTTCTTGAAAGTAACGACTCTAGCAGTATAGTTGGCATACAATAAGCTCATTTATTTTTAAGCATACCATTTGATGAGTCTTGACATATGTGTACGCCCATTAGTGTGGACTTTCATTATGACAGGAGATTGGACATCCCTACCACTTCCAAATGCTTCCTCATATAGATGGACTAGATTTAAATGAAACTTTTGCAAAGAGGTTGATTCTAGAGAACATTCTTGTCAAAAGTGTCAGTGGGTGGGTGGATATGTTTGAAATTTGTAGCAGCCAAAAATCAGAAGCACCAGGTGGGATCCAAAGACTCATTCTGGTCTGTTGAATCTTCTCCCTGTACCACATGTATTAAAAAATCATGGCTTGGATTTGATGTCAACCATGGTGAATTTGAAGCGTACAAGGAATAAAAGACAATGCTGTATGTAGTTCATTAATTCTACATTGCATATTTTTTGTTTCCATTTTTGCTCCCTGAAATAAGGATGCATCTTGCATTCAGTGGTGTGCCATAATATAATTATCATTTTGCCTTTCACTAGTTTAAAAATTATAATATTAATTTTGACTAATATTCCATTTGTCTACACTCAGTAAATTAGAAACACAATGCATTTTTATATTTCCGTATTTTCCAGTTATTCCCTCAGCAGTTCATGGTTTACTATTATTAGTCAGCTTTCTAGGGTTTTTATTATTGTGTTCAGTGACAGTTTGTTGGAAAGAGAGAAAAATTATAGAACTATTTGATCTTAAAATGACACACTATACCTATGAGATTATTGTCTCCAAAAGGAAATTAAAATCATATTTGAAATTTTTCTAATCATTACATATTTAAAGATGGACACATTTCAAGGCACTATAACCAAAGGTGGCAAAAGAGAACATAAAAAGCACATATTTTAAAAGCTTAGTCCAGATCAAGTGTAAGATTAGTAACTTCACCTCATGGCTTCTGTTCAGTGGGCGTGTTTGTGGCGGCCGTTCATTAGGGTGCACTGGTTTGTTGCCTGGCAAGTGCTACACACTTGTAATTATAAGGAAATGCTGGCAGGGAGGAAGTGATATTAATCACATGGCCAGTGGTCTAGGCAATTACAAGAGAGCCCATACTCTGTTGGATCAATCAAGATAACTTCTGGCTTCATCTTTGGGGCAGACACTTGCTATTTTTGAACACTAAGTACAAATACATTTCTCAGGAGCAGAGGTCCGTTAATCAAACATCTGGCACTAAATCATCAATGACCATTGAGAAGTACAGATGTCAAATGGACTGAACCATTCATGTTGGCCTGGTGAACACAGTATCTCGTTTTCGGCTAGCCTACGTTACAGACTATAATCAGAAGCCAATTGGTGAGGACGGAATCACTTCAAGTCATTTGTGTGGGTCAGAGTACTATCACTCCATCCAGCATAGCTCAAAACCAGCCTCCTAGAGCTGTTTTGCTTCCTGCACTCCACAGTTGGCTGTTGATACGGGATCTCTTTTCTTAGTCTTTCATATGCTTTCTTAATTGGTTAAGTTTCAAGTTGACACAGTTGTCATCACATGCCTTTCTGAATTGGTATTTTTGTATCTAAACTCTGTGCTGATATATTGGAGACAGTACCTTGGTTCACCCTTGGACTTCTGTAATCCTTTCATTTTCCATGCTATATGGGAACTTATATAGCTTTGACATTTATTACGCCCAAATGCTTTAATTGTTTGTCTTTCCAATCATGACCTAATTTTTGAGCCGCTATTATTTCTCTCATGCACCACCATAAAGAGAGCACATTCCACAGTGTTGCTAATTCTTCTAGAGCCTTCAACATGTTTTAAGAACTAGACAAACCATGTGAAAGAAGTATAAGATTTAAGAAGGTCAAAAATCACTTGTTTGACAGTTTCCTTGGAGGGAATTTTACTCTTCTGGCTCATTTAGAATTGAACTCAGAGTGAGCTAGAAGCATCAAGTCATTTTTGAATACCCATGTTTCCTCTATTACAGAATTATTAGTCTCTTTTGCTTCGTTTTTTGTTTCAGTGTTTTCTTTTATCAATAGTGGAAAATGATTCTCAATTCATGCAAATGACTATTACTATACAGATAAATGTAGCTGACATTCTCTGAATGCTAATTTTATTATTTAAATTTAACATGTGCATAAATTAAGTTGTGTTGCTCAAATTTCTTTAGCTGATTGTTATGAAATGAATAGCTCCGAAGCTGAAGTAATTCGTTCCTAACTTTGTTTTTACACTTCTTTTTAAATATACCTATGAATATTATCTCCATTTCCCATTTCTTACAAAGGAAGAATTATAAGTAGAAAGTTAACAATAGAAAAGATCTGAGTTCATTTCCATGAAATTATTGTTAAGGAGCAAATTATTATACAGCATTGTAATGTTGAGATTGTATGCAGTACATAATAATTATGTTGTTATTCTTTAAATTTTCTGTTATTGGTCAAAATTGTTAACTTCTAAGAGGAACCTTGAAGAAAACTAAGCTCAGGTAAGTGAGATGCCGGCAGAGCAGTGCGGGCTCTTATTGTGAAGTGATAGGTGATGGAGAGTTGATCGTGCTTGCTAAACACTGTCCTCTTGCAGTCATAGATGCCAACCTCTTAGCTGGTTTCTCTTGCACTCAGGTCTAATTCTGTCCTGGAGATTTTACCACAGTCATGTTAACTTGAGTGGTACAGGTTTTGCTTGTTGAACTCCAACTTAATATCCTTTAAATGCGTTTGCTTTCACCAGCTTGGCCTAACTGGGCCCAGTGGCTTTAGAAGGCTTATAATAGGAAATAGAGTCACAGGAGAGAATTGCTACTTAGATAAATGTCACTAGCAAATCAGAGAAAAGGTAACTTGGATGGCTTTTGTTGTTTGATGGCAATGTTTTGTTTTGCAGCTTGCAGAAAAGGGTGTGCTCTCTTCTCTTACAGTATTTTAAGAACGAAGAGTTGCTATTAAACACACTAGTTGTTTGGTGATGTGGGATTTCCCTCTGAATGCTGTGCATATGTTTTATTACCATTGATTAATAAAGAATCTGCTTTGGGCCTATGGCAGGGCAGAAGAGAGCAAGGCGGGAATTCCAAGCAGTGATAGAATAAAAATGAAGGCAGATTCAGGAAGATGCCATGGAGCTGCCAAAGGAGACAGATATCCCAGAATTTCAGTGGTAAGCCACGAGCCTTGTAAAATGCAAAATAATAGGAATGGGTTAATTTAATATGTAAGAGATAGTTAACTAAAGGCTTGAGCTAATAGGCTAAGCAGTGTTTGAATTAATATTGTTTCTGTGTAGTTATTTTGGGTTTGGGTGGCCGGGAAACAAACAAGCAGCCTCCGTCTACAGTTTGGGACCAGGGAGCTGTCTCAGCAGGTAAAGGCGCTTGCTGCCAAGTCTGATGATCTGAGTTTGACTAATTCAGTGGAAGAAGGGGACTGAGTCATGCAAGTTGTCCTCTGGTCGCCACAGGCATTTGCTGTGACACATACACACAAACATACACTCATATGCAGACAACATAAAAAAGAAATATACTTAAAAATCTTGATTGTTTAGTTCTTAAATGTAAAAATGTATTGTGGGTCCATTCGTTTTTACACTTTTGAGGTAGGAATTTGCTGTGTAGAACTGGTTAGGCTCTACTATTTCTTCCTCCCACGCACTGGGGTTTGTGCACCTTTCCTCTTGGGCAGGTTACATGGATTTTTCTTTTTTTTAATTTTTATTCTTTTTTAATTAAAATTTCCACCTGCTCCCCGTTTCCCATTTCCCTCCCCCTCCTCCCAAATATTGCCCCTTCCCCCCTCCCCTCCCTCATCCCCACTCCTCTTCACCTCCCCCCACTCCATTCCCCCTCCCTCTCGATACTGAAGAGCAGTCCAAATTCCCTGCCCTGCGGGAAGACCAAGGTCCTCCCACTTCTATCTAGGTCCAGAAAGGTGAGCGTCCAAACAGGCTAAGCTCCCACAAAGCCAGTTCATGTATTAGGATCGAAACCTAGTGCCATTGTCCTTGGCTTCTCATCAGCCTTCATTGTCCGCCATGTTCAGAGAGTCCAGTCTCAACCCATGCTTATTCAGTCCCAGTCCAGCTGGCCTTGGTGGGCTCCCAATAGATCAGTTTCACTGTCACAGTGGGTGGGTGCACCCCTCGTGGCCGCCCCCACCCCTGTCTGCAAGGTCCCTTGCTGAGGATCAGCTTCCTGCTCCTACACTAAGGCTACATGGATTTTTCAAAGTCCTTACTATTTATTTGTTTCCCTGCTCTCTCCCTCTCCCTCCCCTCCTCTCTCTCTCTCTCTCTCTCTCTCTCTCTCTCTCTCTCTCTCTCTCTCTCTCTCTCTCTCTCTCTCTCTCCTGTGTGTGTATTTATTTGCTCCTGTAATGGAAGGCATGGGACAACCTCATGCACCACTCTTTGCCCTCCATTTTACGTGAGATAGGATCTCTTGTTGTTTGCCAGTGTGAACACCATGATAGAGGTCTGTGAGCTTCTGTGGTCTCTTCCATCTTCACTTCACATTTCAGCACAATATTGTAGGGTTATAGACACTTGTGACTGTGTCTGGTTTTATGTGGTTCTGGGGGATAGGAATTCAGGTCTTCATGATTGTACACTAAGCTCAGTAAGCCATCTCCCAAGCCCCCAATCTTCATCTTTTTTTAATATTTATTTATTTATTTATTATGTATACAATATTATGTCTGTGTGTATGTTCACAGGCCAGAAGAGGGCACCAGACTTCATTACAGATGGTTGTGAGCCACCATGTGGTTGCTGGGAATTGAACTCAGGACCTTTGGTAGAGCAGACAGTGCTCTTAACCACTGAGCCATCTCTTCATCTTTTATAAACATAGCTACCTACAGATTACATTACAGAAAGGCTGGTTGCTTTTTAAATTGTAGCATGAGGCTAGGAATGTAAGTCAACTGGGGATACAAGAGCATTCAGCAATAATTTATTCTTAACTTTAGTATATGTTTGAAATAATAACTAATCTATAATGACAGCTTGTTTGTTAATCCAATGTAATGTTCCTAAATTATAAGGCAAAGCATATAAAAAATTCAGAAATCTCCACTATCATATGCCCCAGAGAATGACTACTGAAGCTGTATCATATGAACCACATACAGTCACAATTCCTTCCAAAGAACCTGTAAGACAAAGTCTTTTACTACAAAGCCAGGATCTTTTGAACTTTTCTGAGGTTTGGGATTATAAGTGTGAGCCACCACACCTTGTCCAATCCTTCTGAGATTGATCTCACTTCCCAAACACAGTAGACCTCACCATCTTCTATGAAGGCAGGACATCCAACTCAAGGGCATCATCCATAACCATATACTCTCTACAAAAGTTTTCAGGGTGTCAAGGCTTCACTCAACAATTTTATAGGCACCCAGAGAAAAGTATTCTTCTGCACTTGTTAGTGGGGTAGTGTACACACACATCCCACGTGATAGATTTCCTCCCACAGTTCTCTAAGTTTATGGATTTTTTTGATGCCAGAGACATTCTTGTTTAGTTTGGATTTTGTGAAAAGGAGAGTGAACTTCTGTTGTGTTCAGCACATCATACTTTGGGGGTGTTGCTGCCGCCTCAACAAACACAAACAAGTCCTTAGTAAGTCTTCCTCAATTCTTTGTATATTGGCCCTACTTCATCCAAACTATACATGGACTTAAAAATATAATGATATGGAGTTGAAAACATGACTCAGCTCTTACAGAGGAGCAGGGTTTGGTTCCCAGAATCCACATGGCAAGTTACCACTACATATAATTCTGTTCCAGGGGGGTCATATACCCTTCTCTGGCATCATTGAACTCCTGCATATGTGTGGTGTATATAAAATTATGTAGGTACAAACATATTCACATATAATAATAAATAAACAAAATGAAATACACTATGATGCTTTGGAGAGGTTTCTCAAAGTTTCTCATTTCAATAACACAGACAACTCCTGTTAGTATGAATCTTCTATTAGCAACAAACAATATAAAACCAAGACATATTATAGGGCACTGGTGCTTTGAGGAAGAAATGGCAAAAATAGGGGAGGGGAGACTTTAACTGGGAAGGGAGGAAGGATGTTGAGGGATGGAAGATGGATTAATAACACTAATGATGTTTGAGAAAAACCATTGGAAGTCATATTATTTTATGTTTATTTAAAATTACACACAATATACATACATAGGTAATAAATATGTGTATAAAATTAAATCATATCACATGGGATTACAATCTTCCCCCATCCCAGAAGCCATTACCTATCTAATAAAACCACCATTGTCAGACATGAAAAGCCTGTTTTTGAGTCACTTGTCAGGGAAGTCCTAGGGTCTTTTTAAACAACATAGGCTATGTGGTTGCCCTTTCTTGCCTTCTGTAAACTGAAACTAAGACCCTAGTGTTGAAGATACCTAATATTTGTTTTTACACAGAACATGGAGGAATTGAGTTGGATTTGACCAGAAAGCCTCCTCCTTGAGGACCAGCTTTCACAGAACAAGCTGACAAAGCAGAAAGTAAAAAAAAAAAAAAAAAGTCTTACTTAGCTGTCATGCAGTTGAATCATAACAAAACTCAAAATAATCAAGATACCTGAAAGGTGCAATAGTAGCACTTACATCCTTATGGCAACTGGTAGTTATTTAGGTTGACACAAAACCTTTTCAATATGAGAGAATTCATGCAGTTCTGTATCCTTGACCCGTGAGTTATGGCTGGCAAGTCCATGAACCCCACAGAAGAGTCCACTCCTAACCCAGTATAATTTTTTTTTTAAATTTTTTTATTGAAAAAAATTTCTGCCTCCTCCCCACCTCCCATTTCCCTCCCTCTCCCCCCACTGCTCTCCCCTCCCCCCACACCTCTCTCCCTCCCCCTACTCTTCTCCTCCTCCCTCTCCAGTCCGATGAGCAGTCAGGGTTCTCTGCCCTGTGGGAAATCCAAGGTCCTCCCCTCTCCATCCAGGTCTAGGAAGGTGAGCATCCAAACAGACTAGGCTCCCACAAAGCCAGTACATGCAGTAGGATCAAAACCCAGTGCCATTGTCCTTGGCTTCTCAGCAGCCCTCATTGTCTGCCATGTTCAGAGAGTCCAGTTTTATCCCATGCTTTTTCAGTCCCAGTCCAGCTGGCCTTGGTGAACTCCCAATAGATCAGCCCCGCTGTCTCAGTAGGTGTGTGCACCCCTCATGGTCCTGACTTCCTTGCTCATGTTCTCCTTCCCTCTGCTCCTCATTTGCACCTTGGGAGCTCAGTCCAGTGCTCCAATGTGGGTCTCTGTCTCTATCTCCATCCATTGCCAGGTGAAGGTTCTATGGTGATATGCAAGATATTCATTAGTATGGCTATAGGATAGGGCCATTTCAGGTTCCCTCTACTCAGCTGCCCAAGGAACTAACTAGGGACATCTCCCTGGACACCTGGGAGCCCCTCTAGAGTCAAGTTTCTTGCCAACCCTAAGATGGCTCCTTTAATTAAGATATATATTTCCCTGTTCCCATATCCATCTTTCCTTTATCCCAACCACCCCATTCCCCCAAGCTCCCCGCATCCTCCCCTTCTCACTTTTCTCTCCCCATTTCCCCTTACTCCCATCCCACCCCACCCCCCAGTTCCCAATTTTTGCCCGGCAATCTTGTCTACTTCCAGTATCTAGGAGGATAACTATATGTTTTTCTTTGGGTTCACCTTCTTATTTAGCTTCTCTAGGTTCACAAATTATAGGATCAATGTCTTTTATTTATGGCTAGAAACCAATTACGAGTGAGTACATCCCATGTTCATCTTTTTGGGTCTGGGTTCCCTCACTCAGGATAATGTTTTCTATTTCCATCCATTTGCATGCAAAATTCAAGATGTCATTGTTTTTTACCGGTGAGTAGTACTCTAATATGACTGTGCTTTCAATATTTACTCTTATATGACAGGTAAGTAGAGCTCCCACCCTTTATCAAAGAAGACTATTTTTTTTGCAACACAATGGAGTCTATTATTGAAATCCACAAATTGCAAACATAGAGAGCACAATCAGCTATGGGGTGCACAGCCGAACAAGATACATCTACAGCACTACCTCTGCAAATATGGCTTTGGGACAGTTCCAGAAGGGGAGACTGAAAGATTGTAAAAACCATGGGATCAGAACGTCTGCTATGAGATAGTGTCCTCTGTATGAAACAAGGAAGCTACAGCCATGACATCTCAGCAGTATGACTACCTAAACCAGATTGAAAAGTGGTACCAACAGTTGCTGTGCTAATATGGATGGGGGAACTATGAGGCTGTGGGGAGAGGGAAAATAATTTTTTCACCAGGAATGAGCCCCTGATAGCTTATCCAATCCTGTCAGCCCTACACAATGTATGTATGTATGTATGTATGTATCTAATTTATCTATCTGTTTATCTATTTACCTAATATAATTTGTATTCTGTTGCTGTGACAAACACAATGACCAAAAGCCATTTGGGGAGGGAAGAAAGGACTTATTTCATCTTACAACTGACGGTCCATCACGGAGGGAAAGTCAGGCAGGAACTCAAGGCAGGTACCCAGAGGCAGGTACTGCAGCAGAAACCATGGAGTAATTTTGCTTCATAGCTTTTCCCAAGAGGCTTTCTCTGTTTGTTTTCTTAGGAAACATCAGACTACCTATGCAGACGTATCATTTGTCATTCCCTTTCTCTGGCATTAATCATTTGTTAAGAAAATGCCCCACAGATTTGCCTTCAGGTCAATGGGAACATTTTTGGGAGTATTTTCTCAATTGAGCGTCCCTCTTCCTAGTTATCATACCTTTTTTCAGTTGATCAAAAAAAACTAATGAGCTGCTGATAATTTATGCAGCCCCAACTAGTGGATACTAATCATACACATGCACATACACACACATACACACACATACACACACACAAAGACACACACACATACAAACACACACCACTAAAGGAGCAAAACAGGTTATAGTTATAAATTATATGCATACACACACATATAGCGATATATAAAGCAACAATAAAATAAGAATAAGAGACCATGAATTTGAATGAATTTGAAAGGTACTAGAGGAAACATGAGATGATTTGAAGGGAGGAAAGAAAAGAAAGAAATGATATAAATCCAGTATTCATATATGAAATTCATATATCAAAATCCAAAAAATTAAATTAAATTAAAATAGGAATAATTGAGAACTGGTTATTGAAAGCTGAGCCTAAATGGAACACCTATATTACCTCTACCAAGGCTCAGAATGTAGCATGAGAAGATAAAATTAATGAGCTGGAGGAATGGGCAATGTATTGTGAACACTCTTCTCAACAAACATGACTTTTATACTCTTGATATCTTACCACTGTGATTATCAGTAGCAGCCCTTAGACTGAGCCTATCAATGTCTGTCATGAATGGGGGCAGAGAGAATCAGAAAGTCCATTCCTCTCTGAGGAAATAAAAGTAGATATTTGATTGTTGAGAGAGAGAAAGGCATTTTTTTCAGAAACAACAACCACTGCAACATTGTCCTTGTTCCTCTAAAATACTCCTCATGTAACTCACTGTATACACATACACACACACACATACACACACACACACACACACGGCATAGGACAATTCTATATTCTGTCAATTATATTTTAAATAAATGTTGATTGGCTGGTAGCCAGGCGGGAAGTATAGGCAGGAAAACCAGACAGGAAATAGAGGTGGGGCAATGAGAACAGGAATATTCTGGGAAGAAGGAAGCTCTTTCCCCAGTCTTGCCCAGACCACCAAAGAAGCAAAATGTGACCTACCCCGCCAAAAAGGTACCAAGCCATGTGGCTAACATATACTAGAATAATGGGCTGGTATATACATTATAAGAATTAACAAGAAGCCTGAGCTAAGGGGCCAATCAGTTTATATCTAATGGAGACCTTGTGTGATTTTCTTTGGGGCTAAATGGCTATGGGAACTGGGCAGGAAAGAAACCCCAACAAGCAGCCCAGCCCTCCTATTACACACACACACACACACACACACAAACACACAGACAAACACGACTTCAAAAGCTTTTATGCTTATAATACACATGGATGCTGACTTTTGCTCTGAAGGTAAAGCAATAGCCAATTATGAGACAAATGTGAAAATAAAGAAGAAAGTGAGCTCCATTGTAGAGAGGAGGCGAGCAGGCCTGCTTTTCATCCTGCCTGGCTCCCGCATGGCTAGCTTTACACCCAAAATAACAACACACAAATAGTATTCTTTTAAACACTGCCTGGCCCATTAGCTCTAGCCTCTTCTTGGCTAACTCTCACATCTTGCTTAACCCATTTCTAATAATCTGTGTAGTACCACAAAGTGGTGGCTTACCGGGAAAGATTCAGCATGTCTGACCTGCGTCCACCTTGGGCTGGAGCTTCATTGCATCTGGCTCAGAGAGAAGAGGCATGATGATTGCCTCACTTCCTCCCAGCATTCTGTTCTGTCTACTCCACCCACCTCAGGGCTGGCCTATCAAATGGGCCAAGGCAGTTTCTTTATTAACCAATGAAAGTAACTCCTCCATCATTTCCCCTATTTCTCGAACAAAAAAGAAAGGCTTTAACTTTAACATAGTAAGACCACATATAACAAAACAGTTATCAAGTAAGAATTACAGTTACAATATTTATATCTATTTTATCTTTTATCATAACAAAGGAAAACAACTATAACTATCTATCTATTCTTCAACTCCATCAAAGACTCCAGAAGCATATAATATTACCTAAGAAAATGAGAAGTAAGTAACTTGCAAAACTAGAGATCACAAAGACATCTCGCTGCCTGGACAGTCACCCAAAGTTCCTCTGTACCATTGGGGCATCCATCTTCAGCCTTCAGGCCCATAGTATCCAGCAGACACTTCCATGAAGCAGGAAATTCCAAAGACAGTTCAGTCACTTTCTGCTTTGTCCTGCAGAATGTCTGGCAGACTCTTTCATGAAGCAGGAACCTCGAAAGATCATCTCACCTTTAGGCAAGTTCAGCAGTCCTCTCTATGAGGGTTCTCTGTGTCCAGTTTATGCAATAGTCCAAGCAATAACAGTTTCTTGCCCAAATGGCTATCAAACTCCACAAGGAGCCTCTTCGATGCTCATCTTCCTTTTGAAGTAGATTGGTGCTGCCAGGAGCAGAAGTGTCTCATTGTCCTGAAAAACCCTAAATTATTAAAACATTAAACGCCATATTCTGTAGTCTTTGAAAGATATGAAGAATGCCTATCTGAAATATATCTATGAACACCTAGAAAGTCTAACTAACATGACTACAAACTTGACTATTATAGATGATTATCTATTAACAACCTATATACATTATATTTTTAAATGAACTATACAATTACAATACCTTAATCAAGATCAGAAATACATATAGATATAACAAGATTGACCTTAAATTTATATCAATAAAGTCAAATCCATACCAATGAAAATTATTCATATCTTTATCATATCCCCCTTTAAATGTAAAAGAACATTTATAAACAATATTTGGGAATATGGGTGCATTTATTTTTCTCCAAACTGATTCGTGCTGAATGGGGGTGCTGTTAATCAGATCTTTCATGGTGTAACCTGTGTGCCAGGTTCATCTCTGTCGACAGTTAAGTGAAGTAATTTTTTGAGGGTATTCACAGCAACCTTTCAGGAGGGCATGGTCTATCATACCATATTGGGATAGAAGCAATCCACAGGGTCTCATCCTCTGTGAAAACAAAAGAAGAATCTCTTTTCCATATCCTTAGATCCAAATTCTGAAGTCAAGGTATTTTCAAAATATCTATGTTGGATTATTTCAGCAGCATTTATAAACAAATATCTTTTAGCAGCTGTTGCTCCTTCCTCAGCATTCAAACAATTCAAAGAGAGCATAATAGCATACAGTATCAAGATTCTCTTTGTATTTCCCATCTTTATGTGGCTTTATTTTAACCTCTATTTCTTTTACTTTTATTTTTTTGAGACAGGTTCTCTGTATATCTTTGTCCTGGAATAACTCTGTAGACAAGGCTGTCCTTGAATTCTCAGGGATCCCTCTGTCTCTGTCTCCCAGGCATTGGGATTAAAGGTGTGTCCTGCCACACCTTGAAGTCTCAGAGGTCAATCTACCTCTGCCTCTTGAAGTCACAGAGGTCAATTTACCTCTGCTTCCCAAGTGTTGGGATTAAAGGTGTGCATTACCACACCCAAATACTCTCTTTCTTTTCTTTCTGTTTTTTACTTTAAGAACTTTAACTTTTAGCCTGCAAATATTTTTAACACACTGTAAATCATTTAGAGATTTTCTTTATCTTTGAATCTCTCTTTACTGTATATCTCTCTTTTTCTGACTACATGAGTCTTTAAGGAGAGGGTTAAAGCCGTGGCTTGGATGGCTAGATCCAGCCCATTCCTTAGCTTTCCAGCCTCATGGCAGAGGTACTGCTGGAGCCAGTTTTATTGCCACAACTCTGTGGCATTTCAAGGTCCCTGCCAACAAGCAAGCTGCAGCACTCCACTCAGAAACCACACTCAAACACTCTGTAGTCAGATCACCTGCCTGAAAGAGTCAGAGTTTGCCATGGAAGTACAGACCAGAATCCCAGCATTTTAAAATGGCACAGCTTTTTTTCCTGCTACGGCTGAAAACTGAAAAGCATGCAGTCAGCTTTTCATCAACACCATTTAAGTGTTTCGTGGTAGTACCTCTTATAGAGCTGCAGGGTTTTGCAGCTAAAGCTGAGTCAGGAAGCCTCTCTTAGATGAGAACACTTGCTTGCCTCTAGCAAGCAGAGAAGACCCGAGAAATTGCTGCTACCAAGAAAACATGATTTAGTCTATTCTTTCCCAAGCTTTCTCAGGCTTTCTGTGGATTCAGTTATCCACATCTGGGCACCATTTGTAAAAGGGGGGCTGTAGACAGGTCTGCTTTTCATCCTGCCCGGCTCCCACATGGCTAGCTTTACATCAGAAATAACAACACACAAACTATATTCATATAAACACTGCCTGGCCCATTATATCTAGCCTCTTCTTGGCTAATTCTCACATCTTGCTTAACCCATTTCTAATAATCTGTGTAGCACCACAAAGTGGTGGCTTACCGGGAAAGATTCAGCATGCCTGACCTGTGTCCATCTTGGGCCGGAGCTTCATTGCATCTGGATCAGAGAGGAGAGGCATGGCAATTGCTTCACTTCCTCCCAGCATTCTGTTCTGTCTACTCTACCTACCTCAGGGCTGGCCTATCAAATGGGCCAAGGCAGTTTCTTTATTCACCAATGAAAGTAGCTCCTCCATCACTCCATAAGAAACACTGTAGCTTTTTCATTGCTGGTTCTGAGTTTGGACTGGATATTTTTAAAGCAATTTAGAAAAATCCTTTCCCTCCAACCCATGCATGCACGCATGAGTGCATGTATCCATCCAGCCATCTCACCAATCCATCCATCATTTCTTCCATCCACTCATCCATTCATCCTATTGCCCTCCCACTGATCCAACCACCCATCCTTCCACCTATCTGCGTCTGAAAAAACAGTTGAAAATAATTGAGAATAGCTGTTTTGAGACAATTACATTTTTAAATTTTGCTTCCCAAGTATAACACAAACAACCTTAGAATTAATAATTACATATGATACGCTGCAAAAATTGCTATCATCATGTGAATATAAAGAACCTCATATAGAAAGAATTGAGGTAAAGTAGTGCATTTTCCTCTGAGAAACTAATGATGGCACCAAAAGTGAAGAAGATATTAATGTCAAAATCTGTTTCTTTTTCTAATATTTTCATATTTCAAGCAAAGATGAATGGCTGAAGACTACAGGTCCTTTGTTTGGTCTATGTGTATTGACACTGAAGAATTTTAAAGAGCCAGTCATTTACATTTCTGTAATTCAATCAGAATTTCGATGTTTTTAGCTTTAATCAAAAAAATTCATTTATGTGTGTGTGTGTTCACATGCCAAGGTACATGTGTGGAGTTCAGAAAACAACTGTCATTATTGGGAGTTAGTTCTTCCTTCTGTCTTGTGCATCTTGGGATAGAACACATGCCATCAGACTTGACAGTAAGTATCTTTATCTGCTGAGCCAACTTGCTGACCTTGTTTTCAACCTTAAGTGCATTTAAAACTGATAATGTTGCTCCACAGAATCACAAACATGATATCGTCAAATTTCAGAGTCAGGTGCTGATCACTGAAATATACTTGCTCCATTTATATTTATTATATGTGTATATTTCTTTTTAAACATATGTTTTGAGATTTTCATATGTGAGTGCAGCAATTCATGAGTCCTGTCCTCTTCTTCCTGCAGTTCCTCATGCGAGTCCCTCTTCCTCCCAAATTTATGATCTCTTCTTTAACTATTGTTGTTACATGTTATGGATAATTACAAGTGAGTATACATATATATGTATGTGTGTACACATGAATGTAAAACCTACTTCTTCAGCCATTTAGCTTTATTTCTATATATTTATGGTAGCATTAAGTCAAATAAAACATCATGAATTGGGTTTCCATCTTGCAATTTTTATTACCATGGGTCAATATTATTGTTTTTAAATGTGGGGTAGGGATTCTGTGTGCCAAGCTATCAAATAATTTCAAGATCATTATCCTGGCTCAACCTACAAATACTCCTTCTTCCCTAGTTGCACATAACACACCTCTGCTAACCTCCACTGACTGTACAAACTGCTCCCCTGCATCCCCACCCCAGTTTGCAATCCTTTCTATGAAAATAGTTTTGTGCTGGGGTATGGACTGAAAGCCAAATATTACTTTGTAGTGGTGTATATTGTTTCTTCTCAACTAAACTTAAGTTTTCCAACAGATACTTTAGTTTTGCTTCTGTTATTGATAATTGGGTCACTTGCAATACTTGGTACTTGGGCTCATTTTATAACAGAGGTCTTATTTCTAACACAATGTTCTTTGAGGATGTTAAAGTGTATTATTTTAGTCTTTAATTTAGGTTCATGTTTATTATACTTATGAAAATATTCCAATAAGTCATTAAGAGTTTATTGGTTTTCCCATCAATTACGTACTCAGAAACTATTGATTAAGTTTTAAAAAAGCTAATGAATAAAAAACTTGTTTAAGGCACAGGAAGAGAACTGTGTCTGTGACCTTTCTGGAAGAAGCTCTACTCATCAATAGAATTACACATTTACTCTTCTGCATAAATAATAGATAACCATGGGTGGCAAACCCAGAGTGAGAAGCAAGGCAAGGGGTGAGGGTTCTGCAGTTTTCCTGTGCATTATCTTCAACGTGTGGTTTTCTAAGGTCTAGCCTTCCAGAGTGTTGCTTGCTAATGTATAGTAACTAAAAGATGAGCAATTTCCCCATTACTTGCCGTGGTCATAGAAGGAAAAGATATTTGTTAAATGGTTTGGCACACATCCGGTAGTCAACTGACTGCCTAATGTGGGATTTATCGGAAGGAGTTGAATTATATCTCCCCAAGAGACTTGGGTTTTAAACATGCATTGAAATTGTTTTAAAGGTGAAAAGTTGGTGGCAAACTGAAGTATCATAGTGATAAGAATAACATGGACATTGGATTCAACAAAGATTTGAACTTAAATGCTAGTTTTGTAATATATTTACCTTGGGAATTATATTAATTCCCTACTAGTTTACTTATGTGTAAAATATGGACATTATTTCCTTCTGAATTCCTCTGGGAATGAACTGTGGTAATGGGAGAGTATTTCCTTTTGTATTCTTCTGGGGGCAAGCTATGGTAATGATGCAGAAGAAATGGTTTGTTCTCTGCTTTCTTTTCTTCTATCCCCTTTTCTTTCTTCCAAAAACCATGTGTCAAATCTGACTATAGCATACTGATGTGATGTGCGATTCCTCTTCTGTATGCTGTAAATATATTTATTATTATTTGTTAATAAAGAAGCTGCTTTGGCCTGTGGAAGGGCAGAATAGAGCTAGGTGGGAAAACTAAACTGAATGCTGATACAAAGAAGGCATAGTCAAGGAGATACCATGTAGCTGCTGAAGGACACAGATGCCCTGGAACCTTTATGGTAAGGTACCAGGTAAAGCCTCATGGGAAAACATGGAATAACAGGAATGGGTTAATTTAAGATGTAAGAGTTAATTAATAAGAACCCTGAACTAATAGACTGAGTGGTGTTTTACGTAATACAGTTTTCTGTGCTAGTATTTAGGGTCTGGGAGGCTGGGAAATGAACAGCAGTCTACCACTACAAATTTACATGCCAATGTGAGCTGACTACAGTCACATAAAACCAGGGAGAGCTTTAAAAATGAATTCTAGAAATAATAAAACAGAGTTTAGTTCAACATCTTGGTAGCTGTATTTTTCCCCCCAATGGGCTTTATTTGCTGGTGGTGAGCAGTGGTGCTGTGCCTCCTTTAAGAGAGGTCTTTCTGACTCAGCATTGACAGTGAAGGCTGCTTGGCTTCTTTAGGGGAGGTCTTCCTGGTTCTGCTAGTTGCACAAGCAGCTCTGCTTCTTGTAGGAGGCTGAGAACTTAAATGGGGTCTGTGAGCAGTGTGTTACAAATTGCTTCATGCTGCGACCCTGGAGCTGGGGCAGTATAAATATCTCTCAGAGGCAGTGAACGTGCTTCTGCCATGTTGGACTGGGCAGAGCCAACAGGTAGAGCTGCAGAGATGGTCCTAGCCATGCCTACTTAGCATTTTTTAAATGCTTTCCTGGTCAGAAAATAATTATAGATATGCATGCAATAAAGACAAATTCAGATGAAAAAGACCTCTAACTGGGTCAAAGTATTGCATAAATATAAGTAGGCTTGGGAGAGAAAAGAAATAGTTGTAAAAAAACCTAAACGGTTTTAAAAAAGTAAAGTCTTTAAAAAGACAGAGTACAGGCAGCCATAGATTAAAGGAGTAAAGAAAAATAAGTCACCTAAAGATAAAAAATGCACAGTTTGGATTATGCATATTATTGTTTTTATTTTTTTGACTGTGAATGAGCTAAGTACAGAGAGACATTTCATTGTAGGAGTTCCTAAGCTAAAGCAACATATATATTATAAAGATACCTTGACTTATAAAAGATAAATTAGATATAAAACTTTAGGTTCACAAAGATAGGATAGATGATATCGTATTTTTCTTAATTTGCCAAATGTAAATGGAATAAATATTGTAACTATAATTCTTGCTTCATAACTGTTTTGCTATATGTAATTTTACCATGTTAAATTTAAAACCTTCCTTTTTATTTAGACAGAAAAGGGGAGGTGATGTGGTAATCCCTTCGGTATACTATGAATATGTTTTATTATCATTGGTTAATAAAGAAGCTGCTTTGGCCTGTGGCAGGGCAGGAAAAAGCTAGGTGGGTAAACTAAATTGAATGCTGAGAGAAAGAAGGCAGAGCCAGGGAGATACCATGTAGCTGCTGATGGACACAGATGCCCTGGAACCTTACTAGTTAACCACGAGCCTCATGGTAAAATGTAAAATAATAGGATGTAAGATGTAAGAGTTAGTTAATAAGAAGCCTGAGCTAATAACCCGAGCCGTGTTTTACTTAATACATTTTCTGTGCTATTATTCAGGGTCCAGGTGGCCAGGAAATGAACAAGCAGTCTCTGCCTACACTGATGTTTTGTTATAAAAGTAGGAAACATAATATTGGGTCAAGAGCTGATGATTCCTGAGTCTTCACAATTTTTAGTAAAATTAAATGCTTAGCAATGTGTCTCATTTTTGTAGTAATTCTACATAATGATTGTTAAAATCATCCCATTAAACTGAGCATCAGTTTCTTCAATTGTTATGTAAATTAATTATTTTAGCTTTGAGTTTGAGAGTTTCCTCTGTGGCAATCATAGCAATTTTAGACAGGACAATGACTTTTATTATTTGCAATAGTTGTGGAGAATGAGCATAAGACGTCCTCCAGAGAGTAAACCATTTAACATTATGGCTGAACCTCTGCACAATGGTTCTGCAGGAAAAATGTGTGATCTGGATTTTTGCTTGAGATCCAACAAAAACCTTTGAGTTGTAGTTGTGAGCATATCACTTACTATCTTTTCATCTTTATTACCTTACATTTATGTATTTATTTACTATGTTAAACATATCTTTTATACCTTTAGATGGCACTCAATCAATCTTTGGTTAAATTTGAGCTTTATGAGGTCCAGGATTAATACCCAATTGTCAGAGAGAACTATCTAAGGGAATAAAATTCTTCCAAATTCCAAGTTGTTGAAAGCAAATGATGAAAAGTATGCAAAGATATACATGCTATATAAAATGTACTCCGTAGTCAACTAATATATAACAAATACTGCTCTTTTTTTACTTATAAAATATGGAAGGGCCATTGAATGATTTAATTACCAAGGGAAGATATATAATAAAAAGAAAAGATATGAGGAAATTACTTATATATGAGCTTCAGCACATGCCATAAAGACCTTGCCTATTATTAGGAAAACTTTTTGAAAAACAAAAGATAATTAAATAATGTTTTATACTAAAATAATGTGAATATGTTCTGAATGCACTGTATGCCATTTTTAAGATTAGCCATATCAAACAATGTTAATCTAGCTTATTCTATACATGATGATTGATATTTTATATGCTCAACTTTGGCATATATGTAGATTTTCCGTGAGTCCTATGCTTCCTGTACATTGTTTGTCTTTATTCCTCAGAGGTTGACAAGGTCACATTTTAAATAGGACATTTATATTAAATAATAGCTTTTTAAAATTTTTTACTGGAATTCTGTGTCTACCAGGTGGTCTTGCTAGGTGGTCTTGGTGACACAGATCTCGGCAATCTCTCTTGTGACTTTCAAGGATGACTTTAGCATACACTGGGAATGTGACTCTCTGAGATAAGGGGAAGCTTGTGTGAGCAGACTGCTGAAGGATCTCTCTGCAATCCTTCTGGGATATGATGCTCTGGAATGCTCTGCCCACAACATCTAGTTCTTCCTGGGTCTGAAGTTCTGAGTCATTGTCTTCTGGGATTGCTAAACTGTCACATGATGTGGGGTTTGTGGAGGCACCCTCAGCTCTGAGCAGCTTTCCTGGGCCTTAAGCACATGCTCACACAAATCCTACTCCTGTATTTTCCTTTGCTACTCAAGCATGGTGCCGGTGAGCTGCTTAATCCACTGCCCTGGGACTGAGGCTAGTGTACAAGAATAACCTCCTGTATTAGGTTCTCTTTAAAAAAATAAAACAGATGTACTCTGTACTGTTCAGTGTAGATTGCCTGCCAACCATGTGTAAGGGTCTGGATTCAACCTGCAGACAAAACAACAACATAAAAACAACAAAAAGTCAAAATCAAAACAAAAATGAAAGAACAGTTAAGAATAAAATTATATATCTTTTTGGGTCTGGGTTACCTCACTCAGGATAGTGTTTTCTATTTCCATCCATTTGAATGCAAAATTAAAGATATCATTGTTTTTTATCTCTGAGTAGTAATCTAATGCGTATATACTCCACATTTTCTTTATCCATTCTTCCACTGAGGGGCATCTAGGTTGTTTCCAGGTTCTGGCTATTGCAAATAATGCTGCTATGAACATAGTTGAACAAATGCTTTTGTAGTATGATAGGGCATCTCTTGGATATATTTCCAAGAGTGGTATTGCTGGATCCTGGGGTAGGTTGATCCCAAAGTTCCTGAAAAACCACCACACTGATTTCCAAAGTGGTTGCATAAGTTTGCATTCCCACCAGCAATAAATGAGTGTTTCCCTTACTCGACATCCTCTCCAGCAAAGGCTATCATTGGTGTTTTTGATTTTAGCCATTCTGACAGGTGTAAGATGGTATGTACTCACTCATAAGTGGATTCTAGCCATAAATAAAGGACATTGATCCTATAAGTCATGATCCTAGAGAAGCTAAATAAGAAGGTGAACCCAAAGAAAAACATATAGTTATCCTCCTGGATATTGGAAGTAGACAAGATGGCCAGGCAAAAATTGGGAACTTGGGGGTGGGGGTAGGGTGGGAGCAAGGGGAGAAGGGGAGAGAAAAGTGAGAAGGGGAGGATGGGAAGAGCTTGGGGGAATGGGAGGGTTGGGATGGAGGAAGGGTAGATATGGGAGCAGGAAGTATATATCTTAATTAAGGGAGCCATTTTAGGATTGGCAAGAGATTTGACTCTAGAGGGGTTCCCAGGTGTCCAAGGAGATGTCCCTAGCTGGTTCCTTGGACAGCTGACGAGGGGAGCCTGAAATGGCCCTATCTTATTGCCATACTGATGAATATCTTGCATACCACCATAGAACCTTCATTTGGCGATGGATGGAGATAGAGACAGAGACCCACATTGGAGCACTGGACTGAGCTCCCAAGATCCAAATGAGGAACAGAAGGAGGGAGAAGATGAGCAAGGAAGTTAGGACCGCGGGGCGTGCACCCACCCACTGAGACCGTGGGGCTGATCTATTGGGAGCTCACCAAGGCCAGCTGAACGGGGACTGATGGAACATGTGATCAAACCGGACTCTCTGGACGTGGCTGACAATGAGTGCTGACTGAGAAGCCAAGGACAATGTCACTGGGTTTTGATCCTATAGCATGTACTGGCTTTGTGGGAGCCTAGTCTGTTTGGATGCTCACCTTCCTAGTCCTAAATGGAGGGGGGAGGACCTTGGCCTTCCCACAGGGCAGGGAACCCTGACTGCTCTTTGGACTGGAGAAGGAGGGGGAGGGGAAGTGGGGGATGGGGGAGGGAAATGGGAGGAGGGGAGGAGGTGGAAATTTTTAATAATAATAATAATAATAGAATAAGATTATATTCTTGTTTTCTTTTTGCTCATACATTTAACATATTAATATTATAATACTTCATTGTGTAATTTAAGAAGATATTTGGTGCATAGAAATACTTTTATAGAAGATACAGAAGAAACTCAATAATTGAGCAAGGGATATTTTTATAGATTTCTAGCAATTATCTTGATTTTTAGCAGCACATCCATTGCTTGCTTTGTGTAGTGAACATGTGCTTTTCTTCAGAGCACAAAACATGAACAGATCACACTCCAATATTAGCTGGTGTCTATAAGTCTGAAAAAATACTTTATTCATCATAATAAAGGTGGAATTCAGTTTTTAAAATATAACAGCTTTACTGAAATTTATTCTTAGTGTAATAGATTTGATAACTTAAACACATTTTACCTTTTAGAGTCCTATAGGGCTCTTCATAAGTGTGTGAGAGGTGGAGACTTATCCCAGGATTATCGACTCACACATATCTAACTCCTCCATTACCAAGGTCTCCCTTAAGAGTGACACATTGGTAAAAAAGGACAGAGCACATGCATCCAAAGCAGAGGTTCTCCGCCCACGGGTCACGACCTTTGGAGAGTCAAATGACCCTTTCACAGGGTCATGTAAGATCATTGGAAAACACAGGCATTTATATTATGAGTCGTAACAATAGCAAAGCTACAGTTATGAAGTAGCACAAAAATAATTTCATATTTTGGGGGTCACCACAACATGAGGAATTATATTAAAGAGTTGCAGCATCAGGAAGGTTAGAACCTGCTCTAAATGCTTTTGGAAGGGCTGGGGATGGAGTTTAGAGCTAGAGCATTTGCTAGCATTAGAGGCTCTGTGTTTGATCCTCAGAATGATAAAAGTACAGACAGACAGACTGATAAGCATCAAACCCTAAAACAGAAACAAACAACTTAAGTAGAGAAGGGTGTTGCAGTTTGTGATCCTAGACCTTGGGAGATGGAGGCAGGAGCAGCTGGAGGCCAGTGCTAGCCTGGACTTCACAATAAGACCCTGACTAAAAAGCCAACAAAAAGCACAAGTGGATTCAGTGTTCACTATTTGTTAAAGCTCATTGACAGATGTTTTTCATTTTTTAACATTTCTTATATTTTACTGTTATCTGTGATTTCCTGTGTCTGATGCATTGTAGCTGCTTTCTCAGTTTGGACCAATCGGGGAAAGTAAATAGTGGGGCAACTGCTTTTCAGAAATTGGTCTAATTGTATGTGTGGAGTATTTATGTTCTCACATGGGTGTCTGCACACACGTGTGTGTATGAAGACCAGAGGCTGAGATAAAATTATCTTCTTTGATAACTCTCGACCTTAGTTTTTGAGACAGGGCCTCCTGTGAACGTAAATCATACTGATTTGATTAGACTGACTGGCCAATGAGTTGCAGGGATCCTCCTGCCCCATCCAACCCTCTTGAAGTGCTGGGGTTACCAACATGATTTTATGTGGGTTCTAGGGGTTCCACAGTGTTCACTTGACCAACTCCATCTCAACACTAACCATTGTAACATATTTTGAAAGACAGAGTAATAAATATAGGTAGAAATCTAAAATAACAGTATTTGTTTGAAGATTAGGGAAAATTACTCAGATTGTATCTTTCATTGGTTTGGATGAAAAAAGAAGATCTATGTATTTTTATAAAATAGAAATGATGTATATATGATGCTTGAAATTCAGAATTTCTAAACTAAATCTTGAATGCAATTTTCTTTTGCTAGTTTTCATGCATATTCTAAGTTTAGCACTTCTTTTTCTATACATATTCCTAGAACCATTACTAATAGTGACCAACATTTTCAGTCTTCTATATGATGGGTTTTCAGCCATTCAGACTAAACTAACATTTTTGTCTTATTCTTAAGAAAATCTTAAAATGCCACTATTAGCTAGAAAGATATGTAATATCATCCTCAGGATTCTATTTGATAGAGAGTAGAGGGGATTGGTATTTTTGTAATTAAAAACATCATATCCTTAAATATTTCTAGGAAGACAAACACAGTGGTGCACAATCTGTAATTACAGCCATCAGAAGGCGAGGTGGGAGGACCACAAGTAGAGAGACCTGACTTGCCTAAACAGCGAGACCTTGTTCCCAAAATAAAAACAAACATAAACCAACAAAACAAAAGATAAAGGTTAGGCTACAGCAAGCAGAGCGCTCACGCACATGAAAGCCTCTTAATTCCCTGCCTACACTTGAGCATTTATCATTAGTGCTGAAAAGACATGGCTATCAAGTGCGGTCACCAGCTGCAGAACTCCTCAGTTCTGCCTAGACCCAGTGCCCTTGATGACTCGCACTATCACTTCTTTTCCACCGGTACCCACCATTACGGTCTCAAATACTGAGAGAGAAATTCTCATGTATTTCCATCGTTCAGTTATTTGACTCTTCTTTGGTGAAGTGTCTGCTTCTGCAGTATGTTCATTTTTAGTGGGACTACTCATTTCCTGTTGATTTTTGAGTCATTTGAATATTTTAGATGGTATTTTTTTGTCGGATGTGTCTTTAGTAAATATTTTCTGAGTCTGTGGCTTATTTGCTTTTTCTTTCAAAAGTATCTTCTGTACATCAGAAAATTCTATTTTCAGTGAGGTGCACCAAGTTTCTTTTGTAGCCACGCCATTGGTGTTATGTCTAGGGGGCCATCATCTTAGCACACATGTCTAAGTGTTTTCCCTAGCTGACTTCCAACAGTTCATATTGAGTGTTTTATACTTATGTCTCTGATTCACTTTCAGTTAACTATGGTGACAGACCTAAGGACCCTTTGTTTATTATTTATTTTAATTTTAATTGCTTTATGTTTTCTTTTTCTATCTTTTTTAGATTAATGAAGTATTTATTATTTTATGTCTGCTATTTGATTATGTAATATATATATTATTTCTGATTTTAGAGATTTTTCTAGGCTTTATAATATGCTTTATAAATAGACTTTAATATCAGGGCATATTTTCAAATAATACTATATTCTTTTGTGTCCAGTGAAATAACTTGATGGAAGTGTGTTTTTATATATTTTGGGCAATTTTGTCACATACTACATTTTAACATAATTTGTAATTCTCTAGGTTAGCTTTCTGCTGCTATAACAAATGCCTGAGATTATCAACTTAAAAGAGTGAACACATAGTTTAGTCACAAGTTCAAGTCTGTAAGCAGTGCCATGGTGGGACGTCAAATCATGGAAAACAGATGCAATGGTAACAATCAGCTTACTTCATTGCTGGGAAGGAAGCAAAAACACAAGAGGAAGGGATCAGGGTGAGGCTTCACAGCCCCAGAGTGAAGACTTCCTGGTAGATCTCACCTCTTAAAACGGCTTAGGCCAAGGGTCAGCCTTTTAATATGGACTTCTGGAAATATTTACCCAATCCATAGCATCTTGTTTTCTTTGTGTCATTACTCCTAAATAGTAAACTATTTCAGGGTCACAGATGTACCTCAGTAGTGGGCCACGTACCTAGAACGTTTGAGACTGATCATTTGATCCTCAGCAGAGAGAGAGAGAGAGAGAGAGAGAGAGAGAGAGAGAGAGAGAGAGAGAGAGAAGAGAGAGAGAGAGAGAGAAAATGAATTGTGGATTTTATGAGACAACAAATATCAAGAAAATATGTTTTGTATGTGCTCATACATTTATCTATGCAATATTTTTCATGTGTTTTTTTAATGGTGGACTTGCTTTCAAAATCATAGTACAGGTTCAATGGCAACAAATCCCTCCAGTTTTATTTGTTTAAAAACCTCTTCAAGTTTACCCTCAATTTTAGCTATTAGTGTCACCCAATATAGAATCCTTGGCTTGATTTTCTTAAGGGAAAGATGCTACCCTAAAAGCATCTGAGAAGTCTGTTTCCATTCATACTTCTGTTATCCCCAAGTACTTTGATCTCTTTTATGACAACATCTTAGCAATCCAATTATGCTAAAGTTTTCATTGCATTTGTAAATAAGTGGCTACTCTATTTCAAACTCTATTTCTCCCTTCTGCTCCTACATGTGATCCTTCAGGTATATATCGAAAAGACCAAATGATATCGATTTCTTTTCCTTTCCCACCCCTGCTGGGATTTTTACATGTGATGGTTTCTATTACAATGATCTCAGATTCATTGCTTTCTTTGTAGCATAATAATTTGTAAATTAGTCTTATTTGATATCTATTTTTTATTTTAGATACTGTAGTTTCATCTGTATATATTTTTTTGAGAATTTGCTTTGATGTCATTGCATTTTCTGTGTTTCTCTATAAAAGCATGCACGTGTGTTTTTGGATTCTTATATGCTCACATATGTGAAGGCTGGAGGTTAATGCTGGTTGTCTTCTTCCCTTGCTTTCTTTAAAACCTTAGTTTTAGACTTGAATAGACCTCCTGGCTAGTGAAATGTAACTCTAGAGAATCCTCTTGCCTTTGCCTTCTTATAGCTCGGGTTTCACACACCACACACATTCACATGCACGTGTGCGTGCACGCGGGCACGCGCACACACACACACAGTTGTACCTGGGTTTATATGGATGTTGGGGATTCAAACTCAGGTCCCTATGATTGCACAGCAGTTTCCTTGGAATAAGGTTTATTACTTGGAAGAAGTCCTTCACTGTGATTTCAGCATGGTGGCATATCTCAGTCTGAATGCACGGAAGTCATATGCTAGGTATTTTTCTTTTGTTCTCGGAAGCCATTTTCTGTCTTGCGGTCCTGTAGACGCAGATACTCTATTATCACATATCAGTGAGTTCCCTTCAGTTTCTCATTGGGCATGGCCAGTGAGAAACATAGGCAAAGGATCCGTCAGTGATTATCGGTGAGGTCAGTGCTTTAGTACTTGAATAGCTCTGGTGTCAGGAAATAGCCCCAAACCCTGCACTGCTCCTGTGTTTTCTCTTTCTCTCACCTGTCTCACCATCTAAACAGTTCCCGAGTTTGTGATCTGTTTCCTCCTGGGACCATTAGTATAGGTGATACACAGAATATCCAATAACCTGTATGCCATGAGTCACAATAGATAAGGATAGATGCAGCAGTGTAGGGATGTGGGGCAGAGCCAGTGCACACCCTGCCAATGTCAGTGCTATCGAGGAAATGCATGGCCCATGATTTTCACATAATAATAGTTAAAGTGTCAAAATTCACAAACTAAATAAGTTAAGCTATTACTCATTTGTTGAATATGTTCTCCATGCAGAAAGAGAGTGACCTAACAGGAAAGCTGGGCAGGGGAACGTGTGACTGTCATGTGGTGACTGCTTACTGCAGGCTTGGTTAGTCTTTCCTCCCCTTGGCAGAACCCTCTGCAAGCTGGAAAGGAAAAAGTATAAAGTTTCGGATTCTAAGGAAAAAATACTCTTGTCTATACTTTCTAACTGAAGATCCTAATTTTATAAATCAAATTATTAGTTTTAGATCCACTAATATATTTACTGTTAACATAGTAAATATTTCCAAATACAGAGAACCACATAATTATACTTTCATAGACACTTCAAGTCCCCAATATATCTGATGTATTTATTACCTAACCCAGTGCATCTTCATCCCTCAGTACAATGGTTTTCCCATTAGATTAATGCTTCCCATCAGATGGCACTCCATCTTCTCTGCTGGCGAAATGTTCGCAGCATCCAGCACAGCTATTGCTGTGTCTGAGAACCTTTCCTGGAAACCTCCAGGCAGAATCGATCACTATTCTCTGTGCTTGAAAGCTTCTTACTCTGTATTGTGATTAATAGCGTATGTTTCTGTCACCATTGCTAGATTTTGATCTCTCTGAAAACAGGGATCAAATCTTTTTCATCTTTATAACCTTAGGGCTTATAACGCTGTACATGACGAAGTTCGATAAATGTCTGTTGGACTGAATTTAGTGAATTTGATTCCTGCGGGTTCAAGGGTGAGCACGTGGCTAAGTTGGAATCCAAACCCGGTTCTAGCTTTGCTCCCCCGGCCATGCCGTCTTGTTCCCTGGTTTGTGCTGTCAACCCTAACATGCTGTGCTTCCTGATTATTATACAACATTTGGATTTTTGGTTTTGGTTTGATACATACAAATTTATTTCCTCACTGTTAAGTGTGCCATACCAATTGGGAAATTGATAGTTTCTTATGGGGATCATCAGATATAATTAATAAGTGCATACATTATTTATAGTTTTGCATTCTTTGTATTGTGTACCTAAACAATAACGAGAGTTTCAAAACATGCCAATGAAAATACAAAATGTCCAAAGTTTTATTTCTGTTTCTCTTTTTCATGGTAAGGAGCAAGAGCAAAATGAGAGGCAGAGGTACAGAAACTGTTCGCGTTATACTGGAGGGAGCCTGATATACAGTAATGGCTCCAGGATCATAAACGTCTCTCCTGGCACTCTTAACGCCCTCAGATTATTACTGTGTTCTCAAATTCAGCTGGATGTGTTCAAGGATCTTCTTCGGTCTGAAAGGTCAGCTGCTTTTAGTTGTGCACCCATAGAATACTAATACGTCCTTATTCAAATTACCTGCTACAGCACTTATTAAATTGATGGCCTTGTGCTCTAATTTAATACTGGTGTCGTGCTGAGGCGGGCTGCCGCAGCACTCTGTACTAAGCCGGGTGATGGAGAGGCAAAGTTCAAGCTGGAGCCGAGGTTTGAGGTTGCATTTTCCCACTAAATTAGCAGTCAGATGCAGTGGATAATTAATTAGCGCAAACCAGGGAAAGCTTGTCATTTAATAAGGCTTTTTTATTTTCACATTACACAAACAGTGGGAATTGATCCATTAAGTGGCTGGCTATTAACGTGGTTTAATGTATGTCTGGTTGTTAAATTGAGATGTCGAGGTCCATACGTTCAGAATTTAAGCATGTCTCACAGTTTTCTGTATCTTCTGAGATTTTAGGTCATGTTCCAAAGAATCTATAAAGGCTTCATCGCTGAATCTGAACCTGGTTAATGCCTGTATACAGATTTAAGGTGATGGTTTTAGCATGGTCCCAGAAACAAGTTTTTATATTGATCTTTATATCTTACAGTTCAGCTACATACAATATTGTATTGCATCTGTAACATTTTCTCTTCATTAAAAGCTATAATCAGTGACTGAAATTGGCTGGGACAGAGACGAATCTATTGTTGTGTATTCTGCATATTACCACAGAGTTAGAGTTGGAATGAGCTTTTCAGATATACAGAATGAGAGCTCAGCTCCCTTACCAAGGGGTCTGGAAGGGCACCTTGTCTTAGCAATAGCGCACAGGAAGCATTCAGAGACTTTAGTTTTGTTTTGTTTTGCTTTCCTCAAAATGCTTGAGGGGGTTTTGCAGTTTTGTGAACTGGTTCTTTATAGTTATGAGGTGATTAATTAATATGCTTATCTGTAGATAAGTCTTTCTCAGTTTATGTGCATAAGGAACAGCAGTAAACCCTCCCCTTTTCTAGTTTATAAAGACAGGAAGACCAGGAATCCAACTGCAGAATTATTTTAAGAAGAGGATAATTTATTTGAATATTGAGAGTTTTTTATTACATGGAGAAATTATTGCATTTGCTAGTGCCAATCACATTTAAATTAGCAAAGACAGTGCCTATATAAATTATAAAATTTCAAAGAAATCAATGATATATATGAATACATGCTTTGAAGGTTCTCAAAACACCAGTATATATAATTACAAAGTTATAAAAATATTTTTTAACATTTTTAATAAACTATGATAAAAAGTTCCCCAAGTTACATAGGAAAGGTTAGTGTTTTTTCTTTTTCGTTTTAACTTAAACAGTATATTTTGATCACATTCTTTCTTCTTAGCTCCCAGCTCCTTTTAGATTTTTCTCACCTTTCTACTCACCAGACTTTGTGTTCTTTCTCTCTCTCTCTCAAAAACAAAACAAAAACCCTACATAGCCACCTCCAAAAGCAACCAGGAAATATGAGAGTCAAAACTTGAAAATAAACTAACACCTAGAAAAATAATTAAGTCAAAAAAGACCAAAACAACACACATGCATGCACGTACACACACACACACACACACACACACACACAGTTTGGAAATTTCCCTCTTGACTGAAGTATCTGAGAAATAAGCAAAGATAAAAAAATATTACTTAGTGATGCATTCAGTATTTTCACTGGTACACACACTAGTTTACATTAATGGAGTTCACTGCGATGTTTCCATGCAAGCACGCACACCACCAGGGATGGGTTTCATCTGTTCACCCTTTCCACCTGGATTCTAGTATTGTTTTAGTCCCTGAAATTGCTTAGTTCCTTCCTGTTCCCTGAATATTCCCTTTCGCTCTTAGTGTCTTCCTATTTTCTGGATCTTCCCTTCCCTTCTCTAACAATCACCTTTCTCTTCTGTAGCATACAAGGTTGATTGATTTCCTTAAATGAGTGGGAACATGGGGCATTTATTTGTATGTGTGTTGTTTATTTCAATAAAAATAATGTTCTCAGAGTCTATTATTTTGCTCTGGATTACAGTATTTCATTCATTCATTTTATGACTGAGTATTACTCTGCCACATAATTATATCACGTTTTCTCTGTTTATCCAATCACGAGTACATGGCTTTGTTGGTTCCATATTTTGGCGATGGTGAATAGCTTTAAGGAACATACGTTTCAAGCATCTTTTACAAAGAAATATTTTGTTTCCTTTGGGCATATACTCAGGGATGAAATCATAATTACTGGACCGCATAATAACACTGTATTTCTCTTTACAGGAATATAAAAGCACTTAAAATGCATATCCTAAAACATTTTATCTGATGCAAAGTAATGTGTTGCTGCACACTTTGATCTCAGCTTTTGGAAGCAGGGCAGGGAGATCTCTGTTAGTTTGAGGCCAGCCTCCTCCAGGTAGTGAACTCCAGGCCAGCATGGTCCACGGGGGGATCTCAAGACATGCCAGGACTACATAGCCAATTCTGCAAATGAAAAAACAAGCCAAAAGCACTTCAGATACATTTAAAAGCTTTGATGGAGAAGCTGTGGAGCTGACACAGCCGATATCATGCCCAAGTTGTAACTATTTTACATGAGTATACTTGGTATAAATGACACATAAATAAAACATAATAAAGAAATTTGAGGTGAACTTTGAATTGAAGAGAGCTGATGTCCATGGAAAAGAGCCATGTGGAAGCACTGATAGACAGAATGGAAGTACTTGCTGAACATCCTCAGCTGAGATTTGTTTTATGCTAAAACTTGGCAACAGTATGTTTTCATGTCTAATTCTCTATCCAGGATCATTTTCACACATCCAAATAAGACTGACCTTCTAAAAATAGATTTTAGACACAGAGTCACATTGTATTTCATAGATGAGTACGGAATAAGGAGTTACACCACTTTAGGAGGACATGTATTTGTTCTCTTATATCCAAAGTCAACAGTGACAAGACTTGTCAATCCTTTTCTGTGAAATGAGCAACATTGCCCACTAATTCTGGAACAGAGTCAGGAGGAACTTAGCTCTTGAGTTTAGTGCTCAATAAAAAAGAGAGAGAGAAAAAAAAAAACAGCCTCTATATTGGAGTTCATTACAATGCTTGAAAAAATTAGGTGATCAATAAAGTAATTTCTACATTTTAAAAGGTTATCTTTAAATCTTTAAAGTAGTTCTAGTTTTATGAGCTTTGATATTTATTACCAAAGGTTTTTTTTTTTTTTATCATAGCCTCATATATAAAGGTGAAATGACTTAAATGCTTGCATGTAGAAGGTGCCATGGTATATCAGTAAACTTGTTCTAATCAAGAATATGCACAGAAATACAAATGGGAGCACAAGTTTTCACAGCATTTTGCTATGTGAAAAAGTAAATTAAAAAATAGAATATGTCACTCTGACCTTGTGGGGAATATATGTTGATGTAGGCACATATACATATAAACTTCATGTGCATTATATACACATATGCCTTATATATCACTCTGTATAGTTTCGCAAAATACTAAATGCATAAATCTATAAAAAATAAAAAGTAAACACCTTTTAATTTCATTTTTTATTGTTTATAGTCTTTAAATTTGCTAACATGAACCTGTGTTGTTGTATTGAGTAACATAATTTTATTATCCTGTCATCTTAAATAATTGTAGAAAATTCATATCGTTAGAACATCTGTCTATTTTCTTGAAAGTTTGAATAAAGTTTTCATGGAAAAGATGGATGACAAATGATACATTTTTCATTTTCTTACTTAGGTACTTTTGAATCATATATTAAAGGGAGTTAGTTACAGACACAGTCACAATAATTCCCCCCCAGAAGCTCAGTTTATTAAGCCTTGATATACATGATGCTTCTATTGTGAGTACAGTACTCAAGATAATCCTCGAATGAGACCACCGTCAGCAGCAAAGGGTTTTGAATTATAACTGGTAAGCATTCAATGCTGAAAAAAGGATTAATTTTTAAGAAAATTGTAAGCAGTATTTACATTTCTAAGATAAGAGTTGAATTAATAGAGATTTATATGCATCTTCCCCCTATAAGCACACAAACCATAGAGAAGGGTGGAATCAAAAAACAGTGACCACATACAATTTCATATATGCTTTGGTAGGTTTTGAAAAAATATTTGCTATTGAAGTTATAAAAATTCTGATAGTGAAAGTGGTTTTTCTTTGTTGTATTAAGATATTAAATAGTCTTTACATTTTTATACATTATTGTGATCACAGGCAATGCCCGTCTTTTAATCTGGTTATTGAATACATATTAAACAACTTCCAAACAAGCATAGTTTTACTGATTAGAAATGATGACATGAGTTGTAACTTATTTAATAGAATTTGGAGCATTAAACTAAGCATGCACCTGCTTCTATCTTAGCTTTCTTGTTTTCTCCACATGTGAATTAATTGAACTACATTTCCATATATATTGCCTGGAGGGCAGAGCAAGTGAAAGTCATCCTGAAGCTCTTTCTGGACAATTCTTGAAGCATCCAGTCTCATCTATTGTTAGTATTTATCTTTAGAATACTAAAACCATCAATGCTAGTTTTGTTGTATACAAGTCAATATGCTTGCGGTGTTTAATTGCTCTTCTTGTCTTAATACCAAATGCCTTGTTAGTAATTACCCTCCTCATTCTTCTTACTACACATCAAGTGTGGCTCATAATTTGATTCCCATTGGGAAGAAGAGCTGCCAAAGCTCTCATCCTTTGAAAGTGAGTGATGTTGGAAAAGAGACTCTTTTATATACATGAGAAATGTACTATTGTTGCACAGTGGAATTGTTTGCATCAAAGTTATTATTACTCATTTTGTTTATGTTTTAAATAAACATTGCATTGAAGACTAAAACATACAAGTTTGTCTTGAATTACACAAATACTTAATTTCTTTTAAATTCATATATGGCCTTTTATATGTTTTAAAATCATTTAAAATATCTATTCACAGTAAATAAAGAGTTCTGGAAAAAACCACTGTCTTCAAAACAGTAGTTTAGATTTAGATTTTCAAAAAGAGAATGAGAGGCAGGAAATTCATATTAGAATGTTTTACATACCGAGAATCTAGGATGAGTTGTAATAAATGTTTCAAATATCCTTTTATTTTTAATGATAGCACATTTTAATACTAATTTACACATTTAGTTGATTTTGTTATTATTCCAAATCACTTACCCATGATAAGCCCCAATTAATTCTTACATTGTTTTCCCAGTGACATTAGACCTTCCTTCATTATATAAACACATCTGCAATGTGAAAATACTGAATAATAAATATGAATGTTAGCATGTTAAAGATAGGAACCCTGACACAGTCAAATATGCTGTACTAAAAAAAGGGACCCCAACCAATGTGGCTTTAAGTGAGGTGTAGTTAAAAAGAATATGTAGGCTTGTTCATTTCTCTCACTTCTCTTATGTTTGGATATGGTAAAAGCAAAAGAAATGAAATTACAAACCATGTCTCTGGTAATAAAGAATAATATGTTATATTTTTGCTTTTTTACACCTTTCTTCCTTTTCTTATATGATATTAAAATATTACAATGAATAAACAAAGAATGATAAAAATCTGTATTAACAGTGTACTGCTTTTATATCTGTGTCTTAGAGTTACTAAGTTTATGTGTGGTAAGTTTTGTACAAGGTAAGATGCTGATAAGATCCTGCTCAAACGGGGTGCTAATACAAGAAGCAGATCACTTCAAATGTACCTTATATCTTCACACGATGCTAGAAATGAAGACATTACCTCAAAACGTAGGCAATTATTGCCTCCTCTTTTATCAGTGCTATTTTCTGAGGTATTATCATAAGAGAGCACTTTAGTATTAAGCAGGGCCTCAGAGTGACAATAAATCAGTCCAACTGAGTCATCACTGTCTGAGGCATCTGAACCAGTGAAATGCTCTGGACCCTACAGAGAGTGTGAAACCACTTGACCCTTGGCATTAACCTCTGCTGAATGAATAGACCCTGCTTTCTACATCAGGGAACAAAGCAGAGGACTATTGATTAAACACCACATTCACTTGATATTAAACACTGGCTGCACTCACTTCTTGCTTCCAGTTCCAGGGGGAGAAACCCAGAGACTTGCTGAGTCTCAGGAGAATGGATGTTTGTAATTCAGAGCACTGTTTTTCCTGCAAAGTACTTTTCTCCCGTTTGATCAATAACTAGAAGCCATGATCAGCCATGAGTATGTATTGTCAATTCTGACCTGTGTATTTTATCACTTAAGGTGTTAGGTCACAGTGCTGTGACTAATATTTCAGTTCTAAGCATGAGTTGTTTCCTGATGTCAATATCTGTTGAAAAAAGCAATTTGTTTTATTTCATTTCCGGATTATGAATCATTGTCTTGGAAATTGATTTGTCTGCATTAGTAAATACATACTTCTAATGAAATTCTTTGATATAAACAAGGTGTTTCCAGACACTGAGTTTTAACTTGCTTTTGGTTGGAAGAGATAATATAAAGAGAATACTTGGGATGTGTATTTGGGGAAAAGAAACATAGCTAACTTAGTTTTCTATGGCGAAAAGAAGAAAAACTGCTCTGAGGGAGGGAGGAAGAGAGAGAGAGAAAGAGAGAGAGAGAGGGAGAGAGAGAGAGAGAGAGAGAGAGAGAGAGAGAGAGAGAGAGAGAGAAAGAGAGAGAGAGAGAAAGAGAGAGAGAATAAAAGAATTGTAAATTTCATAAGAAATCTTAAGTTTATTAACTTGTGATTCATAGTATGTGCCCAAACTATTGACAAAATGTTGGCACCCTCTTTGTAGATATGTTTGCTTTAAGGAGGAAATGAACTATTGATAGATAAGACCATTCAAATTATGGAACTTGAGTTAAAGTGAAATATTTTAGCTACATATTTACAAAGTTATTTTTATTTTAGGCTGAAATATTCTCTCCATATTAAGATTCCTTTTACTAAAACACTTTACCACAAAATTTGCACACAGAGAACCCTCACTTCTTCTTTCTTCGTTCCTTTCTTTTTCTCTTTGTTTTGAAGCATGGTTCTCATAACAGAGGCTGGTCTTGAACTCTTTTTGTAGTCCAAGACGACCTTCTTCTCTCTGCTTCCTCATCCTTCCACAATTTACACTCTAGGATTTTAGGTATTCAGCATCATCACTGGTGAATTGTGTTTCTTCTAAAATTTTGTATGCTTTTGGATTTGGCATATCATACCTGTAAAATCCTTTCTAATTATTTCACTTGCTAAAGATTTGGACTGGCTTGTGTTCCAAACTAAGAAATCTATATCAGCTACTTGTGATATGTCACATTGAGCAGTGACCATTCCTTGTCTGAAAAATAGAAAATCTCTCCTCTAAAAATATGATGGTATAATTTAATTTACATAAAGCATGCACAGTCTCACATGGTGTGCACAATTTTTGAGGAGTATTAGAAGTCCAAGGGAAGTTGATAAAACGAATTATTATGTTAAACTTAATGGTCAATCCTTCTCATGTAATGGGTTCTTCAAGTTGGGGTCTCTGAACATGTTTCTTTGAAAGCTGCTTAAGCATGGAAAATTAAAAAAAAAAATTCTGTCTGACCAGCACTGTGACAGTGTATCATAGATTTATTTTCTCTGTTACCAAATACATTTGCATAGAAGTCATTTTTGCATCGCTGCTAGTGAATATGGGCATGTTAAATGCACACATGTATCTTTAGATTTACTTGTAACTTGAGGGCACCCATGTACAATATATTTGCCTGATTTAAAATAGCACCATCTTGCTTTGTACATTCCACATATGATGCAGATAATTGTGTATAAGTACACTGAAGGAGAAATTAAGTGGAATTTGATGCTTTGAGTTACATTTGAGTTATTATTACATAGTATGCAGTTTATAATGCAGAGTTAGATATTTTGTGGTTTTAGAAATCAGAGAGGTGTAGAGAGGAGACTTGATTAAAGGTCACACATGGACATAGTGACAAAAATGTAACAAGAGTATGCACAATACACATCAGAGACCATTGGAATACCAAATTTGCAATTAAAAGAAGGAAGATAGGAAAATGAGTAGGGAAATAAAAACAAATAAAGAAAAAATACAAAAAATGAAGCAAATACCTCAAAAATTTAAAGAAATAAAAAATCAGATAAGAACCTCAGTCACAGCATAGATAGAAATAGTAGTCTATGGTAACATGGCCATTAGGTTCTCTTTCTTAATGTTCAAAACATTTAAGTTCTCTTTCACCTTTCTGCTATGTGACATCTCATTCATAGCTTACAACACACTGGGCAGTTAATATTTCTACCATCAAAGGAGAGGCTCTGACATTTTAGTGACTTAGAAACAAAGGGCCCTTTCTGAAAAGGGAGGACTATTGGGAAGTTTGTAGGGAAGGTATTCGGTCACAGTTTGATTATTCATCATTGCTCCTGTCTGAATAATGCTTAGCCTGGTGTTCATCTACTCATCAAGCCACTGAAAGCTCTCAAACATACTGCACATCTGTGAGCAAATGCTAGCTCCCAAGCTTTCCATGGCCTGAGCACAACAACCACCAGACTGGCAGGAATCTTTTCAGTGCCATTCCTTTGTTTTTTTGAATTATCAGATAACTTTTATGTTGACTACTCATTGTTAAATCTTTGCTTGGGAATCCAGTAAAAGCCCATATAGTTTATCTGACATAGTAGAGTTTATCTTCTTACATTTGTCATTCCTCATAAAAGATATTGATCAGAAATTTTGCGACTTTGACCAGCAGAAGCCCTTATCTGACACACTCCAGGCTGAAATGTAGTGAGCAGAAATGAAAACGCTTCCATCTTGCTCCCGTGGCAAGAATGACTTCCTTGGACAATCTGGTCAGATTCTTTATAGATCCACAGGGAATTATGCACAGGGGACATAACATTTATGCTTTTATTTCCTAAGTACTTGCTCTTTGGAGCTGCACCATAACACTGCTGCTTGTGTTAAACCCTTCAGAATTATGCTTTTTTGATCTCCACACAAACACAACCTTTTGTCTCTTTTGTCTTTTGTTACTGAAGTAAATTTAGTTGAGAACTTAACCTCCTTTCTGTTTGCAGCTATGATTGACTGTATGCTTTTTGAATGGTGTAAAGCGTCTGACTATGGAATCTAAACATTGTGTTTTAAATGTTGCCACAAGAAGAAAACAACCTGTATCCTCATTCACTACAAAGCAAGAAAAAGGGAAATTATGGCAGTGAGTACTGAGTTGGGAATGATGACTTTTAGATAATCCTTTTAAAACTTGTCAGTCATTTATTTGTTTTAAATTTATTTTTAAAGGAGTAGTTTCATAAGAGTAAATTTAAATTCATTAAACCAATTTATTAATTATTTAGTTGTATGCATACTTATTAATTACATGAAGATTTTTTTTAACAAGATATTAATTCTTTATTAATATTATAGAAAATCTGGTTACTCGTGTTAGTAAATAATCTCTAAGCTAAAAAAACCACTAGTAATTATTTTTTTTCCAGATGTTCAGCTTTAAATCTACCTAGCACTTTTATTATTATTATTTTTTTTTTTTTTAGTGATCCATCTTACCCTCATGTGAACTCTGTGAGCTTCCTGTAGTGCCTGACTGAGCAAGGCATGCCCACTCACGTGAAAGTAGAACAGATACTATGGAAGTAACCAAACTCTCCTTTATTGCAATTAAGGGTCACTCCACAAGATGAAATCTATACCTGGTACCATTATCAGGGCCAAGAACCAGTGGCAAGACAGGTCATAGGCCCTAGGTGAGACTCCCACTTCTGCTATTCTTCTGAATGTATATAGAATTGAACCACTTCCTAATGACCAGTGCTAGATGAATCCATAGATTAGCGCATCTCCCATGCCTCACAGAGAAGCTTCTTGTTATGGGTGATGATTAACAGAGACCCACAGCTGGCCAATATGCAGGGAATAAGAGACTGCAAAATGCACAGCCCCAAATAGAACACGGATAACATCCTCTCGTCTCTGGGCTCAGGGGTCACCAAAGAAGAGGAGGAGGTAAATGACTACAATGAAATTGTGTTCTTGAACACAACAGGACAGTTGTACGTATAAACACATTGAGGTTGTTATATCATACAGAAGCTCTTGAAAATTAAGTCAAACAGTCTCAGCACATAACAGGAGAAGGTGGGCTTGAAGTTCCACCCTTAGCTAGAGTGTTTGAAATTGGGTAGCTTCTAGAAGAGGGAGAGTCACTTTTACTTAGGAATGTGACCCATGGTAGATCCATCATGCTTCATTGCTTTGCTTGGCCAAACAAGAGAAGTTGAGGAGCACAAATTACCCTCAGTAGACTTAATAAAAAAGGTGGTGGTGGCAGCAAAGAGAACACATCATCCTGCCCAGCGCCATTACAACTGAGCTGGAGGAGACCCACAGTATGGCAGTAAGGAGAACACACAGGCCTGCCCAGTGCCTCAAATATATGGTGAGGTATGGGAGAGACAGATGGTTCTTGGCCTGTGGAGAGAGTCAAATCTGAAGAGGTGAAGGCGACGAGGAGTGGGCTGTGGTGAGTGGCTTGCTTGCCACCTGGAACCAAGACAGTATCTGGGTCTCAGCTACTGCCAAAGTCCACGTCTGGGTCCCTGGCCCTGCTGCATGGTCTGTGGTCATGTCACTTCTCTGGTTACTACCAAAGGTATAGAAGACAGGGCTACTCAGAGTTGGCCCCTCACTTCATTGGCTGCAGCCCTATGGAGACCTGGTCCTGCGCCTTACCAACTGCAGCACTCCAGAGATGTCCTGCATTCTGCCTGGGCAGCACAGCAGGGCTGACCCTGTTGGCAGGGGTGCAGATGAGCTGGCTCTGAGGGGATGAGCGTGCAATAACTGGCCCCACTATTTGTCTGTCGTCATATGGTGGGCGTGGACAAGGGAGAATCCTCCCCTACCCCAGGCTCCTAGTCACTTACACCAGGTGGACGAGCGGCCCTGGGTCCTGATAGTGGAAGAGTTGGCCCTGCCCCTCACCAGCGGCAGGTCTTGGGAGTGTAGGTGGTACACGTTGTCTGGAGAGCACAGTAGTGCTGACCGGGGTTCGCAGGGCGATCTGGACCTGAGAGACTGGCGAGAGCTGACTTAGCCCTCCTCGTCTGCCATGTGGTAGTGAGGGTAAGGAAAGATGCCCTCTCCCACTCACCTGCAGCAGGCACGGGAGTTGACTCTCCCCTTACAAGCTGTAGCACTCTGGGAGAACAATCTCTGCATCTGGTTGGTAACATGGTCCTAGTGGTACATGTGTAGGTGAGTCAGCCCTAGAGCATGGAAACAGGAGGACTAACCCTGCCCTTACTCTTTGCTGACTACACAGGATGAATTGACTGGGGTAGCGCTAGAGAGTTCACCGTGGTGGTGAGGTCAGAGGACAGCTGGCAGGCTGACCAACCCCGCAACCACCCAGGCCCAGACCCAGGACTGAGCTGGTCCATCAACATCTATCCCATCTATGATCTGTTGGAGCGTGTGAAGGGGCTGGTTCTGAAGATCCAAAGCTGCAGGATCTCCATGACACAGGGAAATAACAGCATATATGAGAGGAATCCCAGGGAGGGCCCAGAGGCCAGAATTCTTGAACTAGGCCAATGACTCCTTGCAAGGAACAGCTACAAGTAAAGGTGTGTGGGAAAAGGGTCTACTGTGTGACTCACCATGGCACAGTACAGCTTCCATGAAATATTTCCTTCTTTCATCTTAAATTTTATTTTATTTTATTTTGAGGGAAAGGTTACAAGGGCAAAGAGACAAGGAAAAATGGAATCAAGATGCATGATGTGAAAGCCACAAAGAATAAATTAAAAGTTAAAAAAAAAAGAATTTGAAAGTGTGGGGTTGAGGACCTGAATGGAGTTGGGGGCTCTAAATATTATCAGAATATTAAAATAAGACTTTTAAACATTTTATTAGTTCTTTGAGAACTTTATACAACAGAAAAGTATAGCAATACTAGCAGTGAGCATGAGTTCTAGCCTAGAATGTTGTCAACGCCTGCTCTGTCTCTCAGCTTCTGTCCCAAGCTTATACTCTGTGGAGCTGAAAGGCACTTGAACTTCATTGGCAACACACAAATAAGTCACAAAGGGTTTAGTAAGAAAGGTTTCATTGGTTACTTTTTGTGGGGAATGCCAGTTTCAGATGTTAAACTTAAGTACAGGCCTGGAATTTTATGGCACTGAGGTAAATATTTTCTTTTCTTTACTTTCTTTTTTTTATTGTTATTTATTTATTAAAGATTTCTGCCTTCTCCCCGCCACCACCTCCCATTTCCCTCCCCCTCCCCAACCAAGTCCCCCTCCCTCATCATCCCTAAGAGTAATCTGGGTTCCCTGCCCTGTGGGAAGTCCAAGGACCACCCACCTCCATCCAGGTCTAGTAAGGTGAGCATCCAAACTGCCTAGGCTCCCACAAAGCCAGTACGTGCAGTAGGATCAAAAACCCATTGCCAGTGACCTAGATGCCCTTCAATGGAAGAATGGATGAAGAAAGTATGGAATATATACATATTAGAGTACTACTCAGCATTATTTTCTTTTCTTTTATTATTAAAAATTTCTGCCTCCTCCCTGCCTCCCTTTTCCCTCCTCCTTCCCCCACTCCTCACCCCCACTCCCCTCCCCCTCCCTCTCTAGCCCAAAGAGCAGTCAGGGTTCCCTGCCCTGTGGGAAGGCCAAGGTCCTCCCCCCTCCATCCAGGCCTAGGAAGGTGAGCATCCAAACAGGCTAGGCTCCCACAAAGCCAGTACATGCAGTAGGATCAAAACCCAGTGACATTGTCCTTGGTTTCTCAGCAGCTCTCATTGTCTGCCATGTTCAGAGAGTTGGGTTTTATCCCATGCTTTTTCAGTCCCAGTTCAGCTGGCCTTGGTGAGCTCCCAATAGATCAGCCCCACCGTCTCAGTGGTTGGGTGTACCCCTCGCAGTCCTGACTTCCTTGCTCATGTTCTCTTTCCTTCTGCTCCTCATTTGGACCTTGGGAGCTCAGTCCAGTGCTCCAAGGTGGGTCTCTGTCTCTATCTCCACCCATCGCCAGGTGAAGGTTCTATGGTGATATACAAGATATTCATTAGTATGGCTATACGATAGGGCCATTTCAGGTTCCCTATCCTCAGCTGCCCAAGGACCTTGTTGGGGACATCTCTCTGGACCCCTGGGAACCCGTCTAGAGTCAAGACTCTTGCCAACCCTAAAATGGTTCCCTAATTAATATATATACTTCCCTGATCCCATATCCACCCTTCCTTTATCCCAACCATCTCATTCCCCCAAGCTCTCCCCATCCTTCCCTTCTCACTTTTCTCTCCCCATCATCCCTTTCCCCCATCCCACCCTACCCCCAAGTTCCCAATTTTTGCCCATCAATCTTGTCTACTTCCAATATCCAGGAGGATAACTATATGTTTTTCTTTGGGTTCACCTTCTTATTTAGCTTCTCTAGGATCATGAATTATAGGCTCAATGTGCTTTATTTATGGCTAAAAACCAATTATGAATGAGTACATCCCATGTTCATCTTTTTGGGTCTGGGTTATCTCACTCAGGATAGTGTTTTCTATTTCCATCTATTTGCATGCAAAATTCAAGATGTCATTGTTTTTTTACCGCTGAGTAGTACTCTAATATGTATATATTCCACACTTTCTTCATCCATTCTTCCATTGAAGGGCATCTAGGTTGTTTCCAGGTTCTGGCTATTACAAATAATGCTGCTATGAACATAGTTGAACAAATACTTTTGTAGTATGATAGGGCATCTCTTTGGTATATTCCCAAGAGTGGTATTGCTGGGTCCTGGGGTAGGTTGATCCCGAATTTCCTGAGAAACCACCATACTGCTTTCCAAAGTGGTTGTACAAGTTTGTATTCCCACCAGCAATGGATGAGTGTACCCCTTACTCCACATCCTCTCCAGCAAAGGCTATCATTGGTGTTTTTGATTTCAGCCATTCTGACAGGTGTAAGATGATATCTCAAAGTTGTTTTGATTTGCATTTCCCTGATTGCTAAGGAGGTTGAGCATGACCTTAAGTGTCTTTTGGCCATTTGAACTTCTTCTGTTGAGAATTCTCTGTTCAGTTCAGTGCCCCATTTTTAATTGGGTTAATTAGCATTTTGAAGTCTAGTTTCTTGAGTTCTTTATATATTTTGGAGATCAGACCTTTGTCTGTTGCGGGGTTGGTGAAGATCTTCTCCCAGTCAGTGGGTTGCCTTTTTGTCTTAGTGACAGTATATTTAGTGACATTTATGGCACTCTGTACCTTTCCCTGTATTTTCTGTAATAGCTGGGTGATCCTTTTCTAAACCATGGTGACGTGTGACCCTCACGTGGCTGACTTTTGGGTGTGCAAAGGAGGACCCTCTTCCTGAACAGCACAGTGAAGCCCATGCCACTGAACAGGGATGCCCATGCTGACCTAACTTATTAGTGCATTCATTTCCCCCAAAAATGCTTTTGTTGCCCATCTCACAGGTGAGTCCAGAGTCACACATATGCAATCATGGTTTCACACTAAGATTGGTGATAATACACAGCCGCACATATACAATTATGATTTCACACTATCTAAGATTGGTGATAATATACAGCCACACATACAATTGTGATTTCACACTATCTAAGATTGGTGTTAATTCACAGTTGCATATATACAGTTGTGATTTCACACTATCTAAGATTTGTGATAATACACAGTCACACATATACAGTCATGGTTTTACACTAAGATTGGTGATAATACACAGTCGCACATATACAATCGTGATTTCACACTAAGATTGGTGATAATACAAAGTCTCACATATACAATCATGATTTCACACTAAGATTGGTGACAATACACAGGACAGTTAAGTGAACTTACAAAACTGATCCTTCTCACATTTGCATCGAGATCCTTGCATTTGGAATGTTGTAAAGTTGGGTATAAGAAGAAATCCACGTGAGTGTGTATAAAAATTGACTAGGTGCATTAAAACAAAGGCAGATAATTCTTTTTACACTATCTTTGGTCAAGTGCAGGGAAGAATAAAAATAATAACTTCAGTGTACCACCAGATCCATCTGCTACACAACAATCAGCTGACACATTTAGAGAAAAATTTATATACTAATATGAGGAATGGTGTCATATCTCAGAAGGATGACAAACGCCTATAGAATATGATATTTAAGGTCTTCTCTAGAAAAGAATCTGGTGACTTGTAACAAAATCCACGTATTTGCTTTTCCCTCTGTTCTTCAAGTTACCATATTCAATGTTGTTTGACTCAATTTGTTTTCTGGCTTGATAATAGGAACCCTTTTATAAGTTTTTAGAATGGCCATGTTTCTCAAATCAAGTTACCAAATATCAAATTAGAAAGTAATGTCTTCCATTTAAGGTTAATGTGAGGTAATGTCCTTCCTGATTCATAGTGTCTTTTCTAGAAGAATGTCCTGTGGTGTATGATTATCATGAGTGTACATGACAAAGACAGCAAAACAGTTCCTGGCAAAGACATGACCACATTGTATCTGATGCAAGGAAATATCCAATGCTCCTCAATATGGTACTCAACAATATGGTCACATGGACAACTCCTACATAATGTCAGTACTGACTGATGCATAAACAAAGTATGGAATATATACATATTAGAGTACTACTCAGCAGTAAAAAACAATGACTTCTTGAATTTTGCGTACAAATGGATGGAAATAGAAAACACTATCCTGAGTGAGGTAAGTCAGACCCAAAAAGAGGAACATGGGATGTACTCACTCATATTTGGTTTCTAGCCATAAATAAAGGACATTGAGCCTATAATTCGTGATCCTAGAGAAGCTAAATAAGAAGGTGAACCCAAAGAAAAACATATAAGCATCCTCCTGAATATTAACCTTCATCAGGCGATGAAAGGAGACAGAGACCCACATTGGAGCACCGGACTGAAATCTCAAGGTCCAAATCAGGAGCAGAAAGAGAGAGAGCACAAGCAAGGAACTCAGGACCGCGAGAGGTTCACCCATACACTGAGACAATGGGGATGTTCTATCGGGGAACTCATTAAGGCCAGGTGGCCTGGGTCTGAAAAAGCATGGGATAAAACCAGACTCGCTGAACATAGCGGACAATGAGGACTACTGAGAACTCAAGAACAATGGCAATGGGTTTTTGATCCCACTGCACGTACTGGCTTTGTGGGAGCCTAGGCAGTCTGGAGGCTCACCTTACTAGACCTGGATGGAGGTGGGTGGTCCTTGGACTTCCCACAGGACAGGGAACCCAGCTTACTCTTAGGGATGATGAGGGAGGGGGACTTGATTGGGGGAGGGGGAGGGAAATGGGAGGCAGTGGCAGGGAAGAGGCAGAAATATTTAAGAAATCAATAAATAAATTTTAAAAAAAGAAAGAAAAATCACAAAAAAAATGAATGGGAAACTTGCATCAAATTCTATATGTACATGGAAAGCAATAGGCAATTAAAGGCATGTGTGTGTTTGTATGTATGTAAGATAGACACATAGATAGATGATAGATAGATAGATAGATAGATAGATAGAGAAGAGAGAATATCAGTATATCAATCCTCTCCAGGGATTATCACTCTAGCACACTGATAGGTTGTCTAGTCTCTAGGGGTCCTCTCTAGCTACATATACACATGAACAATACATAGACTCAGAAATTCATAATTATATATCATATATAGTATCTCATAACTAAAGAGGAAGAGGTCAGTAATTTGGGAAGGAGTATGGAGGGCTCGCAAGAGTGTGAGAGGTGAGAGGTGTGGAAATTGTGTAACTAAAGTGCCCAGGCAGGAGTAAAACAGCTTTTGTGCTTTGTGTGAGAACTAGTCTTTGAGAATATTTGGGCAGTCCACCTCTTGGATGGACAACTTAACATCATTCTCCCATTTCATCCTTGTCCTCTTTTGAATAGTTGTTCCACCATTTGTAGAGCATCTTATAACACATGGACAATCCAGATAGTCATTCACACCACAGCTTTAGTTTTGCTATTTGTGTCCACTAGGCTATTTGTGTCCACCTTAGTGAGAGCAGAAAGTGGGAAAGAAAGGGACACAGAGCTGTCCATGTATCTGAAGCCCATGTTTACAAACTTGGTATTGGTACACAGCAAAAGCATCTTTGGAGGAGACCTGAAATCTCAGAGGAACAAGGGACACTGGGACTTTAGAACAATTTCAAATATGCCATGTTTACACTGAAAAAAATTATTTTTTAAAATACCTTCAGCATTCTTAACTTTTATTGAGACCCCAACAATGTATGCTGTATGTTGTGAATACCATTGGTTAATAAAGAAACTGTCTTAGGCCTGCACAGGGAGTAGAGGTGGGTGGGGAAAACTAAACTGAATGCTGGGAAAGGGAGGTAGAGTCAGAGAGAAGCTGTGTATCCCTGCCAGGACACATGCCTGAAGTTTTTATCTGGTAAGCCACAGCCTCATGGCTATATGCAGATTAATGGAGATGGGTTAATTTAAGATATATGTGAGCCAGAAAAATACACTTAAGCTATTGGCCAAACAGTATTGCAAATAATATTGTTTCTGTGTGATTGTTTTGGGAATTTTTCAGAGACCTACAGAATATGGCATTTAAAATGTTTAAGAACTTAAGACTTTTCATGACAATGAGACACATCTGCTCCTGGCAGCACCAATCTACTTCAAGAAAAAGATGGGTATTGAAGAGGCTATTTACGAAGTTTGCTAGCCATTGAAACAAGAAACTGCTCTTGCCTGGACTGCTTGATACTATACTGTATGAACTGGACATTCAGGACCCACAGAGAAATGACTGATGAACTTGCCTAAAAGTGAGATGATCTTTCAGGGCTCCTGCTTAATGAAAGACTCTACTGGCAAACTGCCAATATAGGCAGAATTGTCTTTAAAATTTTCTGCCTCATGGAAAAGTCTGCTGGATACTATGGGCCTGGAGCCTGAAGATGGATGCCCCAATGGTACAGAAGAACTTTGGGTGACTGTCCAGGCAGCGAGATGTCTCAGTCATTTCTAGAGTTTTGGAAGTTGCTTACATTGCACTTCCTGTTTACTTACTGGAGTCTTTGATAGAGTTGAAGAATTTATAGTTATAGTTTTATCTAGTTATGATAAAAGATAAAGTAGATATAAACATTGTAACTGTAATTCTTGCTTGATACCTGTTTTATTATATGTAATTTTACTATGTTAAACTTAAAACCATCCTTTTACTTAAACAGAAAAGGGGAGGTGATGTGGGATTCTCCTCTGTATGCTGTGAATACCATTGGTTAATAAAGAAACTGTCTTGTGCCTGAGCAGGGAATAGAGGTAGGCAGGGAAAAACTAAACTGAATGCTGGGAGAAAGGAGGTGGACTCAGAGAGAAGCCATGAAGACCTGCATGAGACAGATGTCCAAACATTACCCAGTAAGCCACAGCCTCATGGAAAAACAGATTAATTATGATGGGTTATCTTAAGATATGAGTTAGCCAGAAATAAGCTTAAGCTATTGGCCAAACAGTATTGAAAACAATATGGTCTCTGTTTAATTATTTTGGGAATCTGGGTGACCAGGAAACAAGCAGTCTTTTTATTACACACCAATTCATTAATAAAAATCAGAGACAAAAAGCAACCTTTTTCAAATCACACTTGCTGAAGACAACAATTGCTTATAGCAACACAAAGTAGAGCATAAGTTCAAACTCTATTTTTCTACAGTGTATTTTTTTAAATTATCAACTATCATCGGTGTTGCAATGAAGATTTGTTTCTGAAGTATATGCATTTGTTTTCCTAGGAATATTAACAGTTCATTAGTACTAAGGAAATATTTGCAAACTATTGTTGATGCTAGTTTGTTTCTGGATGGTACTCATAGCAAAGCTTTGGAAACTGGCCTCCTGCCTCACAATTAACCAGTGGCCTTTGGTGCAGGGGCTGCTAAATGTGACATTGGTTTTAGAGTTGTGATCAATAGCCTTTGATCACAGAATTCTTTGTCTTCCTTTTTACAAGCAATACTCAGCACTAAGCACTTTCTTTCTGCAGAGAGGAACATAAAAAGATTGTAGCAGCAGGAAAGTAGATTTCAAATCTGTCAATATTGTGTTACACAAGGTGAATAAAAAAGGCAGATGCCTCTCCTTTAAAATGGTTTAGTATTCAGAGGCTATGTAGACAGGGATGAATCTTTTAAAATATTAAGAATAAAATAGCACAAAATCTCTGCTTATTGAACTTAATCATGGATAAACAAAATGGTATAATTGTCTCTGGAGCGCTGTGTTAAGAATTTATTAATTTAGTCAAATCTTTCCAATGGAAAGAAATGTCAGACACATTAGACACCTTTGAAAATGTAGAATGAGTACATATGGATGGGAACTTTGGTGGCTAACACTAAAGGGCATGGAACGGGAATAATAACTTTGCGGGGCTTTCTATGTGGGTCTGAGAAGGAACTTGTGTGACGTTAGACCTAGCTGTGTGTGTTGATAGTTTAAAGAGTCTGTATGTTTTATTGATACTTTCCCTTTGTTTCTTCTTCTTGTGTCATTTATGAGTTTTGCATTCTATGTCACCTCATGCTTTGCTAATTTTTATAGAAAACTTTTCTTTGGTGGGCATTATACCACTAGCTATTAATAAGACTTTCTTGTATTGTTATAGATGTCTTGAATCAAATTTTCAGATAAATCTCATTTTGCAATAAAACTGGCCAATGGGAAAGTATTTCACTAAAGCTGTCCTGCTTCCTACTTAACCTGTGCCACCAGTACAGTAGTATCATCATAATTTGTAGCTCAGATTCTACAGTGTAGACTGGCTAGGGAGTGCACCTGTAAGTTGAAGATTTACTCTGTCCAGATGTACAGAAGTCCTCATTCTTTAGAATACACAGGTTCTACCTTAAAGCTGGTAAGGACCTTGTCATGATCACAAGGCCAATAAGTGGCAAACATATCACATTTTTTTCAGAATAGCTTCCTTAGTTACACTTTATTGCTTTCTTCTCACTTATCTGTGACCAAGATAAATATTATGGAGTCTTAATTCACTGTTGATGAGATTGCATACTGGTACATCCACTGTGGAAATCAGTGTGGAGAATCATAAAAAAATTAAAAAACAAATCTACTATATGACTCAGCTATATAACTCCTTGGCATATGCCCAAAGGACTTGACATCTCACTCACTAGAGATTGGCTCAGTGATGTTTGTTGCTCTAGTCACAATAACCAGGGAATGGAAAAAAACTTAAATGTCTTCCCACTGATGAATGGGTCATGAAATTTGGTAAATATACACTATGGGATACTATTCAGCTATCAATAAGAATAAAATCATGGCCAGGCGGTGGTGGCGCACACCTTTAATCCCAGCACTCGGGAGGCAGAGGCAGGCGGATCTCTGTGAGTTTGAGACCAGCCTGGTCTACAAGAGCTAGTTCCAGGACAGGCTCCAAAACCACAGAGAAACCCTGTCTCGAAAATCCAAAAAAAAAAAAAAAAAAAAAAAAAAAAAAAAAGAATAAAATCATGAAATTCACAGGTAAAAGTATGGAACTAGAAAATACTATATTGAATGATGTAACCCAGACCCAGAAAGACAAATGTTCCATGTTCCTATGTTCCTTCTCATCTGTGGTTCCTAGCTCCACAATTTAAATATGAATATATAACCCGGCGTAACTATAGCAATCAGTAGATAGGAAAGAACCATTAGCTTTGGGAACCATCAAGAGGGGAATAGCAGGGTCCAAGTGACCTGAGAGGAAATGCAAAAATGGGGGAGGGTTTAGCTAAGGAGGGAGGTCAATACAAAGGGATGGTACAGGAGGGAGAGGAGAGGAAAAATAACACTAACGATGACTGAAAAAGTTGTAAGGAATCATATTGCTCTTATTTACATAAAATCACTTGTGATATATTTAAGTATATATTTATCACACAGATATATACATTTATACATGTATAGTGATAATAATTATATAAAAAGAGGCCATGAATTTGGGAAGGAAGGATTACTTCAAAGGGGTAAGAAAAAGGAAAGCGAAGGGAGAAATTATATAATTACATCTTAACTTTAAAAATAAAGACATATTAAAATACATATATGAAATTCTCAAACAATAAATTAAAACTTAAAAAATATGGTATTTGTTTTATGTTTTGTACTTTTGTGTATTATTATGAGTTTCTCTGAAAACCAAAGTTTGACTAAGTATTTCCATCTTGTGGTTTAGGATTTGTTCACTTCTTTAGTATTATGTTCAAATCACAGTTTCTTGCTATTACAAACAATGCTGCTATGAACATAGTTGAGCATATACTTTTGTTGTATGTTTGGGCATCTCTTGGGTATATTCCCAATAGTGGTATTGCTGGGTCGAGAGGTAGGTTGAACCTGACTTTCCTGAGAAACCGCCACACTGCTTTCCAAAGTGGTTGCACAAGTTTGCATTCCCACCAGCAATGGATGAGAGTGCCCCTTTCTCCACAACCTCTCCAGCAGAGGCTATCATTGGTGTTTTTGATTTTAGCCATTCTGACCGGTGTAAGATGGTATCTTAATGTTGTCTTGATTTGCATTTCCCTGATTGCTAAGGAAGTTGAGCACGATCTTAAGTGTCTTTTGGCCATTTTGTCCTTCAATGGAAGAATGGATGAAGAAAGTATGGAATATATACGTATTAGAGTACTACTCAGCAGTAAAAAACAATGACTTCTTGAATTTTGCATACAAATGGACGGAAATAGAAAACACTATACTGAGTGAGGTAAGCCAGACCCAAAAAGAGGAACATGGGATGTACTCACTCATATTTGGTTTCTAGCCATAAATAAAGGACATTGAGACTATAATTCGTGATTCTAGAGAAGCTAAATAAGAAGGTGAACCCAAAGAAAAACATATAAGCATCCTCCTGAATATTAACCTTCATCAGGCGATGAAAGAAGACAGAGACAGAGACCAACATTGGAGCACTGGACTGAAGTCTCACGATCCAAAGGAGGAGCAGAAGGAGAGTGAGCAAGAGCAAGGAACTCAGGACTGCGAGGGGTGCACCCACACACTGAGGCAATGGGGATGTTCTATCGGGAACTCACCAAGGCCAGCTGGCCGGGGTCTGAAAAAGCATGGGACAAAACCGGTCTCGCTGAACATAATGGACAATGAGGACTACTGAGAACTAAAGAACAATGGCAATGGGTTCTTGATCCTATTGCACGTAATGGCTTTGTGGGAGCCCAGGTAGTGTGGATGCTCACCTTAATAGACCTGGATGGAGGTGGGTGGCCCTTAGACCTCCCACAGGGCAGAGAAACCTGCTTGCTCTTTGGGCTGAGGAGGAAGGAAGACTTGATTGGGGGAGGGGGAGGGAATGGGAGGTGGTGGCGGGGAAGAGGCAGAAATCTTTAATAATTAAATAAATTAATTAATAAAAAAAACATTCTTAAAAGACTTTGGGGCTTTTGATAAATCAACCAAAAGAAGTAAAGGAATTGGAATTTAGACACTGCTTAGAGAGTGCAGAAGAGGGTCTTGCTAAGTGTGTGGACAATGGTTTCTTGGCAAAATATTAAATAAAAACAAATGTGGGAAAAAAATAAAAATAAAATAAAAATAAAACAGGGAAAAAAAAACAAATCACAGTTTCTTTTCTTATGTTGCTTAAAATGTGATCTCATTCCTCATGTTCAGCTCTGACCAGGCCTTGTTATGGTGAATAACTAATTGTATAATCACAAGTTTCTGAAAATATCTTGTGTGTTTGGAGAAAAGTTATTATATACAATCAATATATCTTAAAATTTATTTTGATTTTCTTTTAAAAAATAAAGAAATGGAATACCAATATAAAAGGTATACAGGAAGCATATTTTTGTGTAGTCGTAAATATTTCAAGAGAAAGATAGGAAACAAAGGGGGTCTACACTGATTTCACACCTAAGCATGCCTTGTCTAGAGTGTATTCATTTCCTTGTTTATTTGCTTTTTAGATATGTTTCCAACAGAGTGATTTTTTTTTTTACAGTAGTAGGTATTGTACTCCTGGATTTGTACATTTTAGGCAAGCAGTCTACTGCATGATAATACTTCTAAGTGACACTGGTTAAAAAAATACAGATATTTTCTTCTGGAAAATTTATACTATAGAAAAAAGTTAAAGGACAATTCTTTTACTAATTCTATACTCAATACAATGATTTTAAAATAAAATTTTATTATATTTGCTGAATCACATAAGTATTCATCTGTCAAGACTCTTATTTATTCATGAAGCCAAACTATTTTTTGAAAATTATACTTAGAGTGTGTGTACTCATGTGCGCGCGTGTGTGTGTACGTACATTTGCACATCCACAGCGTGTATGTGTAGGTTAGAGGACAACTTGTGGGAGTTTATTCTCTCATTTTACTATGTGGATCATGGCAGCCAAACTCATATTATCAGGCTTGGTGGTGAGAGCCTTGACCATCGCTTGGCTAGAAGTCAAACTATCTTCTAAATATTTAAGATACTGATTTTTAAACTAAAACTCTTTTGTATTTTTTCTAATTCTTGCATTGGAATAAGCCTATAACAACACATTGGTGATATATAATTTAAATCATAGTAGGTAATCATTGTTAAATTTTAATGAATATGGGGCTGGGGAGGTGATTCAGTGGGCAATGTGTCAGACACTGATCTCATCCTGGGAATAGAGTAATTAACCAAATGAAAAAACAGGCCTGGTGATTATACACAGCAAATTATACCAATAATTTAAATGTGTGCTTACTAGTAAACAATAAGAAAGTGCCAAGGCAGAAAGGGGCAGAGGGAATATTGCAATACCAACTTTTGGTAAGGTGACTCCAGAGAACATAATGTGATTGAGTCATTTGAGTAAAGACACGGATGAAGCTGGTATAGAATCATGTGTTTGTTGTTACTTATACATGTATCTTATGACCTCATGGAGGTAACTTACTGTTATTTGTTGTCTACTTGACTTTGTGTAGATGTTCATGTCAGTTCTGAAGTGCCTGTTTAACAATGTAACAAATAATGTTTCAACCATACTGTGTATTAGTGGATATGTTTACCATTGGTCTCTGTTGGAGAATTTAGAGACAACTCAGAAGTCACTGATGAATTGCAATTGAAAAATTATAGTGCTGGCATTCCACTTGGGTGTAGCTTATTCAGATATGTGGTGGGATTTCTGATATAGCTTTAATTCCTATTAAAATACACATAAATCTGGAAGATAGAAGCTCCTTTTCTCATAGAAAGGAAGCTAAGCTTCATGTCCTGTGTGCTGCACTTATGAGTCTAAGATTGCTGGTGACAAACACTTTGCTTTAGTATCTTGTACTTTAGAATGAGCTACCTAGGATGAAAACTTATCAGCCTCCTATATATTCAAAACACAATGATGAAGATGGTTAAAGCAACCTGATATAAAGCACAATACTATATGTGCACCTGCCAGTGGGATGTGTGTTTTATGGCAACTGGCTAACATTCAAAGCACTCTAGTTGACATTGTATCCACGGGAAGTCACCCTTGCCCCTGCACTGATGATAAGCCCTTCAATTATCATTATCTTGCCACCAACAAAGGATTTATTAATTAAGATAATAGACTTTAAAAGTGATTACTCACTCGTGAAATAAGTGATAGTTAAGATAGGTGAACTATCTAGAAATACCACTTACTTATTTCTGACCTTGTTTGAACATTGTCCAAGGACCTGGTGATCTCAGAGCCTGGTCTTTTTAGATTTTCCAATTTTCTGTGGAATGGCATTGCTGGACTTGGGTTTGGCATGGTTTTCTGGTGGCACATGCAGGGAGGGTCTCACTGATGAAGTCACCCATTTGTAACTGAAATCTGCTGCTAAAGTACTTCTTTATTTTTAATGTTCCTTCCATTCATGGTGTATACAAACACCCAAGAGAAACAGAACTCTCTTATCATTAGAGAGAAGGTTGGGTAACATAAACAAACAATCAAGGTCATCTTTGGCAGAATGCAGCCTATCTTACTGAGTTGTGGGACACGAGTATTTAGCTTCCTCATAATCATCAGAAGGCAAGGAAACTTTAGAAAAATGATCCAATAATTGTGAATGACCACATTTAAGTTAGACCGGTTTATGGCACTAAAACAAAAATTGCATTTGGAAAGAGGATGTAGGAAGCAAATTCCAGTCATCGCTGTAGCCATGACCAGTCTGCACTGTGAGGCACAAGCTACTTCCTGTCCCATTGGTGTTTGCAATGAAGTGACTCTGGAAATCCCCCAGTGAGCTAGGATTCGGAGAGTGCTTGTGCACCTTTCCCCACCGCACTACTGCTGCAGACCTGGAGGCCTGGGTGTTCCATCACACAGTGCCCCGTTGGGAACAGTTCTGCGCTGGCTTGCTTAGATCTGTTAACTAAAATCCCTAATCAGAATTCAGTGTATTTCAGCCTAGACCTTTTGTGGAACTGGCTTTATTGATGTTGTTGTTATGTGTGGTGTATACCGTGAAAGCCAGAGGTCATCTTTGTGTGTATCTCTCTACCAGTCTTCTTTCATACTGAACTCTAAGCTCCCATTATGGGCAGTCTAGCTGGTCAGTAAACTACTGGGATCTTTATTTCTCCCCCTCACTCAGCCGCTGAGAGACAGATGCACACTGTCACACCGAAGTTTTTATTTGTATGGTGGGGATCTCCTCAACATGAGGATATAGCTTTTAAGGTGGGTAGGTTCGGGGGTCTACCACCTGACCTTCCCGGTTTCCATTTCATAATCTTCAAAAAAACCAGGACAACAGAATATTATGGGACATCCTCATCCAAACCTGTGGAATAGGCTTGTTCACATAGCACTTTCGAGGTTTAGTCCTCTATCTACTGGTAAATATCTGTTCTGTTTGTTTTTCATATAGAAGTTTATTTCACTACAAACTTTATGAAGAATTCAGTACACTTTTACCTACTATAAATTAAAGATCTTGTGTGCATACAGTTTTGTTTTGTGTGTGTATGTGCTTGTGTGCATGTCTATATGTATGTGTACTGTCATATACATATGGTTCTATGTGGGTGCACTCACTATCTACATGTGTGTAGAGACCAGAGGTCTTGATAACAATTATGTGATAAGGAAAGTGCATGCTATTGTTAAATAAATCTGTGATAGGGAAGTCAGTAGTCCACGGTAGGTATGGCAGTTTTGTTTCCTATACAGGTAGGTTTGGGTCATCAATTAAGGTAAAAGTCAGAGGCAGCCAGCTACCTTCTCCTTGTGCTTGTTCATGGCTGCTGTGGCACAATGGTCTTTTATCTTATCACTTGTATTATTTTTAATAAAATTCTGATTGGCCAGTAGCCAGGCAGGAAATATAGGTAAGGCAACCAGGCAGGAAGTAGAGGCAGGGCAATGAGAATTCTGGGAAGAGGGAAGTTTAAGCCTATAGTCATGACCTAGCCTCAGAGGAAGTAAGATGACTGCCTTGCCGAAAAAGGAACCAAGCCACGTGGCTAACTCAGACAAGAATTATGGGCTAATGTAAGTTATAAAAATTAGTTAATAAGAAGTTGGAGCTAATGGGTCAATCAGTTTATAATTAATGTAGACCTCTCTGTGGTTCTTTGGGACTTAAGGGCTGCAGGACCGGGTGGAACAGAAAACCTCAGTCAACACATGACACTGGTGTTTGGACCCAGAACCTCAGACATGCAACCCAAGCATGCCGCCGAGGAATCACCCCAGCCAGGGACATGTCTGATGACTGAAGAGGTCAGAAGAGTGTGCCATGTGCCCTGTAACTGGTGTTATATTATAGGTGGCTGTGACTCACCATGTGGGTGCTGGGACCCAAAAAAGAAGCAGGATTTTTTTTATTTTTTTCCACTGGGACATCTCTCCAGCCCACTTTGCTTCTTTTCTTGACTCTGGAATCAACTAGCTCTTTGAGTACAGCGCTAAATAAGAATACAGATAGTGACTTTCTTGTCTTATCTCTGATTTTAGAGAAAAGCAACAAGTTGTACAAAATTAAGTATGGTATAGGTGTAGGTATTTGAAATAGATATTTATTTTTAAGATTTGCAATATTCTTTATGTTTCTAGTTTGTTGAGGGAACTTTTTTTTTTCAGGCACATGGTTTTCTCTTAGTCCCTTAGATGAATCAGGCTTGTAGGAGCTGGAGTGAGAGAGATATCCCTTCCTCTCTCCAGCAGTAATACAGCTCAAGGGAAGCCTGTGCCCTTGGAAAGCAGATCTTTGTAATGCAAAATGCTTTGGGAATATTTAAAATAGTTATTCATATTTTCCCCTGGTAGAGTAATGCAGATTTTTTCTTAGAGCTTCAACAAAAGTGTGGCATCTAGAGCTAAGCCACAAGCAACATGAATGTGTGTGTTTGAAAGAGAGAGGGAGAGAGAGACAGGGGCAAGGTATTTAGGTTTGCCTGACAGTCCACCTTTGGGCTCCACAGACAATCAGCACTCTCCTTTCAGTGATGCCCATCTTTACCTCTATCTAGGTGGAGAGCTCTTGTGCAGTGTTCTGGATTCTCTAGTAACTTTTCTAATGGCTCAGTTCTCTGAGGGAGCTAGGAAGTCACTGATTACTGATAAGGTGTCAACCTGGCATTTTTAATTATTTCAATTCGGAATATGGAAGTACTGTTTATTTTCCAAACTTCCCCATTTCTAAAGTTCAATAAAAACAAAATAAAAATCTTATGTTCTCTTTATATTTAATTAGTGTGATAGTTTGTTTTAATTATCAACTTGTACAATCTTTATTCCCCTGGTCTCTTAGTTAGGGTTTCTTTTGCGAAGATCAAACACTATGACCAAATGATACAAACCATAACCAAAAGCAAGTTGGGGAGCTGAGTTTATTTCAGCTTATTGTTATCTATTGCATCACAACCTATTACTGAAGGAAATCATAGCAGGAACCTGCAGACAGGAACTGGAGCAGAGATCATGTAGCTGCTGCTTACTGACTTGCTTCTCATATATTGCTCTGTGCATCTTTTTACACACCCCAAGATCACCATCCTAAGATTGGCACCACCTACAGTGAATTGGGCCATTCCAGATCAATTATCATCCAAGAAAATGTACCACAGGTTTGCCCGCGGGCCAATCTGGCTTCAGCATTTTCTTAATTGAGGCCTCCTCTTCCAAAATGACTCTAGTTGGTGCCAAGTTGACATAAAACTAGTTAACACACCTGGGAAAGATTTTCAGTGAGATGGTGTTGAGATTAGGTTGACTCCTGGGCATATCTGGTGTGATTATATTATGTTAATTAATGTGGGAAGACTCACTCACTGTGGTTGGCAACATTCCCAAGGTAAGGATTCTGAACAGTGTAAGAGTGCAGAGTTCACCAGACACAAAGAGAAATGCATCAATTCATTCTTATCTGTTTCTGGACCATGGATTCAATGTGACCAATTGTATAGACTCCTGCTCCTGTGACTCACACAAAATGATGGGCAGCCATTTACAAATGTGAGGTAGAATAGATGCTTTTCCTCTAAATGGCTTTTGTCAGAGTGTTTTATCACTGGAGCAAAGGCAACTAAGATAATACAAGAGCAGTAGTTCCAGTCTGAATGTTTGTGTCCTCCTTGGAGTCTGCACGGAAATCCTAATCTAAAGCCAGGCACGGTGCAACATGCAAAGGAGCAGACTGGCCTGCGCTGAGAGAATGCCCACCTCTCTCTACATATGTGTGTGTTATATGTTTGTGTGTGTATGTGTGTGTATATGTGTGTGTGTTGTGTAGAGAACACACCAATTGCAGTTAAGGAAATAGACTTCTGCAAAGCACAAAACCTGCTGATGCCTTGATCTTGTACTGGCCATATTACATGACTGTAATAAGTTACCTCCTATTGTGGAAAAGATGTCCAACTGAAGACATGTTAAGTAGCTTTGATAGGCAAAGGTAGCAGTTTTTTGAGCAGAATGGTGTATCTTACTATTTCTGCCCCACACCAGCTAGCTGCTTTCCTCATATCTTAGCCTCCCTTGTGCAGTATTATCAATATCCTTCGACTACAGCAGTATTCTAAAATTAAGCATCGTTCCCTGTTCTCTGAGTAGTTTATTCACACATTTGTTATGGTTCAGTTGATAGTTTGACAGACATTTTGCTACATGTCCAGAGTCACAAGCTTTAATTATTACTAATATCTATTCTTGATTTCTACATTTTAGAATCTTTTTACAACACATCACTCTAAATCATGCAAGCCAGAGACTGATCTCTAGTACATATAAGAGATAACAGAGATATTAGTTTGAAGAAGGTATGAGTAGGATATAGGTTTATTTTATTGTTGACAAGAAATGTAGAGACAGTGTTAAAGGATTAATAAAGATCTTTATAACAGTATTAATGATGGAGGTATTTTCTATTTTTCTTTTTTTTTCAATTTTAGTTTTTTTATTCTGTTCAATAGTGATATAAAATACATTGTTGAAGTTATAAAAAGAATATGTTCTCACATCTTGGAGAGAAATGGATTGGTCTGAAGTCATGGAAAGAAGTAATCACCATTATCATATTTTAACTCATTTAATCCACCAAGGACAGCTTGCCTCAGAGAACACACTTCTTCAAGCTGGTCAGGGCCAGCTCTTCACTTCTGAAAGCCAGCCACTAGGGGAACACTCACTCCACATGGGGTTATAGAGATTCCATTGTTAAATTCAGGAAATAGTTGCTATTTTATCTCCTTGGAGGTTCGCTGTGCCTCTCTCTTAGGTCTGGTTTCCTGGGAAAGACTGGGATAGAAACCTATGTGCTAGACCTGGATGGAGGTGGGTGGTCCTTGGACTTCCCACAGGTCAGGGAACCCTGATTGCTCTTAGGGCTGACGAGGGAGGGGGGACTTGATCAGGGGAGGGGGAGGGAAATGGGAGGCGGTGGCGGGGAGGAGGCAGAAATCTTTAATAAATAAATAAATAAATAAATAAATAAATAAACAAAAACAAAAAAATTATTTTCTATTTTTCTAACAGCTATTCCTTACTGTTGCTTAGAAACCTACAGTTATAAGAAGGCGGCAGGAGTTTTAGCCACCACTTGAAATTCTGGGGGAGCAGAAGAAAATGAAGAAGCATAAAGGCTCATGTGGGGTGTGTAAGCTTTATCCCAATTTTCCACAGGGGAGTTAAATTTTTTTTCTGCATGGCCAACTCAGTAATTTATGCATAAATGTTGTCTCCTTAGAGCAAAATCCATGATCATGTAAAAAATTCAGAAACCATAACCCCAACAAACTCAAGTTTTGTTTATAAAGAAGAGGGTAGGGATAGGGGTTTATTAACTCAAGTTCATTATAAATATTCCAAGGTATTGGACTGGAGAGTTGACTCAGCAGTTAACAACACTATCTGCTCTTCCAAAGTTCCTGAGTTCAATTCTCAGCAACCTCATGGTGGCTCACAATCATATGTAATAAGATATGGTGCCATCTTGAGGAGACCTGCTCAGTCGTCCTCATCAGTTTAGATCATGAAACCCAATATGGACAAGTTCAACAGAACCACCATCTATGGGCTGCCTATGCATGCTTCAGCATTGCCAAAGCATAAATTTCATTTATTTTTCATTCATTATATTTGTAGAAATTTATTGTATTAAATAATGATTGAATTGTATTTTCTTGATCTTATGTGTTAAAGTTCTAAGCACCATTCTGCTGTACTTGGAGAGAAGCTCTTTGGGAGGAGGCTAGAGAAAGATGAGTCCTGAGGAAGAGGGTCTCACAATGGTACAGGGTCCTTTTTGGGAACAGATGCCCAGAAGCATTAGCAAACTCTTCCATATTCTCCTTGCACACACGCAAAGATGTACACATATGAATCCTTGATACGACGACTCCCACGTGCAACCAGAATGAGAACGGAACCCTTCCATGTTGGCACTGTGTATTTGTAGTCTTCCAAACAATGAAAAACTACATTTTCTGTTAGTTAAGCCACATAGTACTCAATTATGGTATCAGAACTGGTTAAGATGTGCTCGAAATCGTAGATTACTTTTATTCTTCTCCATTCAAATAAAAATGCTTCAGTTAGCCACAGTCTATTTCTCTACAATAGACTTATTTATTTATTTATTTATTTATTTATTTATTTATTTTTTGAGACAGGGTTTCTCTGGATCCTGGAACTAGCTCTTGTAGACAAGGTTGGCCTTGAACTCACAGAGATTCCCCTGCCTCTGCCTCCTGAGTGCTGGGATTAAGGTGTGTACCACCTGTCAGACTTAAACATTTTTAAGACAGCTTTGAGCAGGAAGATATTTCTAATCTACATGCTTGGTTCTTAAGATGTAAAGAAACAAAGGTCATCCTAGCTTTAAAATTATGTTATGAACAAGACAGAAAAATTACTGATAAGTTGTATGTGACATTGACTTTTGGTAATTTATATTGCATACTTTTCTCATTTTAATTATTTCAATAAAAAAGCGCCTTTGTCTATTTAAATGAGACATAGTTCAGCAAAAATGTTATTACTGTTCTTTTTAAAGGGAAGATTTATTACATATGATTAAATAATGATGGGTGTCAGACCTCCATGGAGATGGAATTACAGGCAGTTGTGAGTAACCTGGTTTGTATATATTTAGAAACACACACAGGAAACAACAATTAGTAAAAAAAAAGAGGCCATGAGTTTGAGAGAGAGAGCAAGGGGTAGGAATATGGAAAGATTTTGAAGGAGAAATTGAAAGGAGAGGTGATGTAACTATATTCTCAAAAAATAAAAGAAATGGAGCTGGAGAGATGGTTGGGGAGAGGGAGCACTGACTGCTCTTCCAGAGGTCCTGAGTTCAATTTCCAGCGATCACATGATGGTTCACAACCATCTATAATGAGATCTGATGCCCTCTTCTGGCCTTCAGGCAGAACATTATATCCATAATAAATAAATAAAACTTCAAAAAAAATGAAAGAAACAACTATAGAATGGTAGGTCTAGAATTTATTGTTTTAATTTTATTTTGTAGCTATATTATACAAATATAAAGGTCATAATAGAATTATTTCAATTATAAAAACTCAAAATTCTCACATTGTAATATCGTCTTATATGTTGTTTATAAGTAATTTAAACTTTACCTAATTAGAACTTCTACTCATAGAGATAGTGTAGCCCAAACTCACTGACTTATATGTGGACCAAAAGTGCATTTTGAATTAAAAATACAGAATTCATGTTTTCTTCATAACAGAGTCAATATAATATAAATTCAAAGGTCTTAAGATGTAGGATGTTAGGACTCATTGCTGTTGATCCTTTTCCATGAACAATATACTAGACTTTGAGTGTTCTTATAGGCCATAAGTTGTGTTTATATAATAATTATTTACCAATAAGTGCTTTTATATTATTTATATCATTTATGGACCATTTCAAGTAACCCACTATTTTACATTATCATTCAGATTTCTGTAGCCCATCCTGGGCTATAGAGTGGGACACTACCACATGCAAACAACAAGCAAACCAACAAACAGCAAAAGTTTTTATTGGTGCATAGAAACTGGGAGGTTACCATGAGATGTTGCTTGAATTGACTTCTGAAGAACAGATGATTTGGGGATGCTAGATCTGATGAAAGGAGAGAAAGAAGAGAGACAGACATGGAAAGAGAAAGACACAGAGAGAATTTGTCTAAATATTATAAAGATTATAGGGATGGAGAGAAGGATAATCAGTTAAGAGAGCTGTGCGTTCTTGCAGAGGACCTGGGTTATATTCCAACATCTATACTTAAAGGTCATAAGGTAACAATTAATGCAAGTCTTGGATCAAATTCTTTCTTATAGTTCTGGTTCACCAAAAAATTTTGTAATAAACTATGTAACTAAGTAAGTATAATGATTTAATGTTTTGCCTTTATACCAACAATCAGATGTTTGCCCACTGTTCTGAGCAGTGGGAAGTTTTCCGGGAAGAACATTTCCAGCGTGTAGGGTATGTTGAGTTTACACAGCCCACATATGACTTCTGTCTAGGGCTGTGTTGATGACTGGTTTTGTATTCCCACTTAAGAAATAGAAGGACTGACCCTTCGGACTGCCTCTTGTATATCATAGATACTAGTCATTTTTTCCAAGGGGAAGATTATAAAATAGATAAAAGTCATTCAACTTTTGAAGCATGATGTAAAAGTTAATAAGGACTCTAAATTTTTACTTCATTGTATATCCTAAAAGATTAAAATTGGATCTTGCCTAAAGAATTGTATTGCCCCACATTTTATAAAGCCCTTTAGAATTGACTAGAATTCAAATAAATTTTTCAGAGATTACTGAGCACATGTATTTTGAGGCCAAAAGACTACTTTCCTCCAGGTGTTACTTTGAAATAAGGTTTGTGTAATTCCTCTCTCTGCAAATTGTCTTAGACTTATTTCCTGATGCGCCACTATGAGAATGTAAGCAGGATGGGAAGTGCGTGGGCTACAAGGACTCTACCCCCATCAGGGTAGTCATGCTGCTATTAGAGTAAGCTCTCCTTTGCTGGCCCTCCTGCTTATGCCACTTACAGAATTAACCAGCCTTCCTCTGGAAGGCCCCAACACACAAGTCTCTGACATCTTTGAAGAAGACCATGGCCATTCCAGACAGCAAGGTTGCTGGTACCCAACCTCATCCTTCCCAGCCTTCAGAAATGCATAGAAACAAATTTCTCAAGAATTTTTCTACTTAGATATTTTTCCACAGATGTACAAAGTAGACTGACTTTTCCAATCTATTACTTTCGCTACCTCATATTTTTAAAAAGAAGCAGAGGACCCATGAAAATCCTATCATGATATAACCCTGTGATACACGTGTGTAGGGGGATTGGAAGATCGTGCTGAGTGTTGAGATGTTAGCTGATGTGTTTCTATTTTGCCACCAAAATAGTGGTCGGTTTATTCAGTTGTCAACATAGGTCTTTAAAGTCAGTGAGCTGAATTCAGAGTGGCCAGTGCAATGATGGGGACTTAGCAAGGAAAGAACACTCAGAGCAGTCACTGATGTAGAACAGGTAAAGAAAATACTGATTTGGATAAGAACAAAAAATTTGGAAATGAACAGGAAGGGAAAAAAATCAAATTTGACAAGAGACCAATGCAATCAATACAAAAAGAGAATGTACAGAATAGATTCCAGGCTTTGTGCCTATTTCTTTTTTCTTTTTCTTTTTCTTTTTCTTTTTGATGTTGCTATCTGTATCTCCTTTTGTTTTCTTTTTTAAATTGATTTTTATTGAGTGCTACATTTTTATCTGCTCCCCTCCCTGCCTCTTCCCTTCCTTTCAACCCTACCCGCAAGGTCCCCATGCTCCCAATTTACTCAGGAGATCTTGTCTTAAGAGGCTTTTTGTGCCGTGATTAAACATAAAGAAATAAAAGATTAATTAGGCTAGGAGAGATAAGTAATTTTAAAAAATATGTATGACTTTCAGTGTTCTGATAAAACATCTATATACTTGTGTCCTCATGCTTTGGAAAACTCTTCTAGGAAGAAGTTTCTGCATAGGACTTAGTGTTGATATTACAGCGGGAGAGAGAGATGGAGACAGAGAGAGAGGGGGGAGAGAGAGAGAGAGAGAGAGAGAGAGAGAGAGAGAGAGAGAGAGAGAGAGAGAGAGAGGAAGGATACCAAGTTCTGGTCAGCCTAGGTTACACAGTGAAACCCTGTTTAAAATTGCTAAAAGGATGACTATTAGATTTTTTAACTAATTAACTGAAATATTTAAAGTAATTGATAATGGAACTACTAAATGATTTTCATCTTGACTCAGCCTTTTTTCTTCCCTTTCAAGAAAGCCCTGGTGGGCCTGGAACTCATTATGTAGATTGGGCAGGTCTCTGCCTGCCTCTGCTTCTTAAAGGTGTGCACCATCACAGGGAGCTATACTAACTCTTACTGACATAGACATACGGATCTGGAAGATGAACACTTTAACTCTTTATGACATCATATAGCAGCAAGTAGCCTAAAGCAGAGGAACCTCTTGTTTGTATATAATGTAGAAACTGACTAATTTGTTAAAGTCCATAACTTTGAAAGATAACAAGTCAGTTTCTACTTATTGCTTCCACTTTTAAAATTGAAAGCATATTTAACAAGTTGTGTACATTGATGACTACCTTAATTGCCATTATAGAACAGACGGAGGCAGATGCAGAGATCCAAAGGTTGCACTGGGCTGAGCTCCCAAAGTCCAGTCGATGAGAGGGAGCAGTGATAATAAGTAAAGGGATCAAGACCACGATGGGGATACCCACAGAAATAGTTGACCCGAGCTAGAACCGAGACTCTTGACCGACAGTGGGGGAACCTACGTAGCACCAAACTAGGCCCTCTGAATATGGGTGACAGTTGTGTGGCTTGGAGTTTGTGGGGCCACTGGCAGTGGGTCCAGGATTTATTCCTAGTGCTTAAACTGACTTTTTGGAGCCCAATCTCTTTGGAGGGATACCTTGCTCAGCCTAGATATAAAGGGGAGGACCTTTGTTCTGTCTAAAAGTGATGTGCTAGACTTTATTGAATCCCCATGGGAAACCTTATCCTCTCTGAGGAGTGGATGGGGGATGGGGTAGGGGAAGATGGAGCAAGCAGGAGAAGGGGAGAGAGTGGATAATAGGATTGGTATGTAAAATGAGAAAAGATTGTTGTAAAAAGTAAATAAATTTAAATAAAAAAGAATATATATTTGAATTAAATAGTCCAAGAACAAAAACTGATGAAAACTATTCATCTAAATGAAACACATGCTTAAGCATTTCTCGCTGTTAGTCTATAAAAATAAATGCATCTGGACTGAGAATTTTTATTTCAATCCATGCCAGTGTGATGTGAATTAATAAAATAGATAAATAACCAGCTCTTAAAACTCAAACATTACTGATCTACCGAAGACATTTCAGGCATGGGGTCTAAGTGGTCTCAATACTATTTCACATTGATTTACTGAAAAAAAAACAAAACAAAAAGCAAAAGGTAGCTATTTATGTACAAATTGCTTTTTTTAAATTGTATCCTTTCTTTATATTTTCCTCCCACATATCTCTCATCTGAAGAGCTTGTGGACTTATCTTGTGTCTGTCATTTTCCTTTTCATGATTTAAAAATAACTAATTGCAACACTCATTGATGATTTATGATTTTTACTGATGTAATTAATGATACACATCAATTTTCTTTCTTAATTGAAGGAGTCACTAAGAACTTTGTTAAATATGCTGGAAGGACTGACTACCACAGTTCAATAACATTTGGAAATTTTAAGTGGAACTTTATCATGTAACAAGTTTCATAGAAATTAATACTTCTCAAGAAAACATAGAAAGCACCATGAAAACTGCCAGTGGCTTTTTAGAGATTTAAACAACAGTGTTAAGTAACCTCAGAGTGAAGCTAGACACTAACAGTGAACTGTTGACAATTTCTTAAACATTTTGTTCATATGGAGCACTATATATTTGGTATCCATAAAACTGATTTTAAGAATATGATTGATTCAGTTAAGAAAGCAAACATGGTTTTCTTAGCTTCCATGAATCTGAAAATGAACTTAAAAATTTCTACACATGATAATAATTTAAGTAGTTAAATATTTAAAATATAAAGATGCAAGTTCCCTCTTTCTGAGACTGTTGAAAAGAAATATGTTGTGTACGATTATCTGCAAAGTAACAGGAAGAACAAAGAGACCCATCTGAACCCACTTATTAACCTGTGAAGACAGGAAAACAGATTCTTCTGTTTACAAAATATATTTTATTCATACGTTTCTTCATTTTCCTTTTGAAAATGGATATTCAGTTTGATACTTATTAAGGCAGCAATTAATTATTTTAATATAGTTTGCTTAAAGGAGCAAATAGGGCCCAGTATATGACAAGGCTTAAATTATATTATTTTTAAAAATCAGCAGTGTGTATCTCAAGTGTTACAAACTTGATTTGAGCATTTTATGGTACTCCAGTCAGCTGCCTATTAAAAGTGTGATCAGGTAGTTTAGACTGTGACTAGCTGTGTCAACAGAAGGAAAGTGGAGGATTAGTCTCTATGGCAACGACAAAGTATCCCTGTTTGTAGACAGACAAATTCTGCTACATCTGAAACTGATTGACAGGTCTATTCCTTTGCAACTGACCCATAGAAATTAGCAAGTAAAAGTTATTATACTGGGTTGTATTGAAGGGTTCTCAATATCTTGAAGTGCTCTTGTAAGTTTTTCTGCAGCGTTTGCATGAGAAACCTGGCAGGAATTGTTCTGAGGTTTATATCTATGGTTTGATGGATTCTTTGTGGGGGAGTATTGCTGGCGAGAATAACTTAATTTTCAGTTCTCTGTATGACAGAATTGTTGGAGCATGGATTGAGAGAAAAACACACATCAAAGACCCACAGCTGAATAATATGCCACATTTCAAAATCACAAGACTTTGTAAGAATATATATATATATATATATATATATATATATATATATATTGCATTCTGGAAAATAAATTACCCCAATTAATGGGAATCACAACTAAGTATCACAGGAGTGAACTGGCATGACTTTTATCTAATATTATAACAAATAAAATTGTTCTAAAAATTTTAATGTAACTTTAATTTTATTATTTATTATAAAACAAGAACGTTCACATTTATTACAGAAGAAAAAATACTTTTCCTTAGGTTACAATTTTTCTAGTAAAATAAAACACTATGTTAAAGAACAAAATACATCCACTTTTAAGACTATTTAAAATTACATTTTAGCTTATGTACACTTTGTCTTTAAGGAGAAAATATTAATTTCCTTGCTAAAACTTAGTTTTGTAGGTAATAATTCTAAATGCATGATAGTATCTTAAACATATTATTTAGCATATTAAATATATGTAATTATACATCTGTCTTGTATAATTTCCTATACTCACAATTATATATTTTAATTATAACTTCATATATTTAAAAGGAAAAAATTTACAATGGCAAGGGCAAATAAATATACTTAATTTAATTGTGTTAAAACATATTTTTCTTAAGATGAAAACATTAAACATCTAAGGTTCTAATTTATATTATTCATTTATTCAAAATTATTTGCCTGAGAGAATATTTATTTTGGTTTGGTTCTTTTAACAACAAAGCAAAAAGCTAATACAACCAAAACAAAAGGCCAAGAAGGATAGTAAATTCTGAGCAAAGTTGTACCTCAGAATTACTCTTGGCTGGTGAAATTTGAAGTAGGGCTGATTTATTTAATTTGAATGCATTGATTATGAAATAATTTTCCATTAATGCCAATCAAAACAGGACTTGAGGAAGAGCATCTCTTAGTTTTAAGAGTTCCTATTTATGAAGGTCTTTGTTTTAAGGAGGAGGTATAAGTGATCCCTTGGCTTCAGCATCTCACAGCAGAGTTTCGCTGTCCTGTTGAATCCCCCTCTCTTCAGGACCATCAGCACACTTAGATTCATCAAAGCTGCTGAATATTTAGCCCTTTCCACTTGTTCTGTGATCAGTTTCTTCGGAAATCATCTTCCTTCTTATTTCAAAAACTAACGAGCACAGCATACAAGTATATATTTATTGTCAAAATAAGAATTATCTGATAGAGGCATTTTTTGAGAAAATTAAGCTTTTTCAAACAGAACTGTATGATTGGGAGCTTTTGTATGTTACTCCTAGTTCTGCATTCTTAAGCAGGGCCTGGCATGCCATGTGAAGTGCACGATTGCTCTGGCAACTCTGAATTTTGAGCTGTGGCAGACGAGACAGGATTGCCATTTATCAGCTAATTATTATTTGTAGGGAGTTTCCATTAGGAGAACAATTCATTTTTCTCTTATCATTTTTAAAATAAAGTCAGGGAGGTTCACTTTCAAAACCATTTTTGGTACAGTAAGATTTCTTTAATCGTAAGGCAATAACAATTGTGAATAAAATAGTCGAACATTAAATTTTTTGCTGGAAATTGACTCATGAAATTTTAGCTTCTTAAAAATTCCCGCAAGATTGTGCAGGGGCTCCTGAAACCCCACTCCAGCTGGAAGCTGGCAGAAGAAGTCACTTGTCATTTGAACTGTGGCCATTGGTAGTTTCCCTGTGCTACACAGGATGACACCAAACTTATGCAAATACGGGCAGCACTAGCTAGACTCAATGAACGATAGGCAAATAATAAGTAAATAGATAAATAAAGATCCCATCCTCAAGTCCTTTTAACTTAAACATCTCTGGTCGTTATTTTTCTTTCCCTTTCTGTCTTTCTGTCTTTTTCTTCCTTCCTTCCTTCCTTCCTTCCTTCCTTCCTTCCTTCCTTCCTTCCTTCCTTCTTTCTTTCTTTCTTTCTTTCTTTCTTTCTTCTTTCTCTCTCTCTCTCTCTCCCCTTTCTCCCTCTTTCTCTTGTTCTCTCTCTCTCCCTCCATCCCTCCTTCTCTCCATTCCTCCCTCCCTTCCTTCCTTCTTCTGTCTTTCTTCTTCTTTTTTTTTTTTTGTTTATGTTTGATGGAAGGGACAGGGTCTAATGTAATTCATGCTTCTTCCAACCCATTATATATGTGTGTATGTGTGTGTATTTGTGTATGCATGTGTATGTATGTATGTGAGGCTGGCCTTGAGCTTCTGATTCTACAGTCTCTCACCTGTCTGGGCTGTGTACTTGACTCTAGTCATTTCTTATCTAAACCTTTTGCAGTTTTAATTGGAAAATATATTTTTGTTGTGATTCATTAAATCACAAAAATATAGATTTATTTTCTTCCTATTTATAACATTGTTGCCAAATTTTGTCAACTATTTCTATCTGGGATTAACTATGTATGTTTCCTTTGTTGTTCTCTTCTGTCACATTGGGGTTCTGGCAAAAACCTATGTTGGCAAAATACCATGTAATGTAATTTTCCAAGTAGAAGCTGTTAACTCTTAGGAATTCTGAAAATTTTCATATTTGTGTATCAGTTCACAGTGGAATGAATGAGAGCAAATACTTGAGCTATCCATCCCATTCATCGATCTTCTGAATAAACACTGTTGGGTATTTCAGTAATATTTTAACCAAAATAAAGTCTCTTTGAAATATTAGGATTTGGGGCAAGTAGGATGAAATTTAAACCACTTACATATATTTTCTTTTTCTTTTTTTCTTTTATTTATTTATTTATTTATTTATTTTGGTTTTTTCGAGACAGGGTTTCTCTGTGGCTTTGGTTCCTGTCCTGGAACTAGCTCTGTAGACCAGGCTGGTCTCGAACTCACAGAGATCCGCCTGCCTCTGCCTCCCGAGTGCTGGGATTAAAGGCGTGCGCCACCATTGCCCGGCTACATATATTTTCTTATTGTTGAATTCTGTACAGTATATTTTGATAAGATTTACCTCCAGTTCTCTCAACTCCTCTCAAATCCTGCCTAGTCCTTCAAATTGAAGCCTTTTAAAAAACTAACAGCCTAGCAACTCTAAGTCGTAATGTTCGTTTACTTCTGGCTGTGGTGCCACCGCAGGAACATGGCTGGTCTTCCAGAGTTATAGCCTGGAAGACGATGGACTCCTTCTTCCAGAAAGCCATTAACACTCCACAGTTCTTCAGGAGGTGCCGGGAGGCAATGAACCCTTTCTCACTCCATGCCAGACAGTAGACTGTCTTCATCTTGTGCTGGTTTCATGCAGGTAACCACAGCTGATGAATCATATTTTTAAATCAAGTTAGTTACAAAGTTATTTTCCTCTGATAATGTCTATCTTCAATGTTGTGAAACTGTTCACTTATATCTGAATGTGATTTAAAAGGTGTGTAAGTATCCAGGTAAAGATTGCCAGGAGGGTTTAATTTTAAAGATATCTTTTATGTAGACAGAATATATATTTACTATTTTTTAAAAATGCAATTTGGATCTCACATTTAATATTATTGCCCTTGATTGAAGTTTTATAAAAGTTGCAAACATTACATTCTTAAAGGACACTACACTATATTTGTTATATATGATCATGTATAAATTAAAAGGCATGGACCATCACAGTTTGGCCTTTGAGAAAATTTATTCAATTGAGATTTTCCTATATATTGTCGTCTTTGTTTTGACTTCACTTTCCAATTGGGCTACACCTAACTGTCCTTTTAAACGGAGGTAGGAACTTGTGAGGTTCATTCCACCCCCTCAGCACATAAAGGATAGTGGTACACTCAACCTGTAATTGCTTCTTAAGACACAAGGGAAACACTTCCCCCTTTTAGTATTACAGAGACTAAAGTGCTTTTTAAGAAAGGAGGTCTAAAATCTGAAACAAGGCATGTAAGTCAAAGCTGCCTAAGGCAGCTTTAAATTATGTGATTCACACTTATGCCAGATGCTGCCAGACAAGGGATTCCTCCATTTCTCATTAACATGGCATAGTCCCCTTGGACTTCACACATAGTGGCCACTCACGGGCACATACACATTCATGCAAATGCTATGAATGATCAACTCCTTGTTTCCACAGTACAAGTCCCAACAGAAGAGAGTGAAGAAATCAATCCATTTCAAGGCGACGAGCTGCCACTGAGCATTTGCGATTCCTCTCCTCAATGTAATAAAATCTTAGAGTACTTGCAATGACTGCCCCCAATAAATTAGACAAATTACTTTGTGATGCTATACCAGGCTTTATTAAAATCCTTTTAGAAAGACACTTTACATATGGGCAAAATTGTGGGGTTTCTATTTTAGGACAAAATAGGATGATGACAAATGTGAATTTCTGTTGAGAAGTGTGTTAGTGTGCAGAATCCTCAAATTTCTTGAGGCAAAGCCTCCGTGAATGGATGAAATAAGTCTTAGTGTGTTAAGAGTACTTTCCTCCCTGATTTTACCTTAGTCTATAGGTTTGTCTTTCTTATCCCTGTGTTCATAACATTTTTTTCATGGTATTTTATTCACTATTTAAGTTTATACATGTAGTCATTGATGTGACCATTTATGGATATTCTGAACAGGCGCAACTTCTGTTCTAGCTCAGAGAGATAAGACTTGGCCAGCTGGCTGAAAATCTCTATTGTTTTTTATCCAAAAGGCTATAAGAATTCCTATTCAGCAAGCAAGCAAGAAAGGAGAGGGAGTTGCGGGGAGTGGGGTTAAAGAGAGTGATACCAGAGATACTGAATAATTAAATATAACTATACTAAAATATTTTCTTCTATTAACCAAGATCAGTAATTTGAGGTGGCTCTAATATTTGTATTTGATTTTTTTTGCTTATATCTATTTACCTTTCTTCTTACCACTCAATCCATCTTTCTTCCTTTCTTCTTCTTTTCTGCTTCATTTGATCACTCACTCCCTCCAGCTTGGCTCTATCAAGAGATCATGTTTGTACATGTGTAGAGAAAAAATTACCCTTGTAATATTAAATATAAATGCGAGTGGGTTTTGTAAAATACATTTCTCAGTAATTAAAAGAGACTACCTACTCTGTTAAAGATATTTTGATCAAAATAGAACACACTGTCTGTGATGATTAGGAGATCATGCACCCTCATTCTTTATAGCCTTTTTATACTAGTGATTCTGATACAAAGGGAATTAAAAATTTGATTAAATTTAAAATATATGCATCCATGTAATATGCAAACTTATAAACATCAAACAATGCAATGGTTAACTGTCAGAGAATATTTTTCAAGTAAGAATATGTAGAAAGAGAAAATTTAAATCTATACATTTTGAAGTTAAAAGGACTTAGATTAACATGCAGCCTGATTTTCCAATGGAAGTGTTTTTTAAAAGAAATATTTATAAATGTTGTGATGTTTTTATTTAGTATTTTCATCATTGTGTACTAAATACCCAATTATACAGTTTATGGTGCAAGGGATAAATGATTTTCCAGGAAACTTCTGTTTCTTATGCCCTGAAGTGGATTGGAATGGAGAGGGACATGTCCATGTAAATACTACAAGATGCTGCAGGAAGCACAGGCCAAATGCAGATTTACTCCAGAGTCAAGGGGGCAGATTGTATCTATACCAGAGGAGAGTTTTTGGATAATGTCTCTTAAATTACCGTGATTTCCGAGAGTAGTTTTTTAGGTAGTTTTTAAGGAAATAAAGGAAATATTTCTAGATAGAAAACTAAAGACTTGTTAAGTAGAATGTGGTGAAGCTTTGCTTAAATGTCTTCTTTTCAGAAATTAAATATGAGAAACAAAAGACACAACCTACTTCATGTATAAAAATATTCAAAACATATATCAGTTTCTTAAAATTACAATGATAAGAACAATAAAGTCACCAGAAATTAATTAAACAATTATAAATTTTACAAAGATTCCATGATAAGCAAACTCTTTGTAAAACAGTTTTCTCTGATGTCAAAGATTCAGTGTTGAACTAAGAGGCACATATCAATAATTTAATGTTTTTTAATGCAGAGGCTGTTTTGGAAGTTTACCTTTCAGAATGTATCCCATAATAAGCAAACAACCCCCCCACCCCACGCCACACAGCTTCTTAACATCATTCAAATGTACTTTTGTACATTATACTCTTCCTGGAAGTATTAAAATAATCTACTGATTCCGACCCCAGTTGCAGCTGTCACGTAATCTATTTCTGATAAACTGTCACACTTGTAACTTTGTTCTTTTTCTCCGTTTAAAGCTGCACAATGCCATTGAAATGTTTAGACAAGAAACCTTATGAAGGAAGACTAGGTTAAAATACATGCAACATTATATAATTTTGTGTTTTCTCTGCAAATAGTTTAAAAATAAAGGAGAATAAAATCGCTCATTTGACATTTCAAACTATTGAAATAAGCCGTGATCATACCTATAGTTACGCACTCCCACGGTCTACTGTGAAGAATCCTTTATCAAATCCTCGGAATCTATCGTAACAGTTACATGAGCGGTATTTGCTAATTTTATTGCACCATTTTTTCCTTCTGTATTTTTTCCCTGATGCTCAGCATTAGTACACAGATCCAGCAATTTAAGAACGTATGTGAGATGACATGTCACAAAGTCGAGGGAGCTGAGATGCTTGCAGATGCTAAATGCTCTCACGAGGGCAACAGCCCCAGTTATCTCCACAAATGTTTCAGAACATTTAGACAACTGGCGTATATGGATTAAATATGACATTTGTTTTTTTCTGTGCACTTTTTAAAAAGTTTAGTAGTGACTTTTAACCTTATATATTGCTGTTTCATGTGAAATTAAAATATTGGCTATTTATGAATATACTGTACAACATACCTTAAAGCTTTGATAGCTTAGAAGAGGTGTATTTATTAATGGAATTCAATGTGCTTAAAGTGTCCACACTTCAGCACCTGAACTCTGCTTTCAGACAGAACGGTCCTCCTAGCTCGGAGAATCAGAGGTGTTATACCTACCCTCATGGTGACAATAATAAAGTAAGAGCTATAATTACAAAGAGTTGCAACTTGAAACCTGATGCATATTAATTTTCTTTTGGTGTGGAGCCATTGCTATTACTTCTCAAAACAGCTTTATAAACTAAATAAATTATTTGGCTGATTTCCATAGACAGAGCAATGTCTTGGTGATATTTTGAAAACCCCAAGGAGAAAAGTGGACTAGAAGCCTCTGGATTATTCCAGAGATTTCTAGAAGTTATAAACATTTCTGTCAGAGAGTCCCAGGAAAGGGGAATACTAAGTGAACAGGCCTCGCCCTATACTGTTCTGCCCCATGGGATGAACACAGAAAGGCCAAGAATTTGGTGGGGAAAGCACCCCCTTTATCAAATCGTCCCCATGGTGCTGCTTCCTGCCCCCCCCCCCCCCCACTTTCTCAGGGCAGCGACAGAAGACAACTAAAACATCTCATTAGGTTCCATCAGTGCTGATGGCTTCCTTTCTTTCACATCGCCAAACTGAACTGGTTGTCATTCTTAAAGTGTGGAGTTTAAATTACACCACTAGAAAAGAAATGACCTGAAGTAGGCAACAGGAAAGGCCGAAAACCAAAACAAACGAAACGCTACTGAGATCATCGTGTTTCTTAGAAAACACAACTGTTATGAAATAAAACATGGGAATGCTTCTGTGGAATGCGAGATAGCACTGAACTCTTCTCAGTTGATCTCAAGGGCACTCAGCGAGCTGTGCCAGGGACGGCATGACTTCCTGGATGAGGGACAATGTTTTCCGAGCCTGGTTTTAATTAAAAATTCAGAATTTCATTCAATATGTTCTAAGTAATGAATATTTTCATGTTACCAAATTAAAATGGATTTAAATCAGATTGATCTGAGGATTCGTTTTTCTAACGGGAGATCCCAGAGCCTTGTGTCAAACAGTACTGTCGCAGACCAGTGTCGCTTGAGGGTACACCGTATTTTATTATATTATTTCTTTCTGAGAACAATTGTTTTGTTACACTTTTATAAAATTCACAGGGGGCAAAGATCGTGTCAGATTTTTGGTTTCATGGAGAAGAGGCTTTGAGTGTTTCCGTCTCACTGTGCCTGGCCTTTGTCTAATGCCTTCCTACCTTAGATTTTCATAGGAGCTGCACCAAACTCAGAGTGGCTTTAAAGATAGAAATTTCAAAATTTCTACTATGCCCATTCTTGAGACCGTCCTAACATTAAAATATCTGACCAAAATTTCCATTTACTATGTAATAAATTTATTTTCCCTCAAAGTATATTGTGAATGTAAAAATGAAAATAGACATTTCTATGCAGCCTGAACTAGAAAAGGTGCCGATGCTGTAATTAATATTGTACCATAATATCTTTTTAATCTATCATGCTGCCTTTTGCCCTTTATGCTATGTCAGAGAGGAGTGTAATGAATGAGGGTGTCGGTGGCTATCAGCTTGAATTTGGTGAAAAGTGCGGCAACATGACATTTAATGTGATTAAGCCAGATATAGAATCAAGTTTATTGGCTTTCACACAATCGAATATATAGCCCATGACGATAAAAACTTCAACTCTTTTTAAGAAGGCGATTTCTTGAATTTATTTTAGAACTCAATTTGAATAAAGGACATTTGCTTCCATGTGAGATTCGACACGATTCTCAGACTCTCTCATTCTTTCTATGCTGGTAAACACAGTCAAACACTAGAATATCCAACATCATAGGAGAAAAAACTAGGGTTTATTATTAAATCAGAAAAGAATTGGCATGAATCTGACTTGAGACAGCTGCTTAGGGGATTAGCGTAGAGTGTCTTTTCAAGTCCCAAGAATAGTTTTCTTCTCTTTTATATCAGAAGGGGGCACTAGTGGTCCATTTTAACAGCAGCAGTGTAGCATTTCTTTTGTTTGTGACATTTGATAATAAATAAATATTATTTCTGTTTAATGTTGGGACAATTGCATGAAAAATTAAGATTGTAACTATTTATTATTAAAAAGTTAAATAATTAAAAGTCTGTAAGCAAATACAATTTTAACGTCTCTTTTCATTTAGGAATATTGCACAAAATTAAGAAGTCCTGTTGCAGCCCAACGACAGTGACAGTTCTTGTTGTTTAATGGTCATGTTAGTGATCGTCGTGAATGAGTGGGGTAATTTTATGCACACGCATTCAGTGAACTATATACATTTTAATCTCCCAGTCATCAACCCGCAGTCAACACCCACACCAAAAGAACCTTATTATTTATATAACTTGTTGGATCAGTATTTATTTTCAATATGAATTGTGACTTAAACAGAATTAGCATATCACATTATCCTACAATTTCCAGTTTGATTAAATGGCTGGTGCATGTGCACACTGAGAGGGATGATCGCACTTTGCATCCTTGCATCTCTCTATTAAAAGATAAACTGTGAATCTGTGGTTAGTCTGCTTCCTGGCAAGCATGTTACGTCCAGATCATCTGCTTAGATAAGTGTGACAGGGTAATGTGGTATAATTCCACAAGTAAGGTAACTGGAGAATTTCAGAGATATACCGGAGAGAGGAAAACTGTCTTCAGGCTGGGTACTGCAGGCAAGCACGCAGGGACAGGGAGAAGGGGACCAGATGCAGACTGGCAGCCTCACTGCTTACAGACAGCACACGCTCTGAATTTAGCAAGACTCCTTTTCTCCCTGCCCAGAGTTCTTCCACGTAAACGTTAAGATGTTGAGACATGCATTATGTTTTACATTTTCTGTTAAGTTTTGCAGAAAATCATATGGCTAAGTAGTCCTTGTATTATAATGGGAAAAGGTGCGAGGAAAAACCTTCCAAAAATGAAACCCACTTGTCAGTTTGAATTTGACATGTTTTATTACATAGTGCAAACTGCCAGTTAAAATTTTAAAGATTTACACCTAAGTTGTGACTGAAAACAGGTAACTGTCCTTTCAAAACAGGTATTCTGTGTATAGACATGAAAATTTGGAGAACCATGTGCTTGTGGGTAGCTAGTTTGTTTGCAAAGTAAATTTTAAAATTTTTAGTAACTTTCTGCTGTTTCAAAAGAGTACTGGGATGTGAGAGCTTGAAGACCAGGAGCCATGTGTCTTCACGGAATTTAACAAGTTTGCATCTGAATTTGCCTAGTCACTCAATTCACACTGCCTTTAATATCTACTCAAAACCATGGTGCCCTAGATTTAATGTGTTGCTTGTTACTTATTTAATGCCAACGATGATAATATTTCACATTATCCTAAAGTGTTAAAATCTGTGGATACTATTTAATTCAACAGAGTTTTTTTCTTAATAGAAGACTATTTTTTTTTTTTTTTTAGGTAGAAAATATTGTCCTGAGTTCCAGAAATTTAGTCACTAATTTTTGAGCATTTTTTTTTCTAAGAAGAAAAAGAGTGTGGCTAAGAAGAATCATTTTTCTCTGTAGGAACCCAAAATATTTTGTTTTCTCTAGTTTTAAATGACTGTTAATACTTTTCCCCCTTTGTACCCTGAATGAGAGGTGAAGACAAGAAGAGGAAGAAACAGAAGGGAGAGAGAGAAAAAGAGAAAGGAAAGAATAGTGATGGAAGGGAGTTAAGGAGGAAGACAGACAGAAAGGACAAGAACAAAAAGAGAAAAAAAAAAAAGAACCAACATGAGGCAAGGAAGACTGTGGCAATTATAGCAAAAGGAGTTAAGAAAATAAAGAGAATGTCTCGAAAAACCAAAAAAAAAAAAAAAAAAAAATAAAGAGAAACATGTCTCGGAGAGGTGCTTGCATTCCATGAACTGACTCCGGCAGGCTTTTGGTACTGACTTAGAGGAGTGTGATCCGGCAGCAGCTCCAAGATCGCACTTCTCAGAACTTTGAGAACAACACGATTTCATGAAACTGCGTGACTCAGAGGATACTTCTGGCATTGGGTTTGTAAAAAAAGGAGGTTTGCTTTTGTATTGCTCTTCAAATATAAGAGAAAATTCTGTTTCTGCCAACATAGATAAAAAAGCCATCCAGTTATTACAACGCCAGCTTTCTCTTTACAAATATCAAGTGCAATTAAAGCAAAAAGATAAATATTATAGAGGAAATAAAATGGAAAATGTTGGCTGTGGGAAATTGGCTTGGTATGGGCTTTTTGGAACGATGGCATTTACTGAATTGTACCAACTCGTCTTTACGTTTTCAGACAGCGTTTGAGGCTGAACTGTCGATCTGCCCGCTCTGTATTAGTAGCAGCCACGAAGAATGTATCATCTGCTCAAATAGTTTCCCACCTGGCAATTTTTTCATCAGCTTCTTCTACAAATAGGCATATTTTGGCAAATCTTCCCGACGGTGTGTGTGTGTGTGTGTGTGATTTCTGGTATTTCTCTTCTATGTTTGCCCACATTTGCTTCAAAGGCTGTGGCTAACTTGTGTGGTCTTTTATCAGCGTTTTTGATTACTTACATGTCCCTGTTCCTTCTCTAATGCTTAACTAAATATTTCCTTATCTTACCCTTAAACAAAATGTCAAATTCCTGGCAGACAAAGCACTCCATAGTCTGGAGTAGACGGAAGGCAGCATCATTCCAATATTTTGTCTATTTAAATAGTGCTATGCATTCTTTAGCCTTCTGTAAACAGGGAACCCTCACCTGGAATCTTACACCATTAACTAACACAACAGAGAGTGGTTCAGCTTTATTATCCTCATAGACTGAGTGGTGTTTATGAATATTTTCTCTTTTATTACACACTCCTGGATATTGCCTTCACTACAAGCCACAAACATGAAGGTAGAAATATGCAAACATTAAACAGTATGTAAGACTACATGTGTATTACTGAAATGAAAAGCCAATAATATATATGTATATATATATTAAATGAAAATAACACACAAAATATTTGCGATCATTCTACACATTTAAAATGTTTACAGAAAACTAGAGACGCAGGATAATTTAAAACACATATTTACAGCAGGAAATAATAATGTGGGACGCACCTTGAACCAGGCTTTATTTTTGTGTGGCTGCAAAGAAATACTTAAGTATATATTTGGGAAACTGCTCTTTTTAAAGAATAAAATGTAACTACTTATTTGCGTTTATGAATGGGCTTTGGGGTGAAACAGAGAATGGTCAAGAAATCAGTGTTGACTCTAAGAGGGTCCGGAGGTGGATCTTGTAAACTTATTGCTACTGCTTTTAGCAAATCAAGTTTGTACTTTAAACAAAAAATTAAGGTATCAAATATTTATAAATGTAGTAAAATCTCCTTTTGTCTTAAATCTAAAGAACATTTCATAATTCATTTTCTTTCATAGAAATTTTTTTTTTATGTCTAGGTATTAAGCTCATCTTAGATACAGAATTCTGTGCAGAACAAATCAAGCTTTGTCTTTCTCCTCTGAATTTTGTCTCTCACATCCCATTGTTTATGGTTTTCTGACCTCAGAGGTGTGGAAAACTTTGGATTTTCTTAATAGAACAGATTTGAGTAAGTTTCTGCTCAGAGTTTGCCTGCAGTATTCTGCATCCCATTATCTCAGGTGGAGAGAGTTCCTGTTACTGAGCTGTGTGCTGTCAGAACATTGTGGAAAAGCTGGTCCCCATTACCTGACCTCTGCTCTCCACCATTCACTCTCTGATAGCAATCTCAGATGATGTCCAGCGTCTACGGTTATCATTCACTTGTCTGATTCTTCCCAAACAGAAAGGGAAATGGATGGATGTGAAGTTTACCCATAATTTAATATATGGTTAGTGATATATTTGTGCTAACCCATCTTTACATGTTTGGCCATGTAAGATGTACTTCAGTCATGCACTTTTGCTTACAGTGTCACCATAAGGAGGTGGAAACATGTACATTGCTGCTCCTCTGAATGAATATAAGTGACTGTCCCAGTGACATTGTGATTAAGATATTATTGTGTCTTTCTTATAATGTATATCTTATTTATAGGGCTATACATTTTTGCTTAATAAATTATTCTGCAAATTTGTATATTTTTGAAATTCTACTGTGGATATTCTTATCTGAAATGAGAGAATATAGTCACATGATCATAGAGATGTTCATGGGGCCACTAAATGGATTTTCCTCATTTTGTCAGTTCAGAATGAGACCCCAAGATGAGGAACAAAATAAATTATGTGGTTCAATTTGGAGTTCAAGTTGCAGAGATGTGGGATTCCCTTCTGTATTCTGTGAATACTACTGGTTAATAAAGAATCTATCTTGGGCCTGGCAGAGGAGAACAGAGGTAGGTGGGGAACACTAAACTGAATGCTGGAGAAAGAAGGCAGAGTCAGGGAGAAGCCATGTAGCCTCGTCAGAGACAGACATCGGGACTTTACCTGATAAGCCACAGTCTCTTGGCGATACACAGAATAATGGAGATGGGTTAATTTGAGTTAGTCAGACATATGCTTAAGGTATTGGCCAAACAGTATTGTAAATAATATGGTTTCTGTGTGTGATTATTTCGGGGCTGAGCAGTCGGGAACAAACAAGCGGCCTCCTACAACACCCAAGATGAAGAGCAGAATAAACTATGTGTTGCAAGTTGGAGTCCAAGTTGCAGTAACATGCTTATTTTGATGCAGGGTTCAGAAGTGTATATTGATGACTAGTTCATATCCAACTCCTTGATACACATAAATTGATTAAACAAGTGGGGGAAACATTCTTAAATTCGAATTCAGCTGGAAAAGGTCATCATGGCAGGAATAGGGAAAGATGAAAATAAGGAATTTTACAAATTAACAAGGAACACAACTTTACTTATTTGGCAAATGAGAAGAAAATGCAAATAATTTATGAGCCAGAATCCTATATGGTAAATAAAAATATTTCATCTTCTCTAGCAGTGCTAATGGAAATTAAATCAGAGGTGAATAATACTTTAAACTTTTAAGAATTGCAGAAAGGAAAATGTCTGGAAACATCAAGCACTGGCCAGGATGTATGGATTTAGCAATCCTGCCTGTGTTAATGTCAGCTGGCCTTACCACATTGGGGCAGCAATGCAATACTCACCAATGCATTCTATCAGTGGTTCTGGCGAGGACAAGGCTGCTCTACTTCTGGGTATGTGTCCTGAGATGTCCTATTACCCTCCATTCAAGTCTAGTCACATTTCTGTTTACATTTAAATTAAATTAGAGCTAAACAAAATAAATCAGTTCTTCAGCCATGCTGACAGACTGAAAGTGAGCACAAGACCCAGGACGGACCAATTCCTCTACTGCAGAAAGTTATACAAAAAGAGAAGTAAAAAGAGTGTTCACCTCAGCATGAGTTACGATGGAAATAACAACAATTATAATTAGTAAATGCCATTCAGGGCAGAATAAAATACACATTGTGATAAAGTCAGACTATGAATGATATACCACTTAAAATAAGTAAACCAGAAGCATATTTAATAAGAACGACACTAGAAAATGTGTATTTCTAGGAAGTAATTTCTAAATGAATTTTTACTTTATGTGTATGAGTGTTTTGCTTGCATGTGTGTCTGAAGCCCAAGGAAGTCACAATAGAGCATCAGATAGTCTGGTACTACAGTTGCAGAAGTTGTAAGCTATCATGTGTGTGCTGGGAATTGAACCAGCCAATCCTTTTAACTGCTGAGCCATCTGTCTAGCCCTAAAAGGAAATTTCAAGTTTTATTGTCTCAGGGTTTCTGTTGCTTAAATAATACACCACGATTAAAGTAACTTGGGGTAGAAAGGGTTTATTTTAAGTAACAACTCTCGGGTCATATTCTATCACTGGGGAAAATCAGGGCAGGAACTGAAGGAAGGAATCCGGAGGCTGGAGCTGAAATAGAGGCCATAGAGGAAGAACACTGTTTACTGGCTCGCTTTCCACTGCTTCCTCATTGTTTTCTTTTTTTTTTTTTTTTTTTTTTTGAGAATGCCAGGGATAGACCTAATCTATGAGCTGAGCCTTTGCCCATCAATCATTAACCATCAGCTAAGAAAATGCATCACAGGCTTGTCCACAATTCAGTGTGGTCAGTGCAACTTCTCAATTGAGATTCCCTCTTTTCACATGGCTCTAGAGCATGTCCCATAAAACAAGGCAACATAGTTATATATGCTAGTAGTTTATCTATGTAAATTAAAGCTGTCATATAACATTATTTTATACTTTTTGTTGCTTTCTTTCTCACTTCTTTTCTATCTTAGTTACTTTTTTATTCCTGTGAAGAGACACCATGACCAAGGCAATTTATAAAGGAAAGCATTTAATTGGAGGTCCACTTATAGTTTTGTCATAGTGGGAAGTAGACAGACATGACGATGAAGCAGTAGCTAAAAGTTACTTTGAAGGCAGAGAGGCTGGCATTGGAATGGGCTTTTAAAACCTCAATGCCCTTCCCAAATGTACATTTCTTCCAACAAACACATACCTCTTTATTTATTTATTTATTAAAGATTTCTGCCTCCTCCCCGCCACCGCCTCCCATTTCCCCCCTCCTCCCCCAATAAAGTCCCCCTCCCTCATCAGCCCAAAGAGGAATCAGGGTTTCCTGCCCTTTGGGAAGTCCAAGGACCACCCGCCTCCTTCCAGGTTTAGTAAGGTGAGCATCCACACTGCCTAAGCTTCCACAAAACCAGTAAGTGCAGTAGGATCGAAACCCAGTGCCATTGTTCTTGACTTCTCAGCAGTCCTCATTGTCGGCTATGTTCAGCCAGTTCAGTTGTATCCCAAGCTTTTTTAGACCCAGTCCAGCTGGCCTTGGTGAGTTCCCGAAATATCATCCCCATTGTCTCAGTATGTGGGTGCACCCCTCGCAGTCCTGAGTTCCTTGCTCGTGTTCTCTCTCCTTCTGCTCCTGATTTGGACCTTGGGATTTCAGTCCGGTATGGAATATATACATATTAGAGTACTACTCAGCAGTAAAAAACAATGACTTCTTGAATTTTGCATGCAAATGGGCGGAAATAGAAAACACTATCTTGAGTGAGGTAAGCCAGACCCAAAAAGAGGAACATGGGATGTACTCACTCATAATTGGTTTCTAGCCATAAATAAAGGACATTGAGCCTATAATTCATGATCCTAGAGAAGTTAAATAAGAAGGTGAACCCAAAGAAAAACATATAGTCATCCTCCTGGATATTAACCTTCATCAGGCGATGAAAGGAGACAGAGACAGAAACACATACCTCTTAATCCTTCTCCAAACAGTGCCAGAATCTAGGGAGAAGCATTCAAACCCATGAGAACATTCAATCTACCTTTCTTTCTTTCTTTCTTTCTTTCTTTCTTTCTTTCTTTCTTTCTTTCTTTCTTTCTTTCAAAATTTAGTTTACAGAATTCTGTCTGCATGTATGCCTGCAGGCCAGAAGAGGGCACCAGATTTCATTACAAATGGTTGTGAGCCACCATGTGGTTGCTGGGAATTGAACTCATGACCTTTGGAAGAGCAGGCAGTGCTCTTAACCGCTGAGCCATCTCTCCAGCCCCATACTTTCTTTTTTTATATTGTTTTTTAAGGCTTAGATGTTTTAAATAAAATAAGTTTTATCACTTTCCTCTTATCTTCTCTGCCTTCTAATCCCCCCAAATATCCTCAACTCCTCCCATGCCCTTCAAGTCCTCCTATGTCTTTATAAAATGAAACCTCATTTTGTCCTGATTAATTTATTTATAATGAGTGGTGTGTGTGCGTGTGTGTGTGTTGATTCTGTTTTCTGTTTGTGTGTAATAAAGTTTCAGGGATACCACTTTTAGGAGGCTTTGCCTTGGGAAATGCTACCTCTTCATTTATTAGCAGTCATCCATTGCCTGTTTTCCTATTGTATTACAGCTCAAGTGTGGGAGAATGTGGAATAACAAATGCTTTTATGTATACCTGATAGACGTTCAAAGTTGAAGAGCAAATGTGACTGAATTTTAAGGTATCTTATAGATTTAAATATACATAAGTGATCCTGAATCTTAGTGTTATACAAAAGAAAGCCTCTGTCCACACAAAGGTTTTCACACAAAAATCCATTTAACTTTATTGGCCATAGACACAAACTGGAAACAAATAAATATGTATTATTAGAACAAGTATAAATACAAAATAGTCAATAAATATAACTAAGCAGTGCTGTTATCACTTCATCTACTTTTTATTATTTTGCCATTATAATTATTTTCCAAAGCATAAATAACTTGAATAAATATTGTTTGATTACATTTGGACATTGTTTCAATTTTAGAACAAAAATAGTAATGTAAAGAAATAGTCATTTATTAACCAAAGAATGCAATTCTTTGGTTTAATAATTCATTCAGCATTGACTTAATTTTCCAGGGTATTTTCTTATGAGCTTATCTCACTAGAATTAAATATTCATAATTATAAGAATACTACTTTATCATATATGAAGAGCTCAAAGTAAGTACTCAGTTATTTCCATTAATTGAAGAACAGATCAACAGGGTTACCTCAGTGACAGCAATGTCGATGCATCTGTTTTGATAAGGCACTGTGTAGAAGGAGATCCTTGTTTATCCTGGCCTCCCAGAACCGAAATATTTACACAGAAACTGTATTATTTAAAACACTGCTTGGCCCATTAGCTCCAGCTTCTTATTGGTTAACTCTTACATTTTAATTTAACCCATTTCTATTAATCATATATTGCCACATGGCAGTGGCTTACCAGCAAAGATTTGTCATGTTTGACTCTGGCAACTCCACGGTGTCTCCCTCACTCTGCCCTTCTTTCTCCCAGCATTCAGTACAGTCCTCCTCGCTTACCTAAGTTCTGCCCTATCAACAGGTCAATGCAGTTTCTTTATTCATTAATGGTAATCACAGCACACAGAGGGGACTCCCATATCAACACTGAGTAATATCAGTTGGACTTTAATTACATATTATTGAACCAAAAGTGAAATAAGTTTTTGCAACATATTTTCGTCAATAATTACTTTTTTCTACTAGGTCTTTTTGATTTTTCAAAGATGTCTCTAAAATTCTTTTATGCTGAATGTTTCTCTAGTACTTATCATTCTCTGTTTGCCTCAAATTTCTCTTTGTGCCACTCAAACAGCGTAAGTCCAGAAAAGCACATACAGGAAATGTCCTCTGCCTGCATTCATTTCCCATAGAAAAAGCAACTAAGTCATCATTTTGTAATTTCTCACAAGATACACCCATTTTGCAAAATTGTTGCTTCATGGTTTTGAACCTAAGACAAGAACCAACTTCCAATTCTTGATTATAGCATCCCAAAATATACAGTATAATTATTGTTGAAAGAATGATTATATTCTAAGTCCTTGTTTCACACCCATTCAAATTTTCTTTTGCTTTTAACTTTTGCAATTTCAAAACATTTTCAAAATAAAAGTGTAATTTGTGGAACATAGATATAAAGGGTACATGTTTTTATAATCATTATGAATAAACATGATAATATTTTGTACATAATACATTTTGCTTTCAAAATTAAACATCTATAAAAGTTTTGTTTCTTGGTCCATAAATGTTTTGGGAGTTATTCTGTTTATTTTATCTACTTCTCCTCCACTTCAATCTGTTTTTCCATGCACTGTTTTATAGATAGTACTTGTTACTTGTATATACATCTTTACACAGTATTTACCTCTTTTGAGATACTCCTTGTGTCCTGGGACACAAAGCACACATAAATTATATGTACAGAACAAGTAAATTTATGAAAGGTAAACCACTCTATTTCAGACTTAAATAAGATCTAATAACAATAGGAGGGAGTAGATAATGGATTTGGAATAAAAAGTATCAAACATAGGCAAGACAAGTATTTTTTCATCTTCATTCATTTTGGTTAAAACACATTTCTGGCAAAAGTTCTTTTGGTGTAACCGGCACAGTGCAGAGTATTTTTGAGACACTAAGGGTCGAATGCCTGCATTTCAATTGTGGCAAAATATTTTTTTGGAGTTTCTTTTCCTAGTGTAATCTTAGGTGAATTCTAGTTTTGTTTTTAGTTATGGTCTGTTATTGGTGTGGCACCACGGAAATAAGTTTAGCCTAAGATATTTTCAGGGTTGGTGTTTTCTCTGAGTACGTATTAACACTTTGGACCAAGTCTTGTCATAATTCTTTTTGATATTTGAGAGTTTGTGCTAGGCTATCTTTCCTTTGCTATGTTTCATTTCTTTTCTTTTTCTTTTTTTTCTTTTTGGTTTTTCGAGACAGGGTTTCTCTGTGGTTTTGGAGCCTGTCCTGGAACTAGCTCTTGTAGACCAGGCTGGTCTCGAACTCACAGAGATCCGCCTGCCTCTGCCTCCCGAGTGCTGGGATTAAAGGCGTGCGCCACCACCGCCTGGCTACTATGTTTCATTTCTTTTAGTACTGTATGATGGTAGGTACTCAGTGGTTAAATGAATTATTAGTGTTTAAACCAATAATAAAAGAATGTAGAGATGTGACCAGACTGATAGATAACCATTCCCTGGGAGCTGAGTCATATAGCAGATTTGTACAATAGACTTTAGACAGTTGGTTGCCTAACTAGCTAGACATGCGTACACTCACTAATTGTGGTTCAGTCTGTCACTGGTACCTTTTTTGCTCTCACTTTTTCTGCATATTAAGAGAGTCCCCAGAACATGTACTTCATGCATACTAAAGATTCTCAGCCTTCTACCTAAAGGTATGTTCTTATGCACAGAGTCAGTCATTAGTAGGGAGTGACAGAGAAGGAAAAGGAGTTTTGAATAAACATTTAAAGTTTTTTTTTTTTTTATGTACCAGGACAGTTCTGTGGCATGTCCTACTTTGTCCCTCAGAGGTTATATTGCATCGTGGGACCACAGGTTCTTATGATGATCATGTTCCCTATTCTTTACTATTCCTTTTCCTTTTTCTGACTCACTATCACCTGAGTGCTTCTTGGGATTATGTTGCCAATGAAGCACTTAAATTGCAACTCCCAAACATCTGAAGATCTGCTTTATAAGAGACCAAAGCCAATGACTATAACTAGTAATTAGGTAAATAATAGTTTTAGTAATTAGGGTAAAAAGCAAAGTGCTCTTCAATTGTCCCATAGACTCCTTGAACATTTGTAATCTTCTAAAACCAAGCTTTATTTGGTATTTTCCGTATCAAGCTCTCTTCCAAATGTTGATGCTGTGGTTAAGCCATTACCCATTATCATCAGGGTCACTAATATCCTTTAAAGATATTAAATTTCAAATATACCAAAATTAAAGTGCTTACTATTGAGAAATATTACTCACCTTAAAAGCATAAACATTGTGCTATGTGATTTAAGACAATTGAAACTGAATTATTAAGAATTAATTGCATTAAATTTGTAGTTAGTAAATTTTAAGACATTGATATTGCTTAAAATTTATACAACTCTGACCTTACATATAAATATACAACAATTTATTACTATACAAATTAAAAGCCAATGGTCATTCTGTACAAATTGATTTGAAATTGAACATTTACCTCATTAGATTTTGAATACACGTAAAATAAATTGGGAAAATAACACATAAATATTGTAAAAATACCTCTAAAACAATGTATAGATTTTAATTTTTCAATGTTTTCCCAAGATTTTCTTATATTATTTCCTAAAATAGAATTTCTTACTTCATTTTCCTTTTGAAATACTTGTAATTTCATTGTTGCTGTGATAAACAACATGGCCAACATCAGCTTAGGAGAGGAATGGTCATAGTCCATCCAAGAGAAGGTAGGACAGGAACTCAAGGCAAAAACCTAAAGCAGAAACCATGAAGATGAATGGTGCTTGCTGGTTCATTTTCAGGCTGATTCACAGGTTTATGCTTAGCTAGCTTTCTTATACAGTCCAGGAATTGTCTAGGAATAGCACCATAATATGCTGGGCCTTTCTGCCTCAATTAATAATAAAGGCAATCTTTCACAGACATGTCCACAGATCAACATGTCTAGACTCTTTCTCAATTGAGGCTTTCCTCTCAAATAAAAGTCAAATTGTAGAAGGTGTAGCGGGCCGCTTCCAGCTGCCAGGCTCCTTGCCACTGGCTAGCTTTATCCAAAATAATTACACAGAAAATGTATTCTTTTAAACACTGTCTGGCCCATTATCTTTAGCCTCTTATTGGTTAATTCTCACATTTTGATTAACCCATTTCTAATAATCTCTGTAGCACCACGAGGTGGTGGCTTACCAGGAAGATTCTAGCCTACATCTGTCTCAGGTCGAAGAATCATGGCATCTGCCTCACTTCCCTTCTTTCCACCATTCTGTTCTATCTACTCCACCCACCTCTGTTCTTACCTATCAGGTCAACCAGTTTCTTTATTAATTAACCAATGAAAGTAACAGATAGATAGAAGACCCACCTACATCAGAAAGTGAAATCAAAAGCTCTTGAAGTTTCCTCTGTGAGATGTGAGTTGGGGAAGGGAGGTAGAAATTAGTTTTTTTTTCCTGAACAAACATTTGTTTGGTGCTATAAAGCTGAGCAAAGGCTCATGGCTGTGAAGATCATTGGCTCTAGAAACATAATCTCATGATTGTGGAGGCCATAGGCCCTTGGCCCAAACCTATTATTGTTTTGGCAAATTGTTACACTATCAAATTGTATTATAAATATTTGTGTTTATACTCAAAGATCTGGTCTGCTCTCTATCTTAATCATAGAAGTTTCTTTTCTGCCATAGACAATCATTAACAAATAGATATGCAACAGATCCAAGTGTTGAGAATAAACAGCTGTTGACTATACAGACTTAAATGGGGCACCATATCTTTCTCTCTGCCATAGTACCTCCTGGGACTCAGGAAATATTATGGAAGAGGGGTCAGTAAAATTATAGGAGAGAGAGAGAGGAAAGAGAGAGAGAGAGAGAGAGAGAGAGAGAGAGAGAGAGAGAGAAAGAGAGAGAGAGTTTATGAGATAGTTTATGAGAGAGCTTAGAACACTCAATCCTAAATGGGGTGTCTTCATGGAACCCTTTGCCTAAATGCTCAGGGAATTCTGAAGAAGAGGATAAAAAGAATGAATAAGATTTTCCATGCTAGTGTGGATGAAAGATACCAAGAAAACAGTGAGCTTCAGACACAGGAGAACTGATATACATATGAACTCACAAAGTCTGGCAGTGTTCACAGGGTGTGGTTGATGTGGAAGTGATTTCTTTCTAATCTGTTGCTTTCATTGGCTAATTAATAAAGAAACTGCCTAGGCCCATTTGATAGGCCAGCCCTTAGGTGGGCAGAGTAGACAGAACAGAAAGCTGGGAGAAAGAAGCAGAGTCAGTCAGTCGCCATGATTCTCTCATTCCAGACAGACGCAGGTTAAGATCTTTCCTGGTAAGCCAGCTTGTGGTGCTACACAGAATATTAGAAATGGATTAGATCAATATGTAAGAGCTAGCCAATAAGAGGCTGGAACTAATGGGCCAGGCAGTGTTCAAAAGAATACAATTTCTGTGTAATTATTTCGGGGCATAAGCTAGCCAGGCTGGCAGGAGCTGGGGCGGCAAGGACGTGGACCACTACTCCTTCAACAGAGTGGAGCTCCAACGTGATAGACTAAATCCACTTAAAAACCTGAGAGGTCTTTAAAAAAAAAGGGGGGGGGGAGTTTAACACAGCTTTTGGCTGTTTGTGGGTGGCTTGCTGCAAAGAAATTGTCCTGACTCAGCAGCAGGAAAAAACTGGCTGTTTTAAAATGCCGGCTTTCTGGGCTGTGCCGCCATTGCGATCTCTGTCTGGTTCCTGTGGGAGACAGAGTCTTTGAATGGAGCATTTGGATTAAAGTGCTACGATTTGTTTGATGGCAACTAGACGCTGTGTGCCTAAAAGGAAGTCATTGTGTGCTGTTGCTCAGAGGCGCAAGCAGCTCCACCACGCTACTGGTGCAATGTGCAAGGATTAGAGGCACGAGCAGTTCCACCATGTCGGACCGGGTGGGGCAAGCATGCAGTACCTGTTTTTAAGCTAGGAATATCACAGCTTAGATTCTTAAGCGCTTAATGATTTAAAAGCACAAAACAAAGTGCTCCTGGATAGTAAAAAAATTACAGATTCACAATAGAACAGATTCAGACAGTGTTGGATGAGTATACGTAGGCTTGAGAGAGAGAAGAAAAAATATAGAAAATAAAGTTAATGGTTTGAAAAAAATGGTAAAGTCTTTAAAGAGACAGAGTACAGGTAGTTATAGATTAAAAGAAATAAAGGAAAATGAGCCATGTAAAAATGAAAAATTCACAGAGAGTCTGGATTATGTACATTGTGTTTTCTTTAAATTTTTTGACTGTAAAGGAGCTAAGTACAGAGAGACATTTTATAACATGGGCTGCCAAGCTAAACCAGAATGGATATAAGGGTATTATGATTTCACAATATAGGTCTAAGGATACGATACTTTGGAGAGGGTCTACTTTTGTTTTCACAGAGGATGACACCCTGTGGATTGCTTCTATCCCAATATGGTATGATAGACCACGTCCTCCTGAAAGGTTGCTGTGAACACCCTCAAAAAATTACTTTGCTCAACTGCTGACTGAGATGAACCTAGCAGACAGGTTATCCCATAAAACACCTAATTAATGACGCCCCCATTCAGCAGGAAGCAGTTTGGAGAGAAAAATCTGCGCCCATGTTCCCAAATATTGTTTATAAATGTTCTTTTACATTTAAAGGGGGAAATGATATAGGTATGAATAATTTGCATTGGTATGGATTTTAAGGTCAATTGGTATTGTGATTGTGTAGTTCATTTAAAAATGTAATGTATAATTAGGAAATATAGGTTGCTAATGGATAATCATCAATAATAGTCAAGTTTGTAGTCATGTTAGTTAGATTTTCTAGATAGACAGCGATATATTTCAATTAGATAGGCATTCTTCATATCTTTCAAAGACTGCAGAATATGGTATTTAAATGTTTTAATAACTTAGGACTTTTCAGGACAATGAGACACGTCTGCTCCTGTCAGTACCAGCTACTTCAGGAAGAAGGTGGGCATCGAAGAGGCTCCTTATGGAGTTTGATAGCCATTTGGGCAAGAAACTGCTCTTGCCTGGACTGATGCATAAACTGGACACAGAGAACCCGCAGAGAGAGGACTGCTGAACTTGCCTAAAGGTGAGATGGTCTTTTGGGGTTCCTGATTCATGAAAGAGTCAACGAGACATTCTGCAGGACACAGCAGATAGTGACTGAACTGTCTTTGAAATTTCCTACTTCGTTCGAGACCAGCCTGGTATACAAGAGCTAGTTCCGGGATAGGCTCCAAAACCACAGAGAAACCCTGTCTCGAAAAACAAAAAAAAAAAACAAAAAAAAAAAAGAAATTTCCTACTTCATGGAAATGTCTGCTGAACACTATGGGCCTGAAGGCAGAAGACGGATGCCCCAACGTTACAAAAGAACTTTGGGTGACTGTACAGGCAGTGAGATGTCTCTGTCATTTCTAGAGTTTTGGATTCCTTGTTTGCTTAGGTAATATTATATCCTTCTGGAGTCTTTGATGGAGTTGAAGAATGGATACATAGTTGTAGTTTTCCTTAGTTATGATAAAAGATAAAATAGATATAAATATTGTAACTGTAATTCTTGCTTGATAACTGTTTTGCTATATGTAATTTCACTATGTTAAAATGAAAGCCTTCTTTTTTGTTTAAACAGTAAAAGGGGAAATGATGTGGGAGTGATTTCTTTCTAATCTGTTGCTTACATTGGCTAATTAATAAAGAAACTGCCTAGGCCCATTTGATAGGCCAACCCTTAGGTGGGCAGAGTAGACAGAACAGAATGCTGGGAGAAAGAAGCCGAGTCAGTCAGTCGCCATGATTCTCTCATTCCAGACAGACGCAGGTTAAGATCTTTCCTGGTAAGCCAGCTTGTGGTGCTACACAGAATATTAGAAATGGATTAGATCAATATGTAAGAGCTAGCCAATAAGAGGCTGGAACTAATGGGCCAGGCAGTGTTCAAAAGAATACAATTTCTGTGTAATTATTTCGGGGCATAAGCTAGCCAGGCAGCCAGGAGCTGGGGCAGCAGGGATGTGGCCCACCGCTCCTTCAACAGTGGTGGTTTGAAGTATGGCTTCCATAGACTTGTGTGTTTGAATACTTGACCTATAGAGCCTATACTTGGCTCTATTAGGATGTATTGCCTTGTTGGAATAGGTGCAGCCTTTTTGTAGGTAGCCTTTGAGGGCTCCTATGCTCAAGCTGTGCCCAGTCAAACAGACTCCTTCAGTTATCGCACAGGGCAGGGAACCCTGATTGCTCTTTGGGCTGACGAGGGAGGGGGACTTGATCGGGGGAGGAGGAGGGAAAAGGGAGGCGGTGGCGGGGAGGAGGCAGAAATCTTAAATGAATGAATAAATAAATAAATAAATAAATAAATAAATAAATAAATAAATAAATAGAAGAAGCAGAACTGTAAATGGAGGGTAGTACGTTGTGTTGTCCAGCACCGCATCTTCCTGCATGGTGCCATGATGTGCCAAGATGGTAGTGGACTAAATCTCTGAAACTGTAAGCTACTCCCAATTAAATGTTTTCCTTTATAAGAGTTGTTGTGTCAAAGGACACTGCCTATAAGGCAAAATATCAGTCTACATAATAGGAAACGATCTTTACCAACCCCACATCTTACAGAGAGCTGATCTCTAAAATACATAAAGAATTCAAGAAACTAGACACCAAACCACCCCTCCCAATAATCTTGTTTAAAAATTGTACAGATATAAAGAGAGAATTTCTTAGCAGTAAATTCTCAAATGGCTGGAGTACACTGAAAGAAATGTTCAACTTCCTTAGCCATCAGGGAAATGCAAATACAAACAACTCTGAGATTCCATCTTACACCTGTCAGAATGGCTAAGATCAAAAACACCAGGGACAGCTTATGTGGAGCAAAGGGAATACTCCTCCACTGCTGGTGGGAGTGCAAACTGATACAGCCATGTTAGAAATCAGTAGAACTGTTTTTCAGAAAATTAGGAATTTTCTACCTAATGACACAGCTATACCAATCTTGGGCATATACTCAAAGGCTGTTCAATTATATCACAGGGACATTTGCTCAAGTATGTTCATAGCAACATTATTCATAATAGCCAGAACCTGGAAACAACCTAGATACCTGAACTAAAGAATGAATAAATAAAATGTGGTACATTCATGTAATGGCATATTACTCAGCTATTAAAAGCAGTGACATCCAAAAATATGAAGGGAAATGGATGGGGCTTGAAAAAAATCAGCTTGAGTGCAGTAACCTAGAACTGGTAAGATAAGCATGGTATGTATGCACTTATAAGTGGACATTAGTTGTAAGGTAAAGTATAATCATGCTATGATCCAAAACCCAGGGAAGCTATGTGTCAACTAGGGCCCAATAAGGAAGCCTTGATTTCTCTGAGAAGGAGAAATAGAAGAAATCTTCTGGGTAAATGGAGGGCAGATAGGGATGGGAAAATAAGGGGTCAGGCTGGGGGTGGATAGAGGTGTAAAGAGTGAAAGAGATGTCTTGATGAGGGGCATTTCAGGATCAGGTAGTGTAACATGAGGGGCCTGCTTGTTGGGGTTTCTGTCCCATCCGGTACCCCACAGCCAGCAAAGAAAATCACACAGAGATCTCCATAAGTTATAAAACTGATTGGCCCATTAGCTCAGGCTTCCTTTTAACTCTTGTAGCTTATATTAACCCATTGTTCTTATCTACATTAGCAATATGGCTTGGTACTTTTCTTAGCCGGGTAGATTACATCTTGCTTCTTCCATGGTCTGGGCAGGTCTGGGGAGGGAGCTTCCTGCTTCCCAGAATTCTCCTGTTCTCATCACCCTGCCTCTACTTCCTACCTGTCCAATCAGCTTTTATTTAAAACATGATTGACAGAATACAGACAATTCTCCTGCACCAAGTTAGAAACCTGGTGAAGGGAAACTTCCACAAATCTACATGCATGACTCCCGTTAAGAATCCCAGCAATAATAGAGATGATGTCTACACTGCCCATCTCCTGTAATCAGATTTATGACTACCTTAATTGTTACAGAGAACCTTTGTCCAGTAAATGATGGAAGCAGATGCAGAGATCCACAGCCAAGCACTGGGCTGAGCTCCAGGAATCTTGCTGAAGAGGGGCAGGAAGGATGGTATGAACCAGTAGGATTGAAGGTCTCATCACAAGGAAACCCACAGAGACAACTAACCTGTTCTCATAGGAGTTTCAGACACTGGAACCCCATGCTACCAACCTAGGCACTTTACATAAGTGCGGCAGTTGAATAGCTTGGTCTACTTGTGGGACTCTTAGGAGGGGGAGCGAGACTTGCCACTGATGTTTTGACAGGCTTTATGAACCCATTCCTCATCTGGGTAGCCTTACCATGTCTTAATATGAGGGAAGAAGTTTAGTCCTACCTCAACTTGATATGCCATGCTTTGTTGACACCCATGGGAGGCCTGCTCTGAACAGAAACAGAGGAGGGATGAATTGGGAGGAGTGGCAGAGGGGAAGTAGGGGGAAGAAATGGGGGGAGAGGAGAGAAGTCAAACTGCAGTTGGGTTGTAAAATAATTGAATACATTTAATTAAAAAAAGAGTTGCCATGGTTATGGTGCCTCTTCTCAGCAACCACAACCCTAAACCAGAATTTAGTATTAGGGACTGGGTATGGCTGTGATAGGCTTGACCATGCTTTTGTTGGGAGAAATTTGGACTTTGTGAGGTTGGATTAGAAAAGCAGTTGAACGTTTTAAGTGGGTTTAAGGGTCCATACTATTAGGAACATGGGAGACATTAGTGCTGAGGGTAATTTGAACTGTGGGTTCCTAACCAAGAAGTTTCAGAGAAGAAGTTTAGTATGTTGCCTAGAGAACATTCTTGTGACATTTTGGTGAATGTGGCTGCTCTTTTCCCTTATCTGAAGAGCCTGTCTAAGGCTAAAGTGAAGAGGTTTGGATTAATCCTGTTGTCAGGGGAAATCTCAAACCCCCCTAGTATTGATTCTTCCATATTAGCGTTAATCTAATGAAGATGTATTAGGAAATGAAGCAAGCTGAGCCAGTAAAAACACAAACTGTACAGACTGAGAAAAGGGACATCAGGAAGTGGAGTAGTGCAAAGTCCTGTGTTCAGGGAGATAAATGGAATAAAGGGGGTGGTGACCTCAAGAAAAGACCCCACTTAGCTTCAGCTTGTCAAAGGAATTTAAAACAAAGATTAGAACCAGGTGTGGTGGTGCATGTCTTTAATCCCAGAACTCCAGAAGCAGAGACAGGCAGCTCTCTGAATTTGAGGCCAGCCTGGTCTGCAGAGCAAGTTCCAGACCATCAAAGCTTAGGCTGTAAATGTAACCAACCATCAAGAACAGAAAGCTGGTGAAGATAAAACTGAACAAGAGGGCTGTGTTCCAGCCCCAGCAAGCAGTAGAGCTTGGCAGCTATGGCCATGTGGTTCTGGCTTTAGAGTCAAGATAGGAGGAAGGGGTTACAGAATCTCCCTTCATGACTAGCTATCGTTGCTGAGGAATATAAACCCCAACTAGGACGAAGGGCATATACAGGTCTAAGCCAGATGGAGTCCTAGCCCAAAGAGGCAAAGTGAACACAAATCCCCATCCTTAGCTCAGAAGCAATTTTTAATTGATAATCACCTACAAATGAAAATTTACTTTCCTCCAACAAAGTCTGATATATATATATATATATATATATATATATATATATATATATATATGTATATATATGCATACACACACACACACACACACACACACCATACTTAGGAGAAGCACAGTGCCCAGCAAGAAAGTCAACACAAAATGAATTCAATGCTACTTTTTTGAGATGTTTTATATTATAATGCTTTTTATGGGGAAATTTATACCTTACTTTTCTTTTTATTACCTATTATGGTCTTCAATTTTATGTTTTCTATGAGGTTTATGTATATGTATATGTGTCTTTGTGTGTGTTTCTCGTGCCTTTTCTTTTTCTTTGCTTTTTTCCTGTTTTTCAATTTGCTTTTTAAAATTCTATTTTTTTTTCATTTTTTGTTGTTGTTTGACTTGTTTCTTGTTTTTTTATTAGCCTGTTTGTTTTTTATGGAAAGACAGGAAGAAGGTATGAAGTTAGTGATAGGTAGGGAGGTGAGAAGTATCTGGGAGGAGATGAGGGAGGAGCCATGATCAGAATATATTGTATAAAAGGTATTTTCAATTAATAATAACCATAATAATGATAAACAACTTTTCACAGATGTGGGCTGATATTCCATAGCTGTATTTTAACAGATTGTTACTTCAATAGCATTTGCCTTTATGTTACCTTTATGATGTTTGAACAATTAGATTTTTGTTTTATTACTATATTTTTTTACAAAAGCAATAGAAGATGGTATGATTTTCCCAAGAAAAATAGTTTTTCTCAAATGACAAAAGTATAAATTCAGATTGAGATTTGTTTCCATTTTGTCTTTCTATATACACATCTGTGCAAAACCATGGTCGGTATTCACATTTGCTGGACAACTGCAAATGTCTTTATTAGACTTTTGGCTCTCATCTTTGAGTTCATTGTGAACCATTCTCATCAGCTAGAGTTTATATAGTGTTTAATTCTGTTTCTACCCTTGATAGATTTTTGTTGGCAATGAGATTAATGTCTTGCAAACCCCACTCCTTTCTTCATTAGATCCACAGATTTTTCTTGGCCTCCAGAAAGGTGTGGATGTTTTTGAAAGTTTTATTTTTTAACAATCCAGATTTCTCCTCTAATCAACTGAAAATAGCTTTACATGTGCTCTGTAGTTATGGTATTTGATTTATTTGTGTTAGAGAGGTGTTGCCTGTAAGAAAACTTTTTATTGTATTGAAACTTGGTCAAATAATTTTGGCTAACTATATGAATTTCCCTTTTCCAATGAAATTGATGCTTTTTATTGTTAATTATGGACTGATTTTGCCTTTATTATACTCTATTCAACATTTGCAAACCAGTATACCCTGTTGCTATTCCATAGTAAACTGTCCAGCTATCTAGTCTGCCAGTGCTTTAATTCTTTTTTAAAATTTTTTTATTATCTTTTATTATTATTATTAAAAATTTCTACCTCCTCCCCTCCTCCCACTTCCCTCCCCCCACTCCTCCTCCCTCTCCAGTCCAAAGAGCAGTCAGGGTTTCCAGCCCTGTGGGAAGTCCAAGGTCCTCCCACCTCCATCCAGGTCTAGGAAGGTGAGCATCCAAACAGACTAAGCTCCCACAAAGTCAGTACATGCGGTAGAATCAAAACTCAGTGCCATTGTCCTTGGCTTCTCAGTCAGTACTCATCGTCTGCCACATTCAGAGAATCCGGTTTGATCACATGCTCCATCAGTCCCAGTTCAGCTGGCCTTGGTGAGCTCCCGTTAGATCAACCCCAACGTCTTGCCTTGGCTCTCTTTTCATAAACAGCTACCTGTTTTTCCATGTATCTCCAGAATCTAATTCTGATTGGGCTTGACATCCTCTGAGTTCTAATTAACTTGCTCGCTGTTGATTTTTGGTCATTATATCTCTAATGGTACCAAGTAGTCAATCCTCTCCTCCCAATATTCTCTTTTCATATCTGTCCTTTCTTTTGCAATTTTCCCATTCATGTTGATTTCTTATTTAAGACAGCGTCTTGTTCTGGTTTCAGTTTCAATCTGCATACCTTCATTTATTTCACTCTTTGTTTCGTCACCAATTGTTTAGACACTTAACAGTTGGTGTTGGTGGAAGTATACATACTGTGTTCTCCCAATGTCAGCCTTATTTGTGAAAGAAGTTAGAAAAACCCTTAAGATTTATTCTTTTCTGAACCTTGTGTTGTGTGCGTGAGGTTAGGCTACTCCTTTATCCCTGCCTGAAGTAACAGACTTGATACAGCCTGGTGCTCCGTTCATTTTAAATAGATATTCTAGTTAATATCAAGGTTGAGAAACTCCTGCCAAGTCTAATAGACATACATGCTTTCAGGTAAATAGAGCTCATAACTTTACAGCCCAGAACAGCAGGGGTTGAGTCAACTAAATTTTTTATTATAGTCATTTAGAAATTCATTTAAATATTGTTCATCAGCATCCATTGATCTAACCATTTTTCATCTGGGCCGAGAGGCTCCCGTACAGGCAGCTCCAGTGTGTTTGAATCTATCAGATTGTTTATGCAAAATTTCCAGGTACAATGTGATGATTTCCTATTATGGCTTATTTTAGCCTGTGGCAGAGCTGAAGTAAATTCTGTTTGAACTCAGACCGATACATCCAGTTTAGTTCTAGTTACTTGGTGTTGATTTGGGTAATGAATCTCTCTCTTATTGGTCCACAAGTTGATGTTTTCGAAGTCAACATATTTGTGAACATGTAATACAAATACACATTTCTGTTGTTTCGGACTCAGTTCATTCTTGCAGAATGAATTCATTTTACAGCCTAATGAAGGAAAATCATTGCTTAGAACTAGAAATATGTTAAACGATTTGTACACTGAGTAAGTGAATTAAGATTCTTAGGTTTTAACTTATTCTGGTCTACTTATATATTATAAATTTGAATTTTGGAATATAACTATATTTTATGGCACACAAAAATGTTGTTTTATATGACTTATGACTAAAATCTACACAAGAATTTTTACTGAGTTTTATGTACTGGTGAATATTTTGCTTATGTATATTTGCATACTATATATTCAATTGTTACTTTGTTCTAAGTTCAGGAAATAATAGAACTCAGAAGCATTCTTCTCATATCTGGTATTAGGGTTTTTGCTAGGTAGCCTTTGACTCATAGAGAGAACATGTTAGCCCAGAGAGAAAAGCTTAGTAAAACTATGTATGTAGCCATGGGATGATAGTGCACACCTTTAATCCCAGCATTTGGGAGTCAGAGGCAGGTGGATCTCCAAGTTTGAGGCCAACCTGGTGTATAGAGAAGGTTACAGATTAGCCAGGGCTAGAAAGAGAAACCATGTCTCAAAAATCACAAACAAACAAACCAACAAAAATTCAAGAAATCATGTGTATGTCTTAGTTACTATTTTTTTTCTGTCATAGAGAACACTGTCAAAAACATACACTATGACTAAAGCAGCTCTTTTTAAAAATTATTCATTGATTTTATATACCAATCATAGTTTCCCCTCTCTCCTCTCCTCCAATTCCCTCTCTCACCTTTCTTCTATCCCCCACCCATTCCTTCTTCGTCTCCATTCAGAAGGGGTAAGGCCTAAGGCCTCTCATGGGAGTCAACAAAGAATGGCATAACAAGTTGAGGCAGGATCAAGCCTCTCTCTGCTGCATCAAAGCTGGGAAACGTATCCAATCATGGGAATATGTTCCAAAGAGCCAGCTCATGTGTGAAGGTAACTCATATATATATATATATATATATATATATATATATATATATAAACATTAAATTTGAGCCTAGCTTAAAATTTCAGAGTGTTAGCCCATTGCCATCATGGGAAGAAGCAGATAGGGATGGCTCTGTAAGAGTAGTTGAGAGTTACATTCTGACCTGCAGGTAGCATGGAGAAAGGGGGGGAGAGAGAGAGAGAGAGAGAGAGAAGGTTTGATGGTTTGATCTGGTGTTTGAAACCTCAAAGTCCACTTTTCCAACATGGGCATACCTACTCAAACATGGCCACCACTCTTATAATTGTCAACAGTGTACCAGTTGGGAGCCAAGCATCCAAATACATGAGCATTTGGGGAACTGTTCTTATTTAAACCACTACATTCTACTACCTCTTCCCACTGTCTATAGCTCTATCATAATTCAAAATGTAATTAGTCTAACTTCAAAAGTTCCCATAGTCTTTCAGTCTCAAGACTGTTTTGAAGTCCATATTCTCTTCTGAGGTTCAAGGCAATCTCTTAACTGTAATCTCCTTTAAAAACAAAATGAAAAAGCAAATCACATACTTCCTACACAAACTGATGTTGAATATATAGTACCATCCCAAAAGGAAAAAGGGAGCATAATGAGGAAATACTGGTCCAAAGCAAGACCAACATCCATCAGAGTACAATAAATTCTGAGGCTCACTCTGTGTCTCATTGCTGTGGGACAATGGTCTTGTACCCTGTCACTTATGTTATTTTAATAAAATGCTGATTGAACAGTAACCAGACAAAATGTATAGATGGGGGGGGGCAGGAACGAAGTAGAAGCATAGTGACAAGAGCAGGAGAATTCTGGGAGGAGGAAAGACTCAGTCTGCAGTCATAGCAGAGGAAGACAGACACAGAGGAAGCAAGATGAGAAGGCCTCACTGATAAAAGGTCCCAAGCGATATGGCTAACACAGTCAAGAATTAGGGGTTAATGTAGGATGTAAGAGTTAATAAGCAGCAGGACCATATGGTACAGAAACTATGGCCAACATCTCATGTCAAAATGCTCTAAAGATCTCCAATTCCTTCTACATTTGTTGACTGCAATGTATTGTACCTCTTTGGCTGGTTCCACAACCTGTTAGAAGCTCTCTTTGGTATATATACCTTGACATCTCAAAATCTTGGGGTTTTCAACACAATCTAGGCTTAACCCTCACAGTTAGTTTTCTTTAAATTTGAGACCTTTGATAGGTCAATTTTGCTTTGATAGCACAACACTTCTGGTATATGGGCAGCTCTAATTGGACTTGATGGGCATAACATATACATGCATAAGACATGGCGTAGATATGAGAGGATTTAGGGGAATTGTTGGGGATAAAGAGTTCAGATATGTTCTGTGCACCTATGAAATTCTCAACGAATAAAATATTATATCAAAAACGAGCTCTTTATTTGGGGCATTTAACATATATATATGTATAATGTATAATGTAATATATATATACATATATATATATATCATACCAATCATAGTTTCTCCACTCTCTTCTCCTCTAATTCCCTCTCTTACCTCCCTTCTATCCCCCACCCACTCCTTCTCCTCCATTAAGAAGGATATCAACATACATATATCATATATTGCATGTAGAGACACAAGGTCCTGAATTGCAGCTGCCATTTGTTCATCTCCAAAGGATCAGCGAGGGAGAGTCCTCCCTTGAGTCTGTGTAAGGAGTCAGCATGGAATATGAATTGAGAATAATTTAAAATGTGTAAGAATAGTTTGTAGTTTCTGTTTACCTGCCCAGCTTGGCCTGACTGCACATTTTTTTTACAGTTTTTTTTTTTGTGTGTGTGTGTGCATGTGTTCCTGTCAACTACTTACTGACACTAAATAAGTATTGCATGAATCCCAATCAGAGCCTGCTAGATAAAGATGATAGCAAACATTTGATTTGAGTTTGAGATGTACAGAGTTTTAAAACTGCCTCATCCTTTAGACATCTTAGATATAGCACTAGATTTCTGGGGTTTGAAGTATAGGCCGCAGGCAGGGAAAGTGTTCTATTATAATTTTGTAAGCTCAGAGAGGTACCTTCATTCTTTGAGTCTCAGATAATTATACATGAACTCAGAAATGTGCATTGTAAGAATTAATTGAGATAATATATGTAAAAATTAAGCATCTAGTATGGAAACTTATTAATAAAAATATTGGAAGAGGAAACTACTTTGAAATCAGATATCTTTTAATTCTATTTTAAAAGTTGGATGTTATTTGAGAATTTTTGTACAACATTATTAGAACAAACTCAAAGAATGCATTAGTGCCATAGGATATGCTCCTCTACCACATTCTCCTTACAAGATTTAATTTACCTTTTGTTCAGTGATTCCGTCTCTGTCCATCTCTTCCTCCATCCTTCCCCTACCCTGTGTACTTGTCTTACATCCCTGGACAGAGTAGCTGCAGCTGGAGGAAGGTTATTCATGCTTTTACTTAATCTGGAACTTGCTATGCTGGAGGCATAGGGGTCCCAGTGTTTCTCTTGTCACTTCTCAAATGACTAGGCCCAGCATTCTATAAGCTATCCTTGATTTAGCCTTATTAGCAATCATTTTGTGTTATCCAACTCTTTCTTCAACACAATCCCTGTTTTATTTATTTATTTATTTATTCATTCAGATAAATACTTCTGGTAACTTGTGAACATTGATAACCATAACATGTTCCTTCAATAGCACAGGTAGCAAAAGTTTATGATCAGGATGAAGAGGCTGAGAGTTGATGTTTAATATCTGATAACATTGTACATCTGTCGTATGAGTTTTACATGCAGAGTCTCACTTGATTATCATTCACCAATAATATCTAAAGAGGCCTCACATCACATCTTTATGTTTATATATATTCACATTTACTTTTTTATTGTGGAAGGGGTTCTCATATCATGGCGTGTGTAAAGATAAGCAGACAGGTTAAGGGAGTCAGTTTTGGCATCCCACCATGTGGGTGCTGGGGTAGGACTCAGGTTATTAGGCTTGTTGGCAAGTATCCATTGAGCCATCTCAGCAGTTCCACGCTTAGGTCCTATTTACTCAGTGTTGAAGAACAATATTTGCAAATTATGTGGTAGAAGAGTAATTGGAGATGTATTGAAATCAAAGTTAATTATGTATTAAAATAAGCCACAAGGTATCAAGTCTGGTATGAGCAAATCTTTCTTCCTGACACATGCTGGATCTTTACAGAGATGCAAAGGGGTTATCAGCTTGATCAAGCTCGCCTTCAAGTTTGGGGCTTTTTATTAAACTTTACTCAAATAAAAAGCTTTTTCCTTTCAGCTATTAGGTTTGTACTTGAAATATTACTATCTTTCTGTATTTTTTCTTTGTGTTTGATCTAGAGAACAGTGCAATGCATCACTGGGATGTTAAAAGTACATGTGCTAGAAATGAAAGATATAACAGGAATTGCTTCTGGATATTTATGTTTGTTGACAAAAGCCACATGATATGAATTTCTATCATATTCATGATAAAACAATCATTAGCCATTATTAGAATTTATGTGGAAATGGAGTAGACAAGATAAATAAATTATAAGTTTGGGCGAAACATTATCTGTTTCTTTGAGGGAACATATTCCATTGCTTTTGTTTTGTTACTTTCATTTCAAAGAATGAATTCCTGGATGGCAGATGATTATTTGACACAGAAATTCTAGTCTTAAGCAGAATGATCTAGCACCATATTTTTAGGTTGATTCTATTTAATGTTCCATTTTAAAAGTATATATCAAATCATTAAAAATGTAATGGCTTCTTTTTTCCTGCATTGTCTGGGACTAAGCTGACAAGAAAAGGATACACATAGTGCCTACCAGGGTTCCTCTGGTAATACCATAAACATGACACATGTCATCCTGTGATAAATTGGCTCAGTGTCTGTTCAATTTCCAATCTAAAGCTCTAGAGGCACAAGTGTTAGGAAGCAGGCATAATTCTGGAGAGCAGAGGCCTCAGATGCACAAAAATTAGTGTGCATGGCACAGATAACAGAGGAAGAGACCCACAGTGATGGGAAGTTTGTACAGGTTTGGAGACTTCCTGGGGTTTAGGTAGTATTGGCAGATGTTAGGTGGGAAAAAAACATCTGTAAGCATGATAATGAGCATTCCCAGAATCTGAAGTGACAACTGTATCCAGCACAAATGCTGTCTTGTTGCTCGATTTGCATACCAATTAAATTTTAAAATAAAGAAACAAATATTGGGTTACTGAATTTGTTTGACAAATAATCTGTAGGGCTTACTCAATACTACTGGGTCAGGGCTGTTGGCTGCTTGACAGCTGCTGTATCTATGAAAGATTTAAACAACCACAAAAAAATGTATCCAGATTGTTACCACCCACAGTTTGATAAGTATGAATCTGAAATGGGTTCAAGATGGTTTGATAGCCTGAGGCAGCCACCATGGAATGCTTATACTCCGTGCTTTGCTAATGTGTTCCATAGGTGATATTTCATACTTTTAAAGTAAAAATATTTAAAAAGCTATCTATATACTTCTCATTACATTTCATTGTATCTATCACTCAAATTTGAATGGTATATTAAACTATTTATTAACTTAATTTAAAATTTTAAATCCAAGGCAATTTTCAGTCTTCAGGGTATAATTATGTATAATGAACTTCAAGAACTTTCTTTTTTATTTTTATTTTTATGTCTGGCATGAGTATTCATATTTGTATATGCAGGCAGGAACCGGAGGTCAATTTTGGGGGTCATCGTCTATTGTTCTTTACCTGAGACTTGTCTGGTTTGACTGACTGGCCTCTGGGCTGCAGATGCATTTCTTCAGCGCCCACTTTCCCGACTGACACGGGGAGTCAGTTTATAGTGCTGAGCGGAGCTGCCAGCATGTTGCAGGCTTGACAACTGGGCAGAATTAGAGGACAATGAGGAGAAAGGTTGACTAGGGCCAGCTTCTCTCTGCTTCGGTCTGCCATTAGGTGAGCAGGCTTCTCTGCCACGTTTGCTTATCACCTTGATTTCCTACCCAAGGAAGATGGACAGAACCTTCAGAAACCATGAATCCAAACATACCCCGTCTCTCTTCAGACGTTTCCATCAGGTCTCTGGGGACAGATGTGAGAAAACAAACACTGGTTCAAGTTCAGGTATGTAGAATATCTCCTGGAGTCCAGGCACTGTGCTATGTTGTGGTGAGGCAAATATGAGTAAGACATAGTATGGAGCCTTAAACTATTTGTATTCTCGTTCTGAAACAGAAGTGTAGATTATTTCAAGATTATTGATGTTCACAAGGGGGACAGTATTGTCATGAATCTTAATTCTAGGAGCTTATATTAGAAAATTATTCTGGAAACTGATACTGATTTATCATTGTTTGATACAATGGATACACTTTGTAATGTGTATAAGTCAAATGTGTAAATTAAATCATATTCCCCTCTATTAAAGTTTCAGAGGAATGTTTTATTACCATTTACCTCTTCTTTTCATTTGCTTTATTTTCAGTAGATGTTGGCTTCTCCTGCTAAAATTCTCTCTCTTCTGCCTCATATTCCTGTCAAGTAGTTAATCACTTTAAACCCTTAAATGCTCTAGAAAAGCACTTGCAGTTTGAAGGCCCCCTGAGGTGTATCATTATTTAAACAGAAAATTGCTCTGTTTGAGCAGAAGTTATTTTCTTTTATCTCTTTGGTAAAAAAAAAAAACCCATTCAAACACTTGGTTCAACTGGGCTTGAAGCTGTAGAATATTCTCTTGACCACAATAGTTAGGAGAACATTCGAATAACAACCTAACTTCAGGGAATCTTTTGTTGCATTCATCAACTCCAGCAGTGTTTAATGAGATGTTATGCAGTTCTTTGTTTAGTGAGACATATGTTTTATGTCTTCAAATAATTCATATTCTCATGGTAGTTATAAACCTATAAGATTATAGAGAAGGGGATGGTATAGTTTTAGTATATCTGGGTGCTGTGTCTACTGAGAGAAGCTCAGAATAGGTGAGGGATAAAATAGTGAGGGATATAGTTTCGTTGAGGGTTAATATTGATTGTTAGCTTGACAAAAACCTCATAGTATCCATGAAACACCTGTAAGTATTTATCTACATTAGTTTAGCCTCCAGTCATGCCTGTGATGAGTTATATTTATTGTTGAGGTAGGAAGACCCATCTACCCCCCAATTGAGTGACCTCATTCCCTTGGTTTAAGTTATAGGCTACATAAGAAGAACCCAAGTTGAGTAAATCCATTACCTTTATCTGTAAATACAATAGTTTGAGATGCCTTACATTCTCAAAGCCAGGATCTTCCCTCTGTGACAGACTGTGCCCTTGGATTGTGAGAGAAAACAAACTCTTCACCCTTAGGTTGCTTATGCCAGGGGATTTTATCACAGCATCAGAAAAGTAAGTAATCGTGTGGATCAGGGACACTGACCTTGGTGTCCAGCTGATCAGTGCTGTGGGTCAAAGGGAAACATGAAGGGTCAACAGGAGATGAATCTTTGAGGGCTAAACATTAAAGATGCCATTTGTAATGTTAAACAAGGATGGTATCTTTAATCAAAGGAGTAGACGAACCACTCCAGCACTCAAATAGTAGGATGATGTCTTCTCAGTTGCACTTTAGGTAAAAGTATTCTGACAGCAGTGAGCGTGTCTAGAATTGGTGGAAGAAACAATCTCAGAAATAACAAAGTAAAGGTTAATTGAAAATAATTCTTAATGTTTGTGTTCTCTGCAAGCCAAGCATTGTTTAGTGGCCTGATTAAGGCTTAGTTGCACTATTTTTATTGTCTGAATTTGACTGAAGGTTCAGAGAAGCTTTTGTACTAGCTTGGTTTCTTGATTCCAGCTGGGCTTCACTCATCCCAAACTGCTTCCACAGGCTGAGTCACACTGGCAGGTGGAGTATCGGCTGCTCTCGGCTGACCCTGCCTCTGCCTAATGAGACTATTGCTGCCTACTCTCTGTTGAAGAGTCCCAGAGGGCACACACTGCCGACTCTTTTTGCAGCTGATGCTGCTATTGCAGGAGCACCATGGATGGAGTCCCAAGTTCTTTCAACAAAGCAAAGACTTGCATGAGATGTGACAGGTCTATAGAACTACTTATCAACAAGGGAGAGGCAAGGGGGTTGGCACTTCCAGAAATATGACAGAAAGAAAGGGAAGAACAAAAACTGCTATCACACCTGCCAGAGAGGGCAATAAGAGATGTGGCAATGTGGAAATCTGCTGAGGGAGACAAATGTTGGGGGAACAAATGGTATGTTTAGGGCAGCAAAACCACGTTAGTTAGAAAGAGTCTTTAGGTCTTAATACTGTCCAATGAATGAAGATTTATACTAAATCTCCTAACTAGTTTGTTCAGATTTCTAAATGTTGTGGATGAATGCTTTATTTTGCATTGAATACTGTGTAGAATTTCAAAGCAGTGAATCCCCTTCTGCAAATCTGCCATCATAGGACTAAATCTAGAAATTCATGTTATGAAGTCATGCCTTAGAGGACAGGGTTAATGAGAATAAACTTGCTTAATTCTCACTCTTCCCTGTATATTCAATTACCAGTAAATCAGTGAAATTCTTTATTATCTTTATTATCAGAGAAATAGTAATTAGTAGGGCTATTATTTAGATGGGGATGTAGTTGGGAAGGACATTATCACCGTCTAGAATAACTAATGAGGCCTTCTCAGAAAGGATAAAGCATCAGTGTACGAGAGGTGAATGGAGAAGGCTGTTGCAAAAGCTTGATTGAGAAGGTGTGTGGGTGTGTGTTGAGGAGGGATTCTTGAAGTCTGATGTGACAGATCAAAAGTGGTTGAATTGTTACTGAAAACAGGCTAGATTGCAAGATGGAAAAACTTGTGCTATATAGAAAAGGCATTCAGAATTTGGGTCTGAGTGTCCTTGAAGGTAAGGTAACCAAAGAGTAATATAGCCACCTATATAAAAGATCTCTATACAAGAGATGATTTTGGGACCATGAAAATTTGGGGGTGCATCATGAAGAAGATCCAATAGCTGGCAGGCTGTGAGCATGGCAGTAGAGCAGGGCTAAAGGGTAGAATGACATAGAAAATCATGAGCACGGTGGCTACTGTGATAAAAGAGGGCTGGAAGGAGCCTCTTCCAGCATGGAGGCCATTCCATCTGAGACATGATGATTATGAGGAAAAAGAAATTTGCATTTATATTCAGCTTTGATCATTAATCTTGAAGGCAAATGTGTCAAGCAGATATACAAATCTTACAAAAAAGACTCAGCTGTAGAAAGGGAAAGCAACATAGTCAACACTCCTAACTGTCAAACTGCCAACCTTCTGCTTTCAGATTGCTGCCTTAGAGTTTCTGTGTGTGCATGTGAAAGGGACTTAGGGGACTGAGACTAACTCAGGACAGGCCACGACAAGAAAGTCAAAATGTCTTTCAGCAAGTTGTGTGTGAACAGAAACGACTAGTGAGCTTCTAATTTCATAGAGGTTCTCACCTCTTTTGGCTGGAAGCATTATCAGGAGTCGTTAGCGAGCCTAGTCCCCCTTCTGCTGTCACCACCCTCTCTCAGATTGGGCTGTCATAACAATATATTAATACTGTAGGCTGCGTGACTCAACCAATAAACATTTCTTACTGTTCTAGAGGCCGAAAAGGCCAAGATCAAAGTACTGTGAGACTTCCTTTCCTGTAATTTTGCTTTTTTAAAATTTGCAAAATAAAACCATTAAGCAGAATAGCTCAGAAATGAAAAATCAATGTTTTCAACAATTTCTTTTACACTATAGTTATAATCACTGTTTCATTAGTTATCACTATTAACATTTACATACTTTATGAATAGAAGGGATGAGCACCACAGGTGGCTCAGCGCATGCCTCAGTTGTAGGAATTTACTAGAAGGTTGGCACACATTCTAATAGGCGTGGGAGGACACTGTCAGCAGAGCCCTTTTCCTGCTTGCCTCTGAATTCTCACATGGCAGAGGGAAGCTCTGGCTTCTGGTCAGAGAACTGAGGCAGACATATGGGATCCACTCCCACAGCCTCAGTGCCTACATCCGTCCCTCAATGTCTTTCTGTGCCTTCTTGTTAGGAATGAAGCTTTAGAATATGAATTTTTGGAAGGAAATACTCAGTCCATGGCACCACAGAATTATCCAATTCTTAAAAAAAAATAGAAAGAGTTAGTTTCAATTGGTATTTTTCTCAGGCCCGTTCATGGATTGTTTTCCTTTCTGTTTATGGATTCCTGGCTGATCTGAGCAACCTCCATGCTCATGTTAGACTTATCAGCTTACAGAGGACTTTCTTTCTAACAGTAAAGCAGTGGCCATCTGCTACACATCTACTCTTAACTGGCCTTTGATCCTTCACTAAGCTCACCTCTTATATTCTGTGTCTTAACCAAGAAATATTTGCTCCTGAATGTTAGTCCGATGTATCTCAGCAGCTGAGGTGTGGGATGCAGAAGTTTTAGGTGAGTCATGCAAACTTAGCTATACTCATGCTCTTTGTGAATATGTGGCAAAAAATAAAGCCAATCTTCAGGAATTGAGTCTTTTTGTTGCTAAAATTATGACACTAAATGGTTCAGCAAGTCATGTTTAGATATGAAAATTTCCCATAATACTATTTCCCATCATACTGTGTGTGTTATCATGTAAGAATTCGGATAGTGTCTGATGACCGTGTTGCCAGGGAGGGCAACTGTCACTTTCCCTCTTTTAAACACAACAGAGGGAAACTTTTGTCTTAGAGAATTTGGCTACAGCAGGATCTCCTCAATCTGTTTCCCCTCCAACAGCTGGATTACTGTAATATATGTTCCTATGGAGTTAACTTGCTTCAGTAAACATTTTCACGTATCACGGATATACTTAAATCTTTATTTTTAACCAATCTACATTATAAAAATAATAGATATTTAGGAAGACTAAAAATTACCATCAAATTTTGAGTATTATTAGTACCAAATAAACTCTATACTTACTGAGGCAGAAAAGTAGGATTTTATAAACATTGTGGAATGAAATTCAAAGTTTTGTTTTGCTCAAAGGTTGCATTTCATTTGTCCAGAAGGCTTCGTATCTGACCTCTTTGGTTAACTGTAGCTTTATTATAGGGACTTACAGAGAGTGTAATGTTCTGCTAGGTGGATAGAAGGCATGATCCAGATTTATGGAAGGTACATGCGATAATGAAATATTTAAAATGCAAATCAAGGAAATCTCCTCTGCTCTTTGAGGTATCGAATGTGTTCAAGTCTGCTTGGCAGAGGGAAGCTGAGTAGGAAATGATATGTTTAAGGACGACAAACTACCCAGTCACCTGGAACATCACATCACTTACCTATGCAGAAGAGAAATTGAAAATGCCCTGAATAAAGGCAAGCTGAATAGTTATGTGCCAACCTAACTCATCAAAAAAAAAAAAAAAGAATGAAATGGAGAAACTGTGGCATTGTCAAATTTTATCCCAAGACAATAATATTGTATTGTGTATACAGACGTTTTTAAAAGTACAGAAGGAGATAACTCTGCCTGCTTGAAGAAATAAAGGAGCACAGCAAAATGCAAGCAGAGTTTTACGCCAAACAATGGGATACAAGAGTCTGGAGGGAGAATTCCTGTGTGGATGTGAATTGCGTGCCTGTCCAAGATTGCCTAACCTGAAGATCATTAGCGTCTGTGCTTCAAAACTTTTTTTGTTTCTATACTACCAAAATCTGCCCACAGTAATTCTTCTTGTACCCCCGAGCACAGCATATCTCTAGTTTATCTGATTTAAGCTGGCTAACTTAAACATGTTATCCTGTCAGGTCTGCTATACCATGACCAGCTGTTTTTTAGTAATCAGTCATATCTCAGAAATGGAGAAAATTCACTCCCTATTTTTGCAATTGCTAACACATTCCAAAGTTCCTATTGGTGTATATTTTGTAAGTCCTAGTAACCAAAAGTTACCAAGTAACGAAATTTATTTTATTTGTTTATTTTTCCTAAATGAAAGTTTGCTTTGTGTAGGAAAATGTCAGTAATAAATGATTGTTCTGCAAAAGAATCCATGACATACAGAACAAATATACACTGTGTGACTTAGGTACTATGTATTAGTTGCTGTGAATTTGATAGTTTTCTTTCTTTTCTTTGTTAAATAACTTAACTTCCTTGCCATATCATTGACTGAGTTTCTACCTGATTAAATAGTATTTTTTTAGTGAATCTCAGTTCCATTAGTAGGATAACTATACACATTGACAGTTTTTATTGGGTTCCATGTACAATTTGCACATGTATATTTAAGTATTTCTTCGTTTTAAAATGATCTCTTCATTCATAGTTTTAAAACTTTGGCCGACTATTTTATTTCTTACTTTGGTGGGTAACTAATGGTGGGTAACACAGTACAAACATCTTGATGTGTTTTAAAGCCAAATTCATTAATCTATAATTTATATATACTAAAAATTCGCACATTTAGCTATAGAAGTTCTGATGAATAGATAATCAAGAGACATGTATAATCAAACTGTGTCACAAATAAGACACAGGATATTTTCCTCATATCAAAGTTTTCAAATGATCCTTTGAAATCACAGATGTTTTCTTCTTCCATAGTGCTATGCATTACATATATATATATATATATATATATATATATATATATACACTAATTCTTCATGGTCAGAACTGCATAACTGCCTAAATACTGAGAAAAACCTTATTCTCTGAAAAATATACATTTTTAATAATTTCCTAAGAATTTAATAAAATGAATTTTGGTCATATTTATGCTTACTCTTCTCCCTAACTTCTTTCATATCTGTTCCTACAAATTTCTGTTCTTCTTTTTCTTATCTAATCAATTGAGATGAATTTCTCCAGCCTATATACCCATGGGTGTGGTGCCATCCATTACAGTATCATCAATATCCAAGAGGCCACAGGGTTAAAGAAAACTCTCATTCTACAAGAAGCTGAAAATTGTCCATAATTCTTCAGTTTGCATAGAAGCTCATGAGCTTCTTCCCTTACTTTCCCTTTCTGCTGGAATGTTGACTGGCTTGATTTTATGTAGTGTTGGGCAGGCATCCCCAGCTCTCGAGAGCTCATGAGTATAGCACCCTGACATGCTTTGATGACACTGTTTCACTCCAGTTCTCCTGGTCTTCTGGCTCTAAGACTCTTTCTACTCACTCTTCCACAGGAGTCCTGTGAACTCTGGTTCTATTTGTGGTATGTGTATTTGTTAAGTGTTTTGTTTGTGACTGAGTGTTCCATTGATATGCATTTTCTGCACTTTGACTAGTTGGAAGTTTCCTCATTAATTAGGATCCACTGTACAAAAGAAACATCTGTGATATGGTCTGAGAGCTGCACCAATCTGTGGGTAGAGAAAGAGTAGTTTGATTCTATGTCTTTTAGCCTAAGAAGTGTAGTAGGTTTACCAGTGCATATCAGGTTCATAAGCTTGGACTGACTCTTTTTTTACTAATATTTCCTGGTGTTTATGCATATAAACTGGTGATCATCTTGCCTCATTCTACAGAGTGTTCCTTTTGCAAGCAGTTCAGTACCACTCCTGGCTAAAGATGTTGAGGGTTTTCTTTTATTTTGTTGCTAGAATTGACTTCAAAGATTTGATTTTGATTTGTACGGTAGGCAAACATTCTTCCACAGATCTACCCACCCAGCATTTTCCTATTGTTCTCTAAGTTGCTGAGAACTGCCTGTTCTCTCACTTGCTGTCGATTTTTGAGTTTCTTTTCCTTCCTTCAATATGTGGAATTCTACTGTGCTTTTCTGTTAAGTTTTAACTCAAGTGTTAGCTCCAAACTTCCTTCAAAACTTATAAAGACATTGTTTTCTTCTTTCTTTTCTTTCTTACTACCTTGCTTTGTGGTCTGGTTCCAATAACCTGTTTCTCTTTGAATCAATATCACTCATGTTCTGTGAGTGTCTGGGACGTCCAATCTAAAAACAAAACAACAGCCTGCTAACTATTAGAATATATTACTTTCTTGTTCCTTTGCCCCTTTTTAGAGAGATGTAAGAACTAAATACATATTTTCTATTTGGAATATGTATTTCTTAACATTTATGACCTTAGTTTGTCTTTGTGAACTAGGTTAGATAATAAAGGATAAGGCCTCCTTTCCTCATTATTGAAAACTCATAACAAAACCAACTCTAAGTTTTGACTTCCATTTTCTTTCATTCCTGGGTTAAACTTATATCATCTTAATTCTGAAAACCAACAGGTAAATTTTGAGGAGAGAAGGACAGTCAGACACAGAGAAGAGGAACAGAAAGTACCTTTTAAAACGAAAGACACTTAAGGAAATGCTCAACATTCTTATTTATCAGATTAATACAATCAAAACAGCTCTGAGTTTCCATCTTACACCTGTAAGAATGGCCAAGGTCAAAAACACTGATGACAACTTATGCTGGACAGGTTGTGGGGTAAAGGGAACATTCTTGCATTGCTGGTGGGAGTGAAAGCTGGTACAGCCCCTTTGGATGCAATTTCTCAGAAAATTAGAAAACAACCCTCCTCAAGACCCAGTAATAGCACTTTTGGGTATATACCCAGAGGATGCTCAATCATGCCACAAGGACATGTGCTCAGCTAGGTTCATAGCAGCATTGTTTGTCATAGCCAGAACCTGGAAACAACATAAATGCCCCTTGACTGAAAATGGATAAGGAAAATGTGGTACATTTACACAATGGAGTACTACACAGCAGAAGAAATAATGACATCTTGAATTTTGCAGGTAAATTGATGGAACTAGAAAACATCATTTTGAGTGAGGTAACCCAGACCTAGAAAGACAATTATCACATGTACTCACTCATAAGTGGTTTTTAAACAAAGCAAAGAAAAACAGCCCACAAATCAGAATCCCAGAGAACCTAGACAGCAATGAGGACCCTAAAAGAGACATACATAGATCTAATCTACATGAGAAGTAGAAAAAGACAAGATACCCTGAGTAAATTGGGAGGATAGAGACCTAGGGAGAGAGCTGAAGGGGAAGGGAAAGGCAGGGAGCAGAGCAGAGAAAAATGTAGAACTCAATAAAAATCAATAAAATAAAAAATAAAATGAAAACATTTGGGGATAAAAATAATTCATCTTTTGGAACATGGAATGAAAATAAGCCAAGAAGCCAGTTAACTGATGATTGTCCTTATCTTGACCGCTGATTCCAGACATGAATTGCTTCCTGGCAATACTACAGACCTGAGACAAAAGGTCCTGGGTCAGCTTCCAAAAATGTTCTTACATTTTCATTTTAGTTGCGTAATTCCTCTCAGTAACTCAATATGATAAATCAAGTGGCAAAGTCATTTTTTTTTAAAATTACAGAACAGGGTTATGTTACCTAGCAGACATTTTGAGGTCACAAGACTAGGTTGAGAACATTTATATGAGATTCTGTTATTCTCAAGAAAGCATCTTGATGTGTTCTGATAGTGTCCACATATCTGTCATTGTCCTACTTACAACATTTCCATGCTGTGTTCTTAGTTTTCACCTAGGTCTCTAACTTTGTAGTCTGATTTCTCTACTTACTAGTTTTGTACAGCACAGTGTTTCAGTTTAGAACACTGTCCTTTATTTGAGTGGATTATTTTTTCAAGCATTTGAGTGAAGCAATAGCAAACCAAAGCAGTAGGCAAAATCAATTACAGTCTTTATCTTCACCAATGCCTTAAGTTTGTCTTGTGGATAGATGGCACATATCATCTCTCAGAACTGAGCTACACAACTGTGTTGTGTGTTCTTGGCTACTCTGTTAGCATCAAATGCAAAACTGCCCTTAGAGATGCTAAGGCTGTGTAAGTGCATAGCTACTTGCTTTTCTAACACATCTTTCTGTTTAAGGCAATGAGTAAATGGACAATTAGCACTCAGGTTTTGTGAGAGATGTGTTTTATTTGGCATGGGCCCTAATGATCAGATAATGAACAGCTTCATTCCTATCAGGAGAATATTCTAAAGGATGGCTTCACTCTTAATGCTGACCCTCACTCTGAGAGGCAGGCTGCTCTAATCATGATGGTTAATGACCAATAAGTGGTCATTTGTCACATTTTCATTCTTTATTTCAGGCCTCAGCCAGCCTCTAACATAAAGGATCCAAACCATGATAAAACGGTTTAACAGGTAATGAGAGAGATGATGAGAATTTTTAGGGCAAGGTTCATGCTCCATATGTTCTCTGTAGTAATCATGTTGAAAAATTGTAGTTTGGTTCTGAGGCACCACACAATTTGATTCACTGGACATTTATTGACTATCTTATCTGTAGCTCATAAAAGTGGAAAGAGAAATGAATATCAAGACACATATCTCTGCCTTCAAAAGTCTCTCCTGTAGTTGAAAGTCAAGTTCTTCTAAGACTTTAAATGAAATAGTTTAAGGCAAACATGGCTAATAAATTCATATGCAGAAATATTATAAATCTACAAAAGTTAAGACTTTAAATTGTTTCTCATAACCCTGTGGCTTATGCATGTTTAACACTGAATATAAGCATAACCCAACCCTTGAAAAGTTCAAAGTTAAATTGTGGGAGTTCATTAGCTACATGATTAAGCTGATTTGTTATGTTTAAATTTACATAATCCATTTACAAGGTTTAGCCATTTAAAAATCTCTAAATTAGCAGTTTTCTCACTTCTATTATTCAGGTCATTGCACCTTAGGTAAGCTAAAAGTTTGAGTTCCCTATAAAGAAAGCAAACAAAATTTTAATATCTCATATCAGAAGGCCAAAACAAGAAAAATATTTAATAGTTGTCTAAACAGAGGTAAACATGAACATTAGAAACCAATGTTAAAATTATCCCTTAAATACTCTCTCAATTAAGTAGCAAAATATCAGATTAAATTTTATAAAAACTTAAGTATTTTGAAATAAATTGCTACTGTATCATTTCTTTTGGAGATTATTCATGCCATATGTTCTAGTCTCATGAAATATCCTAATAAATCTTTAATGTCTTTGATGCTGAAAACACTAAACACCAAAGCAACCTTAAATCATCTGACTTAAGCTTTTTACATGGGATGAGAATTAAAATGTTTGCTTTGTATGGGAATACAATTTATAATATTTCACTGAGTTGTGATTATATAGAACAGAAAGGGGAAAATTTGAAATTGGATAAGTAAAAAAGGAATCAAACCCACTGTGGTACAACCCTGAGCAGCAGCCAGCACAGAGTATTTTTTTCTGCACAGAGATATGAAAGGAAGATAGAATTTATAGTACATAATTTAAAAAGTCTTTCATTCTTTAAGGGAGTGTTGATTCACCAGTTACATATGGTAAGTATCAAATACAAACATTCCCTGCTGAAGGAGCATTATATCTAATACCAGAAATAAAATGTCAGAATATATAGCTGTAGTGGTTGGTATTACATGATGGATAGAAGTATTAATTGAACATTCAGAGGTAGGAGATACTTTCTGCTGAAGGCGTAAGTCATAAGCAATCCCACACCAGTTTGGAATTATGATTAATAAGGTGGTATTTATTTAAAGGGGAAAAAACTTACAGATCACTGTCCCAGACAACAGCCCTCTGTGCAATCAGGAAGGAGTCTAGTCGCCGGAACCAGAGCAGGAAGTAAAGAGAGAGCGAGGAGGGAAGTAGCCGTTTTTTTAAAGGGAGAGAGACCATGCCCTAATGGGCTGGTATCTCAGCGGCTATTGGCTGGAGGAGCGGAAGGACCTCCCGCAACATTCTGCTTACTTCCCTACTCCTGGAATGAGGAGCATGATGATTCAACTTGACTGCCAATTTGGCATTGAAAGGGCTGGAGATATGGTGCAATGGTTAAACATGCTTCCTGATCTTGTAGAGGATGCTTATTTTGTTCCTAGCACTCATATCAGGTGGTTCACAACTGTCTGTAAATCTAGTTTGTACAGAAACATCTTCTAGCCTCCTATAGACATGCTATACATAAACTCTTTCTGTGTCTCTGTCTCTGTCTCTCTCTCTCTCTACACACACACACACACACACACCATGATTAATAAAAACTCAGAGACAGATATTGGGGTTCAACCTGAAAGTCAGAAAATCAAAATTGACAGCCACTAGCTCTTACCTCTCCACCTCAGTCCGAAATGGCAACCCTGCCTTCAGAAATCTCAGAATAAGACTGTGTCTGAGAGATGTCTCCTCCCGTCTTATATTCTTCTCTAGGGCCTAGATTAAAGGCATGTACCACTACTGCCTGGTTTCTATTGCAAACTAGTGAGGCTACTGGGATTAAAGGTGTGTATCACCACTGCCTGGTCTATAAGGCTGAGCAGTGTGGCTGTTTTAGTCTCTTATCTTCAGGCATTTATTAAAATACAAATGAAATATAACTACATACACACGCATACACAATAATCATTATGAAATTGATTTCTGGTCATGTCTGTGAAGGAGTTTCTAGATTAAGTTGAATTGTGAGGTCCCAGACTAAATATGAATGGCAGTATTCCATGGACTGGGTCCTGGACTCAATAAAAAGAAAAAAGGAGCTGAGTATCAGTATTCATCTCTTTTTGTTTCCTGATTGTAAATGCAACATGATTAGCTGTTTCACGGCTCTGTTCCATGATTTCTCTTCTATTATGGATAGTAGCCTCAAATTGCAAACCAAAATAAATCTCTCTTCATGAAGCCTTTGCCTTTTCTGTTATAGCAATAAGTAACTAATACAGGAATGAGTTGATGGGATAGACCATTTAAGTATGATAAAATCTAGTCCTGAAGAACCTCCACTATAGGAACCAACAAGAGAATAAAATATCAATTGACAGAGGTACCAATGAATTGATTAAAATTTGAAAAGCTTTCAAGGTTTATGGGAACTCATGTATGAAAGAGCCTTAAGTAATAAACCATGAGAAAAAATAATTCAATTCAATTTAATGAATATATGTCAGGTAAATTGTTGTTTGCAATTAGATTCTATGAATACAAGAACACCCAGGCAATAATGACCCACTCCTTGAGAATCTAATATTGTAGATGCAGGTATCACAAAAGGCAGAAGTGGCACTGGGAAGAATAATTGTCACATATTTTGGTCAGAAACTTTGGGAAAAAAATTGAGGCTAAGTAACAAAATTAATCAGAATGGGGAATATATAGACAGTAGATTTTAACCAGTATCTCTTCTAATTTTACTTTGCTCACTGATGGAAAGGGCATCTTTTAGATAAGGTAGCAAACCATGTTAATAGGCTGATGGACATATCAAATAGAAGTAAAATAAAGATTTATTTATTTATGTTAGAAATTCCAAGTTAAAATTTAAATTTCATTTAAGTGATGGTCCTTCTGACACCAAGGAGTCACCGAAATGATTTATTTCTTTAATATGCACAACTGCATTCACTAATGAGGGCAGAGGCATGGTGCCAGATCATGAAAACACTGATGTTCTGTCCTCTCAGGAGATTGTCTCAGCAGCTCAGATCTCAGTCAAAGAAATTAATACCAGTGACTTGACTGAGAGGGTAACGTTGGAGGAGAAGACAGAAATAAAGTGGTTATGCTAAAATCTCAGAATGGAATAAAAAAGGTCTAAAATTAAAACAGTGTTAACAATGTCAAAACAAGACAATAGAGCAAAATCCAATACTGAATAATTACTGTAAATTCTAGTGCTGAAGTAGTAAATGTATTTGATTTTTTTTCATATAGAAAGTAGACCTTTATGATATCCCCACAATTCCTTTTCCATGAAAGGTAAGATAGCTTAATTTCTTCTCCTTGAGGGTATGCAGAAACTGAGAATGTGACAATATTTTTTTTTAAATGATTAGGTTCTATTAGATGGAAAAGTAAATTTCTTTTGCATGTATACCTGTGATACCTCTAATCAGTGGGCTTGGCATCAGCACCATAAGGACCCTGTCCTGGATCAGCCTGACATGACCTGGCAAGTCTTTCCTTTGAGAATCTCGCTGAGAGTCAGAAATGTTTTTTTGTTCCTGGCTTTGAATAAACAGTGCACTGTGAGTATAAAGCTTTAAAGAAGGAATTTTGTTGGTAGACATCTGTGTTCAAAAGAGAAACTCTGCTCCTAGCAACACCAAAAGTTTGGTTGTCATCCTGATGGGCACCACTCAGCAGTGAGATATTAAGGACTGTTTTAAGTAATCAAGCTTGTGAATTTGTTCTACTCTAACACAATATTAATACATTCTCCTCCTTAGATACATGTTCTCAGGACAGGATGCTAAAGATCTCATTCATTATATATGAATGAATAACACATTTATCAATCAATCAATAAACACACACATATGCACATTATGTAAGACATTTTATTTGTCAATGCTCACTGTTTTATCAGTGTTAACCTCATTCATGTAGGCAGATTTCTCTTTCATATACCTTTAGCTTACTCCTATTATTAATAAGATTAGACAGATAGTGTTTCATGGAACACACCATGAAATTGTGGCATAAGAAATAAAATTATATATCTTTAACTCTGTTAATCATTATGAAAATATCATCATGGTTCCCACAATTGAAGCAAAACAAAATGAAAAAAAAAGGCAAGGCAATTGTGGGTAGAATCCATCAAATAATTGCCGATTTTGAGGTGTAACAACATGCCTTATTCTTCTGCTTCCTTTCTGTCTGGAAAATATTTATATTTCACCAAGAAATAGACTGGGAATGAAACTGAACACCCATGTATCATACAGACAATGAAATAGAGGCAGCCAGCTGTGTGCAAGGGCAAAACTGTAGGAAGAAAGTCTGCTCTGTTCCTCCCTAATGTCTTGCTCAGTTCCTGGGATAAAGGAAATCAATTCTTAGAAAGGATGAGGACATTAACAGAAACACACTGATCATAGTAAACTCCAGAGTCATGCTAAGAAACAATTTTGCAGTCTTCAGGAAGGAGGAGGAGGCACAACTGTTTTTTTTACCAGTAAAACAATACATTGAGCTAAGCTTCAAGTCATTGAATTCAGCAGTGAAGAGGTTTATTTGTCCCATAAATGTGTCATCAGAGAATGCTCTTGGCAAGGCTACTTCCCTCATTCCCAGCTTCTGGAGGCCATTGCCTCTCCATAACAGCAGGAATGTAAATCAGAGAGAAAGTGAATCCCCCAAAATCTCATCAGAAGCTGAGAGGAAGAAGGGCCTGAGTATGGAGAATCGAGGAAAAGGATGGAAAACAAGAGTAAGAGATTGCCTAAGGATCTGCCTTTAAAACATATTTCACACCTTCTACTAAAGACCAAAAGTGAAGGCCAATTAGGGCATTGCTCTTTGGTCTCTATGTAAATGTACAGATGTAGAATTTTAGAGTTCTTTTAATGGTAATTCTTCCAAATATTAATAGTTTTACATAATTTTATTTGTTCCTATTCAGTTTGATTTGTTGATCTTCAACAGTGTAAGTCAATAAATAGGTTTTCAACTATTTTTATTATTAACATAAAGAATACTTTATCTATACAAATGAAAAAATATATCAGAATTTTCTATTAGACAAGTATTATTTATGTCATAATTTCAACACAGTAACAATGGCTCAACAACATCATCATATCTACTACAGCAACTATCTGTATGCTTGTTTTATTCAATGTATGTGGTCAAAACAGATTACTTGGAACTGAGTAATTTATTTATTTATTTATTTATTTTTTATTCTTTTTTAATTAAAATTTCCAACTGCTCCCCGTTTCCCATTTCCCTCCCCTCCTCCCACACATTGCCCCCTCCCCCCACTCCCCTCCCCCATCCCCACTCCTCTTCTCCTCCCCCCAGTCCATTCCCCCTCCCTCTCGATACTGAAGAGCAGTCCAAATTCCCTGCCCTACAGGAAGACCAAGGTCCTCCCACTTCCATCCAGGCCCAGGAAGGTGAGCATCAAAACAGGCTAAGCTCCCACAAAGCCAGTTCATGTATTAGGATCGAAACCTAGTGCCATTGTCCTTGGCTTCTCATCAGCCTTCATTGTCCACCATGTTCAGAGTCCAGTTTCAACCCATGCTTATTCAGTCCCAGTCCAGCTGGCCTTGAAGAGCTCCCAATAGATCAGTTCCACTGTCACAGTGGGTGGGTGCACGCCTCGTGGTCCTGATTTCCTTGCTCATGTTCTCCCTCCTTTTGCTCCTCATTTGGACCTTAAGAGCTCAGACCGTTGCTCCAATTTGGGTCTCTGTCTCTCTCTCGATCTATCGCCAGTTGAAAGTTCCTGTGCCATTCTCCTTGGCCTCTCGTCAGCTCTCATTGTCCGCCACATTCCGAGAGTCCGGTTTTATCCCATGTTTTTTTTCAGTAGCAGTCCAGCTGACCTTGGTGAGCTCCCAATAGATCGGCCCCACTGTCTCAGTGGTTGGGTGCACCCCTCATGGTCCTGACTTCCTTGTTCATGTTCTCTCTCCTTCTGCTCCTCATTATAACCTTGGGAGCTCAGACCGGTGCTCCAGTGTGGGTCTCTGGCTCTATCTCCATCCATCGCTAGATGAAGGTTCTATGGCGATATGCAAGATATTCATCAGTATGATTATAGGATAGGTTCATTTCAGGTTCCCTATCCTCAGGTGCCCCAATGAACTAACTGGGGACATTGCCCTGGGCATCTGGTAGCCATTCCAAGTTCAAGTCTCTTGCCACCCCTTAGGTGGCTCCCTTACCTAAGGTATGAGTTTCCCTGCTCCCCTATCCAACCTTCCTTTATCCCCAATCACCCCAATTCCCCCAGTTCCCCTCATCCTCTCCTTCACACTTTTCTCTCCCCATCACCCCTCATCCCCATCCCACCCCACCCCCAAGATTCCAATTTTTTGCCCATCAGTCATGTCTATTTCCCATAGCTGGGAGGATATCTATATGTTTTTCCTTGGGTTTACCCTCTTGTTTAGCTTCTTTAGGATCACAAATTATAGACTCAGTGGCCCCTATCCATGGCTAGAAACCAATTATGAGTGAGTACATCCCATGTTCTTCTTTTTGGGTCTGGGTTACCTCACTAAGGATCGTATTTTCTATTTCCATCCATTTGCATGCAAAATTCGAGAAGTCATTGTTTTTTACCGCAGAGTAGTACTCTAATGTGTATATATTCCACACTTTCTTCATCCATTCTTCCATTGAAGGGCATCTAGGTTGCTTCCAGGTTCTGGCTATTACAAATAATGCTGCTATGAACATAGTTGGACAAATGCTTTTGTCATATGATAGGGCATCTCTTGGGTATATTCCCAAGAGTGGTATTGCTGGGTCCAGGGGTAGGTTGATCCCAATTTTTCTGAGAAACCGCCACACTGATTTCCAAAGTGGTTGCACAAGTTTGCAGTCCCACTAGCAATGGATGAGGGTACCCCTTTCTCCACAACCTCTCCAGCAAAGGCTATCCTTGGTGTTTTTGATTTTAGCCATTCTGACAGGTGTAAGATGATATCTCAAAGTTGTTTTGATTTGCATTTCTCTGATCGCTAAGGAGGTTGAGCATGACCTTAAGTATCTTTTGGCCATTTTAACTTCTTCTGTTGAGAATTCTCTGTTCAGTTCAGTGCCCCATTTTTTAATTGGGTTAATTATCCTTTTAAAGTCTAGTTTCTTGAGTTCTTTATATATTTTGGAGATCAGACCTTTGTCTGTTGCGGGGTCTTCTCCCAGTCAGTAGGCTGCCTTTTTGTCTTAATGACAGTGTCCTTTGCTTTACAGAAGCTTCTCAGTTTCAGGAGGTCCCATTTATTCAATGTTGCCCTTAATGTCTGTGCTGCTGGGGTTATACATAGGAAGCAATCTCCAGTGCCCATATGTTGTAGGGTACTTCCCATTTTCTCTTCTATCAGGTTCAGTGTGTTCAGATTGATATTGAGGTCTTTGATCCATTTGGACTTGAGTTTTGTGCATGGTGATAGATATGGGTCTATTTTCATTCTTCTACAGGTTGACATCCAATTGTGCCAGCACCATTTGTTGAAGATGCTTTCTTTCTTCCATTGTATACTTTTAGCTCCTTTATCAAAAATCAGTTGTTCATAGGTTTGTGGGTTAAAATCCGAATCTTCTATACGATTCCATTGGTCGACTTCTCTGTTTTTATGCCAGTACCACGCTGTTTTCATTACTGTAGCTCTGTAATAGAGTTTGAAGTCAGGGATGGTAATGCCTCCAGAAGTTCCTTTATTGTATAAGATTGTTTTGGCTATCCTGGGTTTTTTGTTTCTCCATATAAAGTTGATTATTGTCCTTTCAAGATCTGTGAAGAATTTTGATGGGATTTTAATGGGGATTGCATTGAATCTATAAATTGCCCTTGGTAGAATTGCCATTTTTACTATGTTGATTCTCCCAATCCAAGAGCAAGGGAGATCCTTCCATTTTCTGGTATCCTCTTCAATTTCTTTCTTCAAAGATTTAAAGTTTTTGTCAAATAGATCTTTCACTTCCTTGGTTAGAGTTACCCCAAGATATTTTATGCTGTTTGTGGCTATCGTGAAAGGTGATGATTCTCTTATTTCTCTCTCTGCTTCCAGATCCTTTGTGTATAAGAGGGCGACTGATTTTTTGGAGTTGATCTTGTATCCTGCCACATTACTAAAGGCGTTTATCAGCTGTAGGAGTTCTTTGGAGGAGTTTTTGGGGTCGCTCATGTACACTATCATATCATCTGCAAATAATGCAAGTTTAACTTCTTCCTTTCCAATTTGAATCCCCTTTATCCCCTTATGTTGTCTTATTGTTATTGCTAAAACTTCGAGACCTATATTGAAGAGGTATGGAGAGAGTGGACAGCCTTGGCGTGTTCCTGATTTTAGTGGAATGGCTTTAAGTTTCTCTCCATTTAATTTGATATTAGCTGTCGGCTTGCTGTATATAGCTTTAATTATATTTAGGTATGACCCTTGTATCCCTAATCTCTCCAAGACTTTTATCATAAAGGGATGTTGAATTTTGTCAAATGCTTTTTCAGCATCTAATGAAACGATCATATGGTTTTTTTCTTTCAGTTTATTTATATGATGGATTACATTGATAGATTTGCATATGTTAAACCAGCCCTGCATCTCTGGTATGAAGCCTACTTGATCATAATGGATAATTTTTCTAATGTGTTCTTGGATTCGGTTTGCCAGAATTTTGTTGAGGATTTTTGTGTCAATGTTCATGAGTGAGATTGGCCTGTAATTCTCTTTCTTGGTTGGGTCTTTGTGTGGTTTTGGTATCAGAGTTACTGTAGCTTCATAAAAGGAATTTGGCAATGACTCTTCTGTTTCTATATTGTGAAATACATTAAGGAGAATAGGTATTAGGTCTTCTTGGAAGTTCTGGTAGAATTCCGCATTGAAACCATCTGGTCCTGGACTTTTTTTGGAAGGGAGGTTTTTGATAACAGCTTCTAATTCTTCACGACTAACAGGTCTATTTAGGTTGTTCACCTGGTCCTGGTTTAACTTTGGTAAATGGTATTTATCTAAAAAAGCGTCCATTTCTTTTACATTTTCCAGTTTTGTGGCATACAGGCTTTTGTAGTAAGATCTAATGATTCTCTGAATTTCCTCTGTGTCTGTGGTTATGTCTCCCTTTTCATTTCTGATCTTATTAATTTGCAAATTCTCTCTCTGCCGTTTGATTAGTTTGGATAGGGGTTTATCAATCTTGTTGATTTTCTCCAGGAACCAGCTTTTTGATTCATTGATTCTTTCAATTGTTTTCTGTGTTTCTATTTTGTTGATTTCAGCCCTCAGTTTGATTATTTCCAGTCTTCTACCCCTTCTAGGTGAGTCTGCTTCTTTTTTTTCTAGAGCTTTCAGGTGGGCTGTTAAGTCTCCAATGTGTGCTTTCTCTGTTTTCTTTAAGTGGACAGTTAGTGCTATGAACTTTCCTCTCAGAACTGCTTTCATAGTGTCCCATAGGTTTGAGTATGTTGTTTCTTTATTTTCATTGTCTTCAAGGAAGAGTTTAATTTCTTTCTTTATTTCTTCCTTAATCCAGGTATGGTTCAGTAGTTGACTATTCAGTTTCCATGAGTTTGTAGGCTTTCTGGGGGTAGCATTGTTGCTGAATTCTAGCTTTAATCCATGGTGATCTGATAAGATACAGGTGGTTATTAATATTTTTTTGTAACTGTGGATGTTTGCTTTGTTACCGAGTATGTGGTCGATTTTTGAGAAGGTTCCATGAGCTGCAGAGAAGAAGGTATATTCTTTCCTATTTGGGTGGAATATTCTATAGATGTCTGTTAAGTCCATTTGATTCATTACCTCCATTAATTCTCTTATTTCTCTGTTAGGTTTCTGTCTACTTGACCTGTCCATTGGTGAGAGAGGAGTATTAAAGTCTCCTACTATTAATGTGTGCGGTTTGATGGCTGCCTTGAGTTTTAACAATGTTTCTTTTACGTACGTGGGTGCTTTTATATTAGGGGCATAGATATTCAGGATTGAGACTTCATCCTGATGAATTGTTCCTGTTATGAGTAGAAAATGTCCCTCTCCATCTCTCCTGATTGATTTAAGTTTGAAGTCAACTTTGTTAGAAATTAGTATGGCCACCCCTGCTTGTTTCTTAGGTCCATTTACTTGAAAAGCCTTATCCCAACCCTTTACTCTGAGTAAGTGCCTGTCTTTGTGGTTGAGGTGTGTTTCTTGTAAACAGCAGAATGTTGGATCCTGTTTTCGTATCCAATCTCTTAGCCTGTGCCTTTTTATAGGAGAGTTGAATCCATTGACATTAAGTGATATTATTGACCAGTGGTTGTTAACTCCGGTCATTTTTTAAGTTGTAAATTTTGTGTGTTCCCCTTCTTTGTGTTGCGCTGGTGAAGGGTCTCTAGTTGTCTGAGATATTGTGGTCATTGTTGGACTCCTTGGTTAGTGATTTTCCTTCTATTACTTTCTGTAAGGCTGGATTTGTGAATACGTATTGTTTAAATTTGTTTTTATCCTGGAAAATTTTGTTTTCTCCATATATAGTGAACGAAAGCTTGGCTGGGTATAGTAGTCTGGGCTTGCATCCATGGTCTCTTAGTTTCTGCAGTACATCTATCCAGGACCTTCTGGCTTTTGTTGTTTCCATAGAGAAGTCAGGTGTAAGTCTGATAGGTTTACCTTTATAAGTAACTTGGCCTTTTTCCTTTGCTGCTCTTAGTATTCTTTCTTTATTCTGTATGCTTTGTGTTTTGATTATTATATGGCGAGAGGATGTTTTTTTTTGATCCAGCCTATTCGGTGTTCTGTATGCTTCTTGAACCTTCATAGGTATATCTTTCTTTAGGTTGGGAAAGTTTTCTTCTATAATTTTATTAAATATATTTTCTGGACCGTTGAGCTGCGCTTCTTCTCCTTCTTCTATTCCTATTATTCTTAGGTTTGGTCTTTTTATTGTGTCCCATATTTCCTGAATGTTTTGTGATGAGAATTTGATGGCCTTGCTGTTTTCTTTGATCAGCGTGTTTATTTTCTCTATGGTATCTTCAGAATCTGAGATTCTTTCTTCTATCTCTTGTATTCTGTTGGTTATGCTTGCTTCTGTAGTCTCTATTCGTTTACCTAGATTTTCCCTGTCCAGCTGGCCTTCTGTTTGTGTTTTCTTCTTTGCCTCCATTTCAGTTTTTAAGTCTTGAACTGTTTCCATTATCTGTTTGATTGTTTTTCCTTGGTTTCCTAGGGTATCATTCACTGATTTACTCAATTCTTCAAACTTTCTGTTATACTTCTCATCCATTTCTATAAGGGCATTTTTTACATGTTGTTTAAGGGCGTCAATCACTTTCATAAAGTCAATTTTATCTACTTCTTCATGATTAAGGTGTTCATGTCCACCTGTTGGGAGGTCGCTGGGTTCTGGTGTTTCATATAGTTTTTCAGATTGTTAGGTGAATTCTTGCATTGGCGCCTGCCCATCTCTTTCTCCGAATGCTCCCCTCTGGATGTTCTTTTACCGGATCAGGTCTCCTTGCCTACTGATGTACCTTCCCAGTGATGGCTCTCTGCAGTGCTAGCTCTCCTGTTGTTCTAGTGATGTCTCTCCTTGCTTGTTGCAGACAGGCCAGTGAAACAAAGGAAGTCTCGCCTGCCTACTTGCCTTGAGGATTTGCCCCCAGCGCCAGACAGACTGAGCTGGATGGTGTTATGTGCCCAAAGAGGAAAGGGGGCAGAAGGAAGAAGGGTTCTGGATGCAAGCTGGGTGGGACAAGAAGAGAGAGGCAGTATGGGGGGTATAGAGCCCCTGCAGGGAGCCCAGGGAGTATAGGGAGGGGGATGAGGAACTTCAGAGTTCCCTGTCCAGGGCTGCTTCCGCCTCCGCTGGTCACAAACTCACCGCACTGCTGTCTCTCCTGGTGCCGAGATCAGATCTCCATGCAGGTTGGGTAGTTCGTAAACAAAGCGCCTACCTTGGTTGGTGCAGGCGGGCCAGTGAGACAAAGGAGGTCTCGCCTGCCTACTTGCCCTGAGGATTTGCCCCCAGCGCCAGACAGACTGAGCTGGATGGTGTTATGTGCCCAAAGAGGAAAGGGGACAGAAGGAAGAAGGGTTCTGGATGCAAGCTGGGTGGGACAAGAAGAGAGAGGCAGTATGGGGGGGTAGAGCCCCTGCAGGGAGCCCGGGGAGTATAGGGAGGGGGATGAGGAACTTCAGAGTTCCCTGTCCAGGGCTGCTTCCGCCTCCGCTGGTCACAAACTCACCGCACTGGTGTCTCTCCTGGTGCCGAGATCAGATCTCCGTGCAGGTTGGGTAGTTTGTAAACAAAGCGCCTACCTTGGTTGGTGCAGGCGGGCCAGTGAGACAAAGGAGGTCTGGCCTGCCTGCTTGCCCTGAGGATTTGCCCCCAGCGCCAGACAGACTGAGCTGGATGGTGTTATGTGCCCAAAGAGGAAAGGGGACAGAAGGAAGAAGGGTTCTCGGAACTGAGTAATTTAAAAGCAATGTTATTTCTCAAAGATCAGGGGCGAGGAGTCTAAGATCCAGGTAAGAGTTTAAATCCAGGCACCAGCAGGCTTGCTGCCTGGAATGCTAGTTCTGCCTCAGAGTTCTGTGTTCTCCTTACCAGGTCAGAGATGCGACAATATGGCAAAAGGTAACAGGTATGAGTCATTTGCTGTGGCCCATCCTCTTTTATAAGGACCTCATTCTCACAATGGAAGAGCCATCGAGGCTCTCTCACCTCTTAGGGATCTCAGCCCTTAAGCCTGCAACATTCGGTATGGAGAAATGACTCAGCAATTAGAAACACTGGCTGTTTTTTACTGCTGAGTAGTACTCTAATATGTATATATTCCATACTTTCTTCATCCATTCTTCCATTGAAGGGCATCTAGGTTGTTTCCAGGTTCTGCTGGAATGAACAATGCTGCTATGAACATAGTTGAGCATATACTTTTGTTGTATGATAGGGCATTTCTCGGGTATATTCCCAAGAGTGGTATGCTGGGTCCTGAATTTTGTAGGCAAATAGACGGAAATAGAAAACACTATCCTGAGTGAGGTGAGCCAGACCCAAAAAGAGGAACAGGGGATGTATTCACTCATATTTGGTTTCTAGCCATAAATAAAGGACATTGAGCCTATAATACGTGATCCTAGAGAAGCTAAATAAGAAGGTGAACCCAAAGAAAAACATATAGGCATCCTCCTGAATATTAACCTTCATCAGGCGATAAAAGGAGACAGAGACAGAGACCCACATTGGAGCACCGGACTGAAATCTCAAGGTCCAAATCAGGAGCAGAAGGAGAGAGAGCACGAGGAAGGAACTCAGGACTGCAAGGGATGCACCCACACACTGAGACAATATGGATGTTCTATCGGCAACTCACCAAGGCCAGCTGGACTGGGTCTGAAAAAGCATGGGATAAAACTGGACTCGCTGAACATAGCGGACAATGAGGACTACTGAGAACTCAAGAACAACGGCAATGGGTTTTTGATCCTACTGCACATACTGGCTTTATGGGAGACTAGGCAGTTTCGATGCTCACCTTACTAGACCTGGATGGAGGTGGGTGGTCCTTGGACTTCCCACAGGGCAGGGAACCCTGATTGCTCTTAGGGATGATGAGGGAGGGGGACTTGATCGGGGGAGGGGGAGGGAAATGGGAGGCGGTGGCAGGGAGAAGGCAGAAATCTTTAATAAATAAATAAAGAGAAAAAATAAATAAAAAAGAATTAATAAAAAAAAAAGAAAGAAAAGAAACACTGGCTGCTCTCCCAAAGGACAATTCCCAGAACGTACATGGCAGAGAGGCTCATTCGAATTGTAAGCCAGGTATTCCTGGTGACTATATCTAGGAGTTCTAATTTCACAACAAACCCATGGCCCTCACAAACCATGAAATTAGTTTTGGGTTTTGATGGGACATAGAGTCTTTTGGCAAATGTCAATATGAAAGAGGAATCAAATTCAGGCATTCTGCTCAGTAACTGATATAATGCGTTGTCTGAGGACAGGCTACTGTGAGCGCTAGGCAACAGGGAACAACTAGAAGACAAGGAGTCTGTATTTGCCAATCACTCTCTTAACACATTACATATTCCTGGGATGCAGTTAAGGAAAAGAGAAAGATCAGGCACTGCCAAGAAGAAGAGAGTTGGTGGAAGGAAGGATTGCTCAGGTGGTGAAGTGATTGCACCAGCTGAGAATAAGCCAAGACTTTGATAGCTCTGAGTCCAAGCTCAGAAGTGAATCAATCTGGGATCACTTATTTTTTATCTAAGATATAGAGTTTGAGAAGTGTGGGACCCCACTGACACCACAGCTGTATTCTACCAGGATGACTAAAGCATAGTGAACCATGATACAGCTTAAAGAAAGGCCCTTATTATGTTTTTAAGGAATTGGAAGGCAATGGTTACTATAGCATAAACTACATTAGGCAATATGAGTTTGGCAGTCTCCAGCATGTGAAAGAAGCTGCCCAATTCATGTATTTCAAAGCTGAGCCTGGGCAGCAAAGGCTACTAGCAATCAAAGAAAGGCAGCTACTAAAGTGAGGACAGGTATGTCAGACATTTGACCAGGAAAGATATAAGTCACACAAGTTCAATTTTAAAGTATAATAACCACTAGGAAATGAAAATTAAAACTGCTTTTGAAATTGCATCTCATTCTAGTAAAAATTGCCATAGTCAAGAAAATAAATGACAACTAATGTTGGAGAGGATGTGTGGGAAAGAGGAAGACGTATTCAATGGTAGGGATGTAGTATGGTGCATGACACCATGTATCATAGTAGGGCTGGTCCTTAAAAGCTGATATTAGAAATATCATATAACCCAGCAACACCAATCCTGGGTTTGTAGATGAAGAGCTCTGAGTAAGCATACAACTGTGTTATTTGATTAATTTTATTTACTTCTGAACTATTCAAAAGAGCTAAAAAGTGGAACTAAGCTAAGCCAAAATCACCATCAGCAGATTAGTGCATAACAAAACTTGGGTACTTAAGCACAATTTAACATTCGGAGTGGCTCTGCTAATGGTGCAGTATGTTTCAGTTGAATAACATACATGTCATATTTTCTCCTCACACTTAGGTCACTGTCAAAACTTGTAGAATAGTTCCTGTGACCTTCGGTGAGAGGATAATCAAAAGAGTGTAATTTTGAATTGTCATTTGACACCTCATAAATAGATTAGCCTGGACTAAGATTAAGCTTAATGAGAACAGGCAATTTCTAAACATTTCAAGGGAAACCTTCAGCATTTTGACAATCTAGGTATGATTCATCTACATTTCATTCTGTTTTTCACATAATGTACTCACAAAGGTAAAAAAAATGTTTATAAGTAGACAAAGGTTGGAGAGTGATTATGATACCATGTATAGTTGACAGGACTTATTTAGAGAGAAAAAGTTTTGGTGATGTGTCCATAATCCCTGAGCATTATTTTCATATTAATTGAATATGGGGAAATCCATTGAAATATTAAACATCAGAAATTTGAATATGGAAGAAATATAGAAAGACTTTGTTCTATTTTTCAAAAAAATATGCTTTGAAAAAGCAAAGCACAGTGTGCTTTAGGAGAATAAGAAACCTGGAACAAATGAACACATTTTTTATTTTTTCTATTTTAAAGTAAGTAGAGTTTTCCCTGATGATGATTGATTTGTTTCTTAAGTACATCAAATCAAATTGGTTTTGCTGAGAGTTAACCTCATCAATCAAATCATTTAATTAGGACAAATATGCACAATTTCAGTTAGAATGCAATGTGAAACTTAAGGCTCCTCAATCCAGCAGATCTATATTATTAATTTTTGAACACATTGAAAATCCTATTGATTATGTACTGAAAATTTATTGTGAAAAACATGACTAAAGTGAAGATTTCATTGAACAAATAACATTTTTATCAAAAAATTTTATTTATGGAAATAGGAAGGTTATAACCATTTCTTACAAAAAAGTTTAGAAATAACTCTGAAGATTAAAATTTTATGTGGTTTTGTGGTTGGCATATTTCATACAACAAATATCTCCCTAATATTACCATATTAAAACAAAACGTGGATGATACACTCTTGAAAAAATTCAAGTTAGAGCTTAGCGTTATACATCTATCATTCAGTATTTCCTGCAACTAATCTATTTCATAATCAGGGCTTCAGCATTTATCATTAATTGAAGCCTACATTTGTCTTCCCAAATGAAATAATCTTGACCTTTCTATTTTGCTTGCATTTCAGAAAGGGCATACTATTCTTGTATACCATCATAGAAAAAGAAGGATATGCAGAGGCTACACAGAAGCAATTCTGGAAGGAATCCCAAGAATGATTTCAAAGTACTACTGTCTTTTAAGAGAATATGTAAAGAAGTTACTCATTTTTTTTTCTTAATCTATCCTGTCGAAACATAATTCTTTTGCTTGTTTCTTATACCTAAAAAGTATTTCTTTTGTATTGATGGAAATGATTTATAGGGGTTTTAATAGTAAGGGATTTGTCCATATCTGTGTTTATTGTGGTATTATTCACAATAACAAAAAAATGGACCAGGCTTAGATGCCTAACATGAGAAAGGATAAAAATAGGTTTTACAGACACATGATTGACATTTCTAAAGCTATTTTCTCAACAGGTGAGTATTTTCCAGGTGCAGAATATGCCTTTTCCTTTATTCTTCTTTCTTCTCTCCCTTCTTTTTTAGGTTATTTTTTCTTACATGTAGCAACTAAGTATACTTAAAACTGACAATAATATGAATATAATTTGAACACAAGGAACCTTGATTTGAACTAAGGCATGTAAAACAAATTGCTGTTAGGGTATATTGAGAGAATATATTGCAAAGTTTCAAGAGGTGACAGGCAGTCACTATAAAATGTTGAGTTGGTAAAATAGCTCATTTGTCTTTTATTTCTCAAAGAAACCTACTTTCTTCTATCTATTTCCCTTTATGTGCTTTTCTCTTCATTTGCTTTGTAAACTTGATTCTTAACTAGCTCTTTATCACATATGATTCAAAATGACAGCTTCTCCACACAGTGAGAAATATGAACTTGCAGTTAGGGCTACTACTGGGTGTCTCAGGGTTAAGACCATGCAGAGAGAGACTTTCATGATCAGGTCTTGAATTTGGGGCCATATAAAGAGATAAAGGAATCACCTGTGGTAAACTTGGTAAGGGACGCCCTTCTTTTCTAGAATCATTTCTATTCAGATATAGTCAGCAGAAAAAATAATGTATCAATCATATGTGCCATGTTTGTTGTCACTCATAACCTTGGACTCATTATAGACACTGAGAAAAGGCATGCATGTAGGCAGAGGCTACTGGTTTATTCCCATCTGCACAGACCTGAATAATCACCTAGAAATTATATTGATTATGACAGTGTTTGGCCTATTAGCTCAGGCTTCTTATTAACTAATTCTTACATCTTATATTAACACTCTTGTATTAATCTGTTTATCATCACGAGGCCTTGGTAAGGTTCCAGCATGTCCTACTTTGGCTGCTACATGGCATATTTTTAATTCTGCCAACTCTATCTAATCTTCCCACCTGGCTATATTTTGTCTATCATAGGCCAAAACAGCTTTATTCATTATCCAATTAAAACACATATACAGAAGAACATTCCACAACATCTCCCCTTTTCTGTCTAAATAAAAAGTGAGGTTTTAACTTTTAACATATAGCAAAACAGTTATCAAACAAGAATTATAGTTACAATATTTAGTCCATTTACATTTGACAAATTAAGGAAAGTATTCTATCACCTTTCCTATCTTTTTGAGTTGATAGTTTTATATCTCATTTATCTTTTTTCATAAAAAAGAGAAACTATAGCTATAACTATCTGTCTTCAAATCTTCAGAGACCCCAAAAGGATATAATATTACCTATGTAAACAAAAATTGCATTGCAATTCACTTTGACAGTTCTAGAATTGACAGAAACATCCTGCTGCTTGAATAGTCACTGAAAGTTTTTATGTAATGTTGAAACATCATCAGCTTACAGGCCTATGATATTCAGCAGACTTTTCCACAAAGCAGGAAATTTGAAGATCTATTCTGCCTTGTAATGGCAAAATTAATCAGTTGTTTTCTTTTGGGTCCTGCAAAATGTCTGGCAGAATCTTTCATGAAGCACAAACCCTAAAGACCATCCTCATCCTTGGAAAGTTCAACAGTCACTTTCTTGTGGGTCTTGCATGTCCAGATATGATATAGCATATCACCAAGTAATCCAGGAAAGAACATTTTTTCCCAAATGGCAAATTCCACAATGAGTTTCTTCAATGCCCATCAATCTCTCTGAAGTAACTGGTGCTGCCAGAAGCCGACATGTCTCACCGTTGAGAAAAGTCTTAAGTTCTTCAAGTATTTAAAAGTGATATTCCATATGTCTTTGAAGTATTGAAAATTATCTATCTAACTGAAATATATCTCTGTATATCTAGAAAACTTAACTAACATGACAAGCTTGATTACTATAATTATCAATTATCAATTAATATGTATTTCTTAGTTATACATTATATTTTTAAATGAGCTGTATATGTAAAATACCTTAAGAAAGAGTAGAAATATACATACAATAAAATTTAACATAAATATGTACCAATAAGCTAAAGTCCACACCAATGTAAAGTATTCACCTCTATATTATATCCACCTTTAAATGTAAACATTTATAAGCAATCATTTTGGGAATTTGGGCATTGTTTTCTCCAAACTGCCTTCTGCTGCTTGTTGGGTGATGTATTTTTGGGGTTCATGAAGAACTTTCAGGGTGTCTTGTTCCATCAAACCACATTAGCCTGGAAGTAATCTACATACTTTTATTTCCTGAGGAAAAAAAAAACAGGACATTCTTTTCAAAGTAACATAATCTTAGACTCAAATTTTAAAATCAAGATAGCATTTTTTTAAATTTTTTTAACCTTTTTTTAATTTATTTTTTTTGTTGAAACAATTTCTGCCTCCTCCCCGTCTCCCATTTCCCTCCTCCTCCTCCCACGCCTCTGCCCCTAACCCCACTTCTCTCCCCCTCTCCCCACTCCTCTCTTCCTCCCCCCACTCCATTCCCCCTCCCTCTCCAGTCTGAAGAGCAGTCCCGATTCCTTGCCCTGTGGGAAGTCCAAGATCCTCCCCTCTCCATCCAGGTTCAGGAAGGTGAGCATCCAAACAGGCTAGACTCTCACAAAGCCAGTTCCTGAAGTAGGATTGAAACCTAGTGCCATTGTCCTTGGCTTCTCATCAGCCTTCATTGTCCACCATGTTCAGAGAGTCCGGTTTTATCCCATGCTTATTCAGTCCCAGTCCAGCTGGCCTTGGTGAGCTCCCAATAGATCAGCTCCACTGTCACAGTGGGTGGGTGCACCCCTCTGGGTGCACCCCTCTTGGTCCTGACTTCCTTGCTCATGTTCTCCCTCCTTCTGCTCCTCATTTGGACCTTGGGAGCTCAGTTCGGTGCTCCAATGTGGGTCTCTGTCACTATCTCCATCCATCGCCAAATGAAGGTTCTAAGGTTATATGCAAGATATTCATCAGTATGGCTATTGGATAGGGTCATTTCAGTTTCCCTCTCCTCAGTTGCCCAAGTTACTAGCTGGGGACATCTCCCTGGACACCTGCGAACCCCTCTAGAGTCAAGTCTCTTGCCAACCCTAAGATGGCTCCCTTAATTAAGATATATACTTCCATGCTCCCCTCCACCCATCCTCCATTCCAACCGTCCCATTCCCCCAAGCTTTCCCCATCCCCCTTCTCACTTTTTTCTCCCCCACTCCCCTTACCCCCACCCCACCCCCACCCCCAAGTTTCCAGTTTTTGCCTGGCAATCCTGTCTCCTTCCAATATCCAGGAGGATAACTATATGTTTTTCTTTGGGTTCACCTTCTTAATTAGCTTCTCTAGGATCACGCATTATAGGCTCAATGTCCTTTATTTATGGCTATGAGTGATAAGTGGATTCTAGCCACACCATACCATATTCTTCTTTGTGGGTCTAGGTTATCTCACTCAGGATAGTATTTTCTATTTCCAACCATTTGCATGCAAAATTCAAGATGTCATTGTTTTTTACTGCTGATTAATACTCTAATGGGTACATATTTCACACTTTCTTTATCCATTCTTCCACTGAGGGGCATCTAGGTTGTTTCCAGGTTCTGGCTATTACTAATAATGCTGCTATGAGCATCACCTTTCACAATAGCGACAAATAGCATAAAATATCTTGGTGTAACTCTAACCAAGGAAGCGAAAGATCTATTTGGCAAGAACTTTAAGTCTTTGAAGAAAGAAATTGAAGAGGATACCAGAAAATGGAAGGATCTCCCTTGTTCTTGTATTGGGAGGATCAACATAGTAAAAATGGCAATTCTATCAAAAGCAATCTATAGATTCAATCCAATACCCATCAAAATCCCAACAAAATTCTTCACAGATCTTGAGAAGACAATAATCAACTTTATATGGAAAAACAAAAAACCCAGGATAGCCAAAACAATCCTATACAATAAAGGTACTTCCGGAGGCATTACCATCCCTGACTTCAAACTCTATTACAGAGCTACAATAATGAAAACAGCTTGGTATTGGCACAAAAACAGAGATGTTGACCAATGGAATCAAATCAAAGACCTGGATATTAACCCACAAACCTATGAACACCTGATTTTCAACAAAGGAGCTAAAAGTATACAATAGAAGAAAGAAACCATCTTCAACAAATGGTGCTGGCATAACTGGATGTCTACCTGTAAAAGAATGAAATAGATCCATATCTATCACCATGCACAAAACACAAGTCGAAATGGATTAAAGACCTCAATATCAATCTGAACACACTGAACCTGATAGAAGAGAAAGTGGGAAGTACTCTACAACACAAAGGCACAGGAGACTACTTCCTACTTATAACCCCAGTAGCAGAGAAAATAAGGGCAACATTGAATAAATGGGACCTCTTAAAACTGAGAATCTTTTGTAAAGCAAAGGACACTATCATTAAGATAAAAAGGCAACCCACTGACTGGGAGAAGATCTTCACCAACCCCACAACAGACAAAGGCCTGATTTCCAAAATATACAAAGAACTTAAGAAACTAGACCTTAAAATTCTAATCAACCCAATTAAAAAATGGGGCACTGAACTGAACAGAGAATTCTCAACAGAAGAAGTTCAAATGGCCGAAAGACACTTAAGGTCATGCTCAACCTCCTTAGCGATCAGGGAAATGCAAATCAAAACAACTTTGAGATACCATCTTACACCTGTCAGAATGGCTAAAATCAAAACCACCAATGATAACCTTTGCTGGAGAGGATGTGGAGTAAGGGGAATACTCATCCATTGCTGGTGGGAATGCAAACTTGTGCAACCACTTTGGAAATCAGTGTGGTGGTTTCCCAGGAAATTCGGGATCAACCTACCCCAGGATCCAGCAATACCACTCTTGGCAATATACCCAAGAGATGCTCTATCATACTACAAAAGCATTTGTTCAACTATGTTCATAGCCATAAGTAATTTGTAACATGTTGCTCACAGACCCCATTTAAGTGTTCAGTAACCATATCAGCATGAACCATGAAGCCAGCACTTAAAGGAATCACATAGGTTTTTGCTGCTAATGCTAAGTCAAACAGCCTTCTCTTAAAGGTATCTTGCCTCTGCTTGATTCTAGCAAACAGGGTCCATCTGAGAAAACGCTGCTATCAAGAATCTCTCTGAGGTTTTTGGTGTCTGTAGTTGCCATACATTGGGTGCCATTTTGTAGGTGGAGACTGCTACTTCATTCCTGCTACCCAGACCCAAATAATCACAGAAATTATATTAATTACAACACTATTTGGCCTATTGGCTCAGATTACTTATTAACTAACCCTTACATCTTAAATTAGCCCATTTTTATTAATGTGTGGATCACCATAAGGCTGTGGCTTATCTCTAACTTTCCAGCATGTCCTTCTACTTTGGTAGCTGCATGGTGTCTCCTTGACTCTGCCTACTCTCTCTATGTGTCTCTTTAAGCCTGGCTATATTCTGTCTTGCTATAGACCAAAGCAGCTTTATTCATTAGCCAATAAAACAGCACATATACAGAAGGACATCCCACATCACATGCAGGGAGATAAAACTACAGCATGGAAGAATGAAGTCCAAATATAAACACTAGATATACAAGTTATAAGTAAATCAGTGAATTTAACTCACAGTGTTATATTAAACCAAAACGGATTTAAACAGAATTTAAAACAGAATTTAAACAGAATGTATTGCAAAAGAAAGAGGGTTTCTTCTGGTTTTCTATAGATTAAAAAACATAGAAAATGTAGATATAAATATAATTACAGACCATCATGATGCTACATGCAAGAGAGCTGGTTCTGAGTACACAGCAAAAGCAACAGTATCCAATCTAAGAAAACCTTCAGACAGCATTGCATGTTCACCAGGGTTTTATTGTTGAGTAAGAACTAGAGAGAGTAGTGGGTTAAATTCCAGAGAGGAGTTCTCTATTGAAAATCTTGGAGATGTTGGCATGTTTAGGAAATGTAAAGAGATTACAGCTGAAGCCCCCACTGTGAAGAATAATCAGAAATGAGATGGGAGAAAGAAAGAAGAATGGGTTAGACTGAGCCTTGAAAGGTAAGAACAGAAACGTGGGACAAGTTAGAAAGGTCTGAAATACTTAATTGTCATGCTATATGGTGATAACAGAATGCCATATTTAATGTTAGACTGGTCAAGAGTCTTCCAAAAGTGACAATGCCCTCAAGCCAAGAGTATAGACGCCCAAACCCAAGTATGAATATCAAACAGGATAAGTACACACACACACACACACACACATACAAGAGAGAGAGACAGAGACAGAGACAGAGAGAAAGAGAGAGAGACAGAGAGACAGAGGCAAAGAAAGAGATAGAGAGACAGAGATAGGTCTTTTTTAACTAAAAATTATAAACACAGATGTCGGAAAGCTTTGTGCTGGTGATAAGTGTCTATTAGGTACTTTTCCTATTTTTTTTTCAAGTTGTCTTCATTTAATTACATCATTTTAGTTACTTTAGTTTACATTTGTAAACCAGGGATTTCTACTGGCCATGCTTGGCTTTGTAGTTTGTGAGATGGGCAGGTTCTATCCCAGTCCTGGGAATCCTGAAATATTAATCCTTTGGTAGTCATTGCTGCAGAGGTACCTGCCAAGTGCTTTGTGAGTGCCAGAAGCAATTATAGTACTGAGGTCTGTATGGGTAAGGAATGTATTGTTATCTTCCATGATCTTGTAAATGTTAATCACCTTCCTGAAAAGCTATATTTCAGAGCTGGTTCCAGAGGTTGATTCCCTGGCTAACCTTAGGAGAAGGCTATCAAGTTCCAATGCTATTTTTAGGAGAGTTGGGCTCCAGCTCACTGGAGTTAGGGTTCTTAGAATTATGATTCTTAAAGATAGATTGTTCAGCTTTTCAGCTTCTTTTTTTTCTCCACTGCCTCCTAGGGATGTTTCTTGTTTGAGGGCTATGGCTTGATTTGTATTTATTCCTTGTTCTTAACCCCCAAGAGAAGCTCCAATTTTTTGATGTTTTAAACCTGTATTAATTGTTAATTTTTTTAAAAAAGTATTTTCATACAGTATACTTTGATCACAATTTCCCTTCCTCCAGTTTCTCCCAGATACTCCCACTCTACTCAACCTTACGTCCTCTTTCTCTTTCAAAAAACAAAGAGCAAAAAAGAAAAATTAAACAAGAAACTCAAAAGAACTCCACAAAACAAAGATCAAAACAAATAAGCAAAATAACAATAAGACAAAAATTTTCAAATCAAAACAAAATGAAACATGGCGTTCACAAAATGCTGACAAAGGATTCTGGCACAACTGGTCCGGCAGGTGTTCCATCCCAACAAAACACATAGAGGTCTACAATAATTATTAACTGACTGGCTTATTAGCTCAGGCTTCTTATTAACTCTTACAACTTATATTAGCCTACAATTTTTGTCTGTGTTAGCCACATGGCTTGGTAACTTTTATGGTGAGGCAGTCACATCTTGTTCCTCTGTGTCTGGATGACAACTGCAGACTGCATCTTTCCTCTTTGCAGAATTCTCCTGTTTTCATTGACCCGCCTCTACTTTCTGCCTGGTTGCCCTGCCTATACTTCCTGCCTGACTACTGACCAGTCAGTATTTTATTTAAAAAGTACAGGAATCAAATCTTTACAAGATAAAACCATCATCCCACAGCAACAAAAGAACTCTGGAGTGCCTATCCTGAAGTGTCATTTACACACCCAGAAATACTTCATTAGACAAAAGTGCTTTTCCCTTTTGCTACAAGATACCAATTGCAGATAGCATCTTGATTTGGAATGGGACCTTGTTGACTTTCTTTTCGCAGTGTTGGGACCCTGTCTGGCTTGTGCCTGTACTGTCCTTGTGCATACTGCCACATCTCTGTGAGTTTATATGTGTGTTATTCTTATTGTTTCCAGAAGAGACTTTTTTCTTGTAGTTGTCCATCACTTCTACCTCTCACAATTTTTCTGTTTCTTCTTCAACATATATTTCTGAAACTTGAGGGGAGATATTTGATTATGATGTCACAGTGAAGACTGAGTAAACCAAATTCTCTTACTTTCTGCATGCTGTCCAATTGTTCGTTCTTGTATTAATTTTCTTCCAGTCACTGCAAGAATCTTCTGTAATGAAGGCTGACTGAGGTTCTGATCTCTGGGTATAGTAGCATGACATCAAGAGTCGCTCCTTTAGTAGCTCCTTTTTATTTTTATTATTCAACCCAAACAGTACTTATGTATTTATTTTTAAGTTCTTACCTTTTGAGATTATGATATAATTACAACATTCCTCCCTGCCCTTTCCTCCTTCCAAACCCTTTCATGTACTCCTTGCTCCCTTTCAAATTCATGACCTCTTTTTATTTCCATTCTCAGTCAAGATTGGGTCTTGCCACTGCCTTGTAAGTCACTCCTGACAACCGACAGGAGGAATCACTACTTTACCCAACCGTTTGGGTGAGAGCTGTAGGCTTGAGTTGAGGTAGGGATGCTATTCTCTTTTCACCAGCGCCACATGTTTTGCCCTTTCCAATAGGCCTTCTGCTTACTCCTCCTCTGGGACACCTGTGGCTTAAGCTGTGCTCAGCTTGGCATATTTGTGCTGTTACCTGTTAATCCCAACACCTGGGAGTAGAGACAGGTGGATCTTTGTGAGTCTGAGGCTACCCTGGTCTACAACAGCTAGTTCCAGGACAGCCAGGGTTGTTACACAGAGAAGCCCTGTCTTGAAAAACAACAACAACAACAACAACAAAACAATACTAATATATTTGCTAACATTTCAGTAAAGAACAGTTCTATTGTTTTTCAAATCGTATAAACAAAAATTATTTTAATTTAATTTTTTATCAAAAAGCTAATTTGTATTCTTCTATCAGTCTGTCATCCCATTTGAAAAACTAACCTGAAGTAACACGTTGCCTTCTGTTATATTGGTTAATATTTGTATTATAGTAAAAATGAAACTCACCTTCTTTGGGAGTGCTTGTTAAAGATTTCAGCTGTTAGCTGACACATGTCTTAAGAAATTTCCTTCCCTATTTACAGTGCCTCATTTTTTCCCCAGGGCTTCATTTCCAGAAAGGAGTAAACCTGAAGAGCGGTGGAAGGAGAACGTTGCTCAGTCATAAGTCAGGGTTTTCATGGAAATAAATAGCAATGGTCTATTTAAAATATATTTTATGAATCACTACTTCAACTCAAAGCAACTGAGAAGAGAGAATTTTTTGTCAGTTTAGAAAAATGATTATTCAATATAATCAATCTGTTTAGTATGCATATTTTATTGATAAAATTGTCACATACTTTTAATTCAGTGAATCTGAGACTTGATGTTTAAAACCACATATTTCTAAATGTGTTTTTGTGGTGAGGTTCAATTAATAAATATGATATTTCATTGTACATATATTTCTACTCTCAGTCAAGGTATTGTACCTATATAACTCATTTAACAATGGAAGGCAAATTTCTTTTTTTAGTTTTATTTTTTTAAATATTTATTTAAAAAAGAAAACAAGCAATCTTTTTCATTTTACATGCCAATCCCAGTTTCAACTCCCTCCCCTCTTCACTGTTCCTCATCCTAACCCCTCCACCCAACCCCATCCACTCCTCAGAGAGGGTAAAGCACATTGCTTTGGGGAAGGTCCAAGGCCCTCTCTACTATAGCTAAGCTGAGCAAGGTATCCATTCAAAGAGAATAGGTTCCCAAAAAGCCAGTACATAAAGTAGGGATAAATCCTGGTGCCACTGCCAGTGGCCCCCACAGTCTGACCTAGCCATACAAATTGTCACCCACATTCAGAGGGACTAGTTTGGATCTATGCTGTTTCCTTCCCTGTGTGGTTGGAGTTGGTGAACTCCCATTAGCTCAGCTAGACTGTTTCAGTGGGTGTTCCCATCATCATCTTGACCTCTTTGATCACATTCTCACTCCTCCCACTCTTCCTCTAGACTTTGGGAGCTCAGTCCAGTGCTCCGAATCAGGTCTCCACCTCTGTTTCCATCAGTTACTGTTTGAAGGTTCTATGGTGATATTTAAGATATTTATTTAAGATATTCATCCATCTGATTACAGACCAACGCCAGTTTGGGCACCCTCTCCTTTCTTTCTTAGGGTCTTTGCTGGGGTCATCCTTGTGATTTTCTGAGGATTTATATTTATTTATTTATTTATTTGGTTTTTCGAGACATGGTTTCTCTGTGGTTTTGGAGCCTATCCTGGAACTAGCTCTTGTAGACCAGGCTGGTCTCGAACTCACAGAGATCCGCCTGCCTCTGCCTCCCGAGTGCTGGTATTAAAGGCGTGCGCCATCACCGCCCGGCGAGAATTTATCTTTAAATAGCACCAAACCTGGCTTATTTTTGTCTGACATTATGACTCAAATTCCAGAAACAGATAACTCTCAGAAATAGTAAATTTCTCAGAATGGGGGTAATTTAGTTTTCAGACTAAGGCATCTCCTAGTGTTGAGTTCAAGAAAGAATAGAGTCAGATCAACATTTACAATATCGTTGCATGTTACAGTAGCTGTCATAAAGGCTCCTGTGCAGGAATAGTACAAGAGGATCACAGACAAATTTGTTATCAGAAGAGATTTGGGGTTAATGTCAACCCTGAAAGTCAGAGGATAATGGCGTGTACCAATTTTTTTTAAAGCAACAGTAATAATCGATCACACAATTATAATCTGTTTTTAAATTGTACAATACCTTCTGTCAAATGTGAAGGTATAAAAACAATGGCATTTTAAGATGCAAAGGCATGTTATTTCTGAGGTTTTCTCCAATATAATATGCTATATAGAGTAATGCAGAACGGCAGCATGGAGTTGATGTTGTCACTACTTCTTCATAAGACAACTGCCTACAAAGGCAAAGTTTCCAGCCCACAGAAACTAAGTGTGGCTGTTTCATTAACCGCAGTTTATGGGATGTTGGTGGAAGTAGAGAATGTGTCTTCTGGGAAGTTTGAAAGGGAGCCAGCTTGCTCTTCCCTTTCTTTTCTATGGTGTACTGATGACTTGCAGTTATCTCTTCTCCTGACCTGACACAGAGGGAATGAAGCAAACTAGTAAAGCAAGCAAGGTATCCATTGCAATCACAGAGTCCTCTGTTGCCTTTCTACTCCACACAATTATTTTGACCATATCAATGGACTCTTGCTTTGCCTAATATCTTGTAGTGTTATGCCTGTAGATAACCAATATTCAATACTTAAACACACACACACACACACACACACACACACACATAGTTGGGGTTTAACAAGACAAACATGTTATTAGATATGCTATGGTTGGGATGCTGGCCTGTGGTTAAGCTCTTACTTGTCATGTGCTACACCCATGTTTGATTGCCAGCACCATCAAACACACACACACACACACACACACACACACACACACCACACGGATGATAATATATTTTCTTTAGGGAGAAGAAATGGAAGAAAGGAGTAGAGAAGGGTGGTGTAGGCTTGTTACTGTTGGTTCTGAGACTTGAGGAGCCATTAGATTACCTGAAAGGGAGAAATGTGCGAATTGTTTTCTGTTCACTAAACAGCAATAAGCACAATAAATTGTTTTTAGAAAGAAACTGTGTATTTAAATTTTTGTATTTGTATTTTCCACTGCGTTGGACCAGAGTGGCAAGGAACACTCTTATTTGTACCAGTTGACTTGCTAGAAGGTGGTTTAAAGAAATGGCATTCTTAATTTGAGAGGCAAAGGTCAAAGACAGCAGTTCTGTGACTGTTAAAATGTATATCATGAGGCATAATTTCTTTCCTGCGTGCAGTGGCAGTCCATGGGGAGCACGGGACAGTACCTTTAGTGTGTACCTGTGACATACTGCTATGACATGACACTATTACGTTTTGAGTTCAGGCATTTTTAAAGAGGAAGTAATAGTTATGAGAGATGAAGAACACAGACTTAAGTACTGTAGTTATACACAGAAGGGTAATTTGGTTTTGATGTATTGGCCTGGGCCGGTTAACTAATAGCACCAAATTTTAAGTAGCATCTCAGCACTATGAAGAAGAGGCAGCATCATTATTAATGTCTAAACTATAGTGTGTTTCACACAGGATTATGGTAAAGGTCAGGCCGTGTTTCTCTGAATTAAAAGCTATTCTGAGCTATCGTGTTCCTAATCAACTAGGACCTAAAGGTGCATAGCTCAGTTATAATGAGGCACAGTGAATTTAAATAAACTGCACGATACTGTATAGTGATTTATATGTGCACTGTGGTATCCTTTTAACTCATTAGCAATGAATGATACTATGTGTTTGCAACTGTTTTTTGCTGTATAACTATTTTTTAATCACAATATTTCTTAGTAAAAGTGCCTCATACTCCTATTTTATTTCTGCAACTGTAAAGCAAAGGCTAAGGGTGCTCCTGGCATGCACCCAAGCCTGAGTCACAGCACAAAGGAACCGTCACATACCTACTCAAATAAATTTCACAAATTAACAATTTGTGAACTGTGCTCATGCTACGCTTTTGCCATATAAAATTGTCATGGGAATTAGAAAAAGGAATTGAAGGTCATAGAAAGGTTTGTGAGTTATACTTCAGACTTATCCTTACAGAGCATTTTGAAACAATGCAGTGGATACAAGGAACATTGGTTAAAATATAAAATGAAAACCAAAATTCAGTGAGAAATTTTTCTGCTTAATAATTCAAGTCTTATTTACCATCTCCCATTCTGTTAAGCACATGAGTTTTGTAAACGACGTATTTCTCTACATTTCTTATAGAATAAGTTAACACTGACTACAGGGCTTTTATTTCATTTAGTGAAATGCTTTTATTTCTCTATTTATAGGCTTAAATAACATCTTAGGAATGTATAACAAATGTTCACTGAAAAAGGCAAGGAATAAAATAAATGAAGTTTTCTCTTTGTGGATGGTCCATTTAACACTTATTAAAAGAAGAGTATGCTGGCTCAAGTCTCAGTATTTGGGAAGCTGAGGCAGGAGAATTTCTATAAGTTCAATGCCATTTGGGGCTAAATAACATGAATTGCAAAGAATGCACTATCCACACACACACAGAGAGAGAGAGAGAGAAAGAGAGAGAGAGAGAAAGAGAGAGAGAGAGAGAGAAAGAGAGAGAGAAAGAGAGAAAGAGAGAGAGAAAACAAAACAAATAAAAAATAAACAAGACAGCCAATCAACTAACCTTCTCCCCAAAACCCCAAATCAAAAAACAAGTAATAAAAGAGTCATTAATTGACTACACTATCCTAAAATAATTTTGCTGTTCCTGTTTAAAGTAATATTTTCATAGTATACATTGACTTGCTATCCCTGGATTAAGTTCATTTTTAACTAGTTTTTTTTTTTGCATTTAAACCAGTTTTTTTTTTAAGGTGTGGGGGAGGGCAATGATTGCTTTGAATTTTACTATTTCTTTCTTTCTCTTCTTTTTTTCTCGCTGAGTAAAAACTTGACTTTACCATGTGAATTCCAAAGTAAGGTGCAAATCCTGCTAACTGCTCTCTGATAGTTATTAACCTTTCTTTCTTTTGAAGTGAGAGGTTTGAGTGAGAGGTTTGACCTGGTTCAACATCTGTCTACAAGCAGCTGTAGCTCAGCCTTCTCTGAACCGAGATGTTATAAACTGAATATTCACATGTTAAAGTCTAATGTGACTGCATGTGGAGATAGGGTCTTTAATGAGACAATTAAGGTTAAATGAGGCCATGAATATGCCCTAATCTAGAATGATGGTGTCCTCGGGAGGCAACGAGGTTCAGACACATTTATAGAAAAGATCATGTGAAAGTGTTCAGCAGGAAGGCCGCCAGCTGCAAGCAAAGAGAAAGAACTCAGGAGAAACAGTCCCATGGTCATCTTGATCGCAGACTTCTAGGTTCTGGCATCATGAGACTATGTGTTTGTATTGAAGCTTTCCAGTCCTTGCTGCCTTCCTGACCATGCCAAAAAGCTAACACCGTAATCATGCTTCTGAGTTTCTCTGGAGAAGACGAAATGATCTGTGTAGCTTACATTCAATTCTAAATTGAAAGTAGAAGATTTTGTATTATAATCTTTTTCCCTTTACACAGACAGAACACAGCTGTGGTGTACGATTATGACTAGCAGGTAGTGTTCAAGTAAGGAAAAAATATGTAGTGTGGGGAAGTGACAAAGGGGGGATGCCTTGGGGAACTGAATGACTTCACAGGAGCCCCACCCAGCCAGCCAGAGCCCTTCAAATCAGGCTAGTATGCAAGAGGAAAATAAATGTTTATTTAAGCCTCTGAATTCTTTTCTGTGTGTCTATATCTTAAACTTAATAAATTATTATGGGATGAGAGTGTTACATATCCATTTTAAATGTTTATTTATAACTCTATCCATGATATATTGCAGATATACATAGTAAACAACTAGCACTTATAATTAAAATATATAAAAATATAATGTTTATATATTATATATATTCTATTATAACACAACTGCTATTTTCATTGCAATTCAATTTTCATTATAGTTTTAAAAGTAATATATTCTGAATATGTTCTTTGTTTTTTCCTTTTCTTGGCCATCATCAAAAGTCCTTTCTAAACTATTATTAAATTGAGTTTCATCCTTCTTGAAGATCATATTAAAAAAGACATCAGGAATGTTGCCTGATCTCCTTTCTAAATCAGAAGAACAATATTCACCCACACTCAGTATCTGGCCACCTTTCAAGACATTTGGGAGTATTCTGATTGCATCTATTATCAGTAGTATGAATGCATTGTGAATCCGGGACATGTGATGTTAAATGCTTATAGATTTTTGCATGTTTATTTTTGATGATGTGATATGATTTCCATCAGACACTAAGGAGCATTGATCATGACATTGGGTAAATAATACCCATTCTTATTACTTTCTTGACTTTCCAAGTAGTTTGTGTCATTTTAAAAGATTTTTATTCAGTATACAAAGCTGTTTTTAGACTTATATTTGAAGTCAGAATTCATCTCTCTTCCCAATACAACATCATGTAATTTCAGTGCTTTTTTGTAACATGTGTTTTCTGAAAAATGTGCTTTAGTGTTCAGAACAGAAGAACTGCAACCAACATAATGATAAACTTTTAAATGAAATTGTGAATCAATGTTATATTATATGCTTATTAATCTTCAGTTTTTTCATTTTGATGTACTTGAAGTTAATTGTCATTAAATAAGCCTCACAAATATGTGTTCAAAAGGACCTCTGTCAACAACTACAACATAAGCATTTTCTTGTTTTCTTTCTCTCAATAATAGTATAAGTTTAGTGTGATTGCATGTTGGTAATTCCACCGGCTGGATACTGCATTAAGCCATGTGCTTGTTGCCTGTTTGTGGTAGGCTTTAATTTATTAGTATCCAAAGATTCCTCACATGCTGCTTAGTCCCACAAATCTGGATTTTTCTACATAAAATTACAACTCCCATTTTGCTCTTAACTTTTTTTCAGTTGATGACTTTTCTATAAACATCAGTAGGATTTTGAGGTTGACATTTTCCTCTACCTATTCTTAATCTTCTTTTTTGCTGTCTTCCTTCTTTGTCTCTTTTTCATATATTTCTGAGAGTGTAGAGGGTAACGATTCCTGCAAACTGTTCTATTCCAAAGTAAATCAGATAAGGGAGCAACTGCAAATTTCTCCTATAGTTTTTTTTTTTTTTTTTGTGTGTGTGTGTGGTTTGTCTAGTGTTTCATTGGAATAATAATGCACTGATGACATGGAAACTTTAACATGGAAAAAAACAGTATTTACTCTTAGAATTTAAACACAAATACACATTATTTCCATTTTTTGATTTTCTGGATCCCAGAGAGTTCACTCTTGTTTATTAATGTTAGAATTAATTGAGTAATTGAGCATAGTTTTCAGTGAAGAAAAATGCAAATAAAATATTTGATTTGAGTGGTAACATTGATAAATAATTTTTTATTTTTATAGATTTTTATTTTTATATAATTTTATTAACTTTCAACGAAAGTAATTTATTTCAACTATGAGTAGAGATCACTGTAGTTCTAAAACATTTCCTCTGACTTTTACTCTTACTGAATTCTATCTTTAACTCATCCAAATAGGTTTGGTTATAGTTTTCTGGATCTATTTTAAGTTGTACAAATTTGCCATTGACAATTCCAAATTTTTGCTTTTTCTGAAAAATGTAAGCCATGCTTTGAATAAGCATCCTGACATATTGTCCCCAAAGAGTATAAAAATATTCTTCTGTTTACAGTTAAGAAGTGAAGGAAAACCAGATGTCTACCAACTGATGAATAGATAATAAAAATATGATGCATATATAATATGTATTTTACTTCAGTTGTAAAGGAAAACAAAATAAAAAGTACAGAGAAATGGATTGAGTTGGAAAAGATTAAACATTATCCTGACTGAGTTAAACCAGACTCAGACAGACAAAAACTCTCTCTTGCATGTGGGTATTCCAGGAAACAGGAAAATAGCCTTGGGGAGAGAGACAGAAGGAGAGGGAAAGTAGAAACTAGATGTCAGATAGTATTAAAGAGAAAGTTAAATGTTTATGGGGGGAAGTTTAAGTAGAGAGTGGAATAGGAGGGGTTTGAAGGTAGCATATCTACCACTAAGGATATGTGAAAAACATATATGTGGAAACCTGGTTTATTAGCTTTCCAAAACTTTATACTTTTTTTTAAAGCAGAGTTTAATTGGCTTTCCTCTCTATAAGGCAGGGGTGGCTGTCCTCTACCCAGAAGCTATAGATAATTTTTTAAATAGATAAATGGCACTGTCAAATGAGGAATCCATCCTCAGGATAATTTGTTCAAAAGGGGTTTAGATAGTCCCTAAGTCAACAGCATAGGCTATTACCATAGATTTTTATTGTTTATTCAAACAAGATGGTAAAATCTTATTCCTGCAGAAACCACATTTTTTTTTTTGGTTGCAAGAATGGAGAAATTTTGACATTGAAAGTTGATATTGAACTGGAAGCTTCCTCCTTATTGGCTGTGTGTATGTGTCTGTGCGCGCGGGCGCGCATGTGAGCGTGCATGCTGCTGGTGGAAATTCATTGTTTAACTTACACAACTTTCATACTTAGGAACTACAATAGCCAGGCAAGCTATGCCCACCTTATAAGTGGTAACCAGCTGCTGTCTACTAGTTGAATTTAATACCTGTTCTATAAAACAGATCTCATACCCATTACTGTCAAAACAATGCCAATAATAATTACCCAGGTACATCAGAGGCCCAGGGGCAGAACCTACCACAATTGTGCTGCTAAATGGACATAGCTTACTGCAACTCTCAACCCTCACTAGAGAAGCTTCATTTTTTTTTTGCAGTAGGTGTCATTTAAAACAGAGATACTTCTACATGTTGATATCCAGTTATGCCAGCACCATTTGTTAAATATGCTTTCTTTTTTCCATTTGATTTTTTTTGCTTCTTTGTCAGAAATCAGGTATTTGAAGGCGTGTGGATTAATATCTGGGTCTTAGATTTGGTTCCATTGGTCCTCCTGACTGTTTTTATGTCAAAACCAAGCTGTTTTCAGTACTTTACTTCTGTAGTAGAGTTTGAAGTCAGGGATTGTGATGCCTCCAGAAGTCCTTTTATTGTACAGGATTATTTTGTCTATCTTGGGGATTTTGCTTTTCTGTATGAAGTTGAGTACCATTTTTTTGAGGTCTGTGAAGAATTTTGCTTGGATTTTGATGGGCATTGCATTGCATCTGTAGGTTGCCTGTGGTAAGACTGTCATTTTTACTATGTTAATTCTACCTACCCAAGAGCATGGGAGATCTTTCAACTTTCTGATGTCTTCTTCAATTTCTTTCTTCAAACATTTAAAGTTCTTGTCATACAAGTCTTCCACTTGTTTGGTTAGAGTTACTCTGAGATATTTTATGCTATTTGTGGCTATTGTGAAGGATGTTTCTCTGTTTTCTTTCTCAGCCCATTTATCATCTGTGTACAGCAGGGCTACTGATTTTTTGAGTTAATCTTGTATCCTGCTACATTAGTGAAAGTGCTTATGAAAAGAACAAATAATCCAATAAAAAATGGAGTACAGACCTAAACAGAGAACTCTCAACAGATGGATCTAAAATGGTTGAAAGACACTTCAGGAAATGTTCAACATCTTCAGTCATCAGAGAAATTCAAATCAAAACAACTCTGAGATTCCATCTTACACCTGTAAGAATGGCCAAGATCAAAAACACTGATGACAACTTATGCTGGAGAGGTTGTTGGGTAAAGGGAACATTCCTGCATTGCTGGTGGGAATGTAAGCTGGTACAGCCCTTTTGGATGTCAGTGTGGTGATTGAGGTAGGTGGGTCTTCTGTCTATGTGTTACTAACTATGTGGTTATTAAAGAAACTGCCTTGGCCTTTTGATATGCCAGCCCTTAGATGAGTGGAGTAGACAGAACAAAATTCTGGGAGAAAGAAAGCAGAGTGAGGCAGATGCCATGATTCTCCAACCCGAGAGGGATGTAGGTTAGGATCTTTCCTGGTAAGCCACCACCTCGTGGTGCTACACAGATTATGAGAAATGGGTTAACCAAGATGTGAGGATTAGCCAGTAAGAAGCTAGAGCTAATGGGCCAGGCAGTGTTTAAATGAATAGAATTTGTGTGTTGTTATTTCGGGTGTAAAGCTAACCATGTGGGAGCCGGGTGGGATGAAAAGCAGGTCTGCTTGCTGCATCACTACAGGTGATTTCTCAGAAAATAAGGAAACAACCTTCCTCAAGACCCAATAATCCACTTTTGGGTATATATGCAAAGGATGCTCAATCGTGCCACAAGGACATGTGCTCAACTATGTTCATAGCAGCATTGTTTGTCATAGCCAGAACCTGGAAACAACCTAAATGCCCCCCAACCAAAGAATGGATAAGGAGAATGTGATACATTTACACAATGGAGTACTAGACAGCAGAAAAAAATAACATCTTGAATTTTGCTGGCAAATGGATGGAGCTAGAAAACATCATTTTGAGTAAGGTAACCAGACCCAGAAAGACAATTATCACGTATACTCATTCATAAGTGGTTTTTAAACATAAAGCAAAGAAAACCAGACTACAAGTCACAACCCCAGAGAGCTTAGACAACAATGAGGACAATAAGAGAAACATACATAGATCTAATCAATATGGGAAGTAGAAATAAAGGCAAGATTTCCTGAATAAATTGGGAGCATGGGGACCTTGGGAGAGAGTTGAAGGAGAATGGAAAGGCAGGGAGGGGAGCAGATAAAAATGTAGAGCTCAATAAAAATCAATAAAAAAGTAAAATAAAATAGAGATCCACAACTAGTCAAACCTAGATGTTAAACCTGTAGAGTTCTCAGCCCTAAATGTGACATCTATTTTTTTCTATTCCCTCTAACACTCAGGTATCATTGATGAAGAGGGAGTGGGAAGTTTGTAAGGACCAGAGGTTGTGGAGGACTTTGAAACAGTTTTCAGGACATGGCAGAACCGTTGTATACATGAACTCACATTGGCTGTTGCAAAGAGCCACTTGTTCTTCCTGGCCCCCCAGAACCAAAATAATCACACAGAAACTACATTATTTAAAAACACTGCTTGGCCCATTAGCTCTAGCTTATTATTGGCTAATTCTTACATATTAATTTAACCCATTCTAGTAATCTGTGTGTTGCCACATGGCTGTGGCTTACCAGCTAAAGTTTCAACCAGCATCTGTCTCCAGTGGCTTCATAACTTTTTCCTGACTCCGCCTTTCTTCCTTCCAGCATTCAGCTTATTTTTCCCTGCCTACCTAAGTTCTGCCTTGCTATAGGTTCAAAGTATTTTATTTATTAATGGTAATCACAGCCTACAGAGGGAACTCCCACATCACCTCCCCTTTTCTGTATAAATAAAAAGGAAGGACTAAAAAGCTATGGAGAAACCCTGTCTCGAAAAATCAAAAAATAAATAAATAAAATAAAAATAAATAAACAAATAAATACAAAGGAAGGTTTTAACTTTAACATAGTAAAATTACATATAACAAAACAGGTATCAAACAAGACTTACATAACAACAAGCCACTCAAAATTCTAGCATGGGAGGAGATGGGGCTGAGGAAGCCCCACCCATAAGAGTTGTTGAAGTTGAGGGCTGCTTAGGGAGCAAAGCATAAGTTTTCTTCTTGGATGAGAACCCCGGGTAAGTTTCTCATGTTTGTGGATGGCTCAGCACATTCTTAGCACTAATTGAATTCAATTGCTAACAAGAGGAGTGCATGGAAATGACAGAAAAATGTCCATGAGCGGTATGACAAGAATTAAAGTGGAGAGACTCATGGTGGGGTTGATCAAAAAAATCAAATAAATGCATGAAATTATCAAAGAACAAGCTAAAAGAAGTCTGATAACTATTAAGGTTAAAATAATTCCTAGATTATAAATGTCACTTTAAAGAAAGCTTAAAAATACATGCAGAGCACTTAATTTGTCTTGAATTTATCTATAAACTTAATCATATCTGAGTTTATCCAGATAGAAGAAACTTACCTAGGTTCTGAAACAAAACTCATACCGAATTTCTGTCAAAAGTCAAACTTTTCTACTAAGGTGACTAGATGATTGAGATACCTTACGGAGACATATGTTACTTCAATTGACATATGCCTTTCTTTTCAAGTATGATAAATGGATCATTAACATCCCGATACGGAATAATGCATCATGTGTATTATGACATGAGAAAGTTGAGTGTTGTGAGCATTTCTGGAAACTGAGCTATAGGGAAGAAGGGGAAATGGTAGACAATGTTGAGATTCAGTTATCAGATTTCTACAGAACAAACAAATATTGTTATTTTAATATTATGTAATTCACTTAAAATAAATGTTGAAAAAATGAAGCACGTTAACAGTACTCACAAAATAGACAAAACAATGGTAAACAAAATAGCTGATCAAGTTGGGGCCAAAAAATTACATAAATGCATAATTAAATGCCCTATTTGTCTTAGATATATGTTCTGTTCTTACCATTTATCAAAATAAAATTTTGATTCTTCTAATACACTGATAAGTATGTTTCCCTTATTCTCTTTTTGTGGTTATTAGTATATTGATTTATTGATTACACAACATTTCACATCCCACTCACCTTTATTCTTTACTTTAGCACCAGCTTTTCTCGCAAAGATTAAATAGTTTTAAAGTGATAAAAATGTGTAATTTGAAGAAATCTTTTTTGAAAGAATAGCTACAATGGAGAAGGCATTTTGTAGGTGTTTTTCCATGTGTACATCTTACTGCACCCCCAAGGGAGCTTGGAAATTGCCCTCTTTTTCTGTGACTTGGCTCGTATCATCTTGTTTCTAAGGCTTGCTCTGGCTATCAAGGAGGTACTTGTTGCCATCTCCTACTCTGTTCAGGGAAAGGCATATTTTGTTAGGTGGCTATATTTCATATTCATCATAGCACTTATTACCACTTAGAATTACTTAACTATTTGCTTCTTTACTAATGTTTTTCCGTGTATGTTCTGTCGGGTAATAGCATTGTTTACGATGCTCAGTGCTGTTTCTGCAGTGCTCCAATTATGATTGATAATTAGTGAACTCTCAATACTTGACAATGCCATTTTGATTCACTTTTTCCATAATATATTAACGTAAGTTTTCTTTTTGCCATGAATTAATTTCACCAATATTTAAATTCAATATGTTTTATTTCTACTAAAAACTGCTTTTCCTCCTTTTCCAATTAAATCTTCAAAATTCTACTTGTGAAATAAGTTTTGTTTGTAAATTTGTTTATTTTCCACTTTGTATTTATGACCTAGACCAATGGGAATGTATATGAAAGTAGAATATGTCTTATTATGAACAATTTATTTCAAAACATGACGGTTATATAAGGAACATGCTTTATAAAAAGTTAATCTGTAGGATGAAAGGAGTTGCCAAGTTCCAGCATCAGCTCACATATGCAGTATAAAAAGATTTGCCCCCACGAGAGGGCCTTCAAAGGCTCATTTTTAGGCATTGTTTACTTCAACCACAGGCATTCTTTGCTTTGTTCTGCAGCTTGCTTAAATAACATTTAGATCTACATGTTTCTTTCTTCTGATATTTCTTTCATAGTTTCAGATCCTGCCATGTCCATTCAAATCAAAAATTGTCTGAAACTATCTAAGTCACAACAAATCTGCTGTGTGAATAAAATCTTTATGGAGAGCTGTGAGGTTTCCAAGGCACATGCATAATAGAAATTCAATATCACTTCATTTGAGTACAGAGAGCGCTACCCATAGCTGCATTTCAGAGACCCACAAATTGTGCTATGGAAAGAATGATTACGATAGAAAGCCAGGCCTGTGTGTGGGAGCCTGGGGAACGGATTCCACTGTCAGATCTGTGCATCACCTCAGGGTGGTGGGGAAAGTAGAAAAAGACACTCTGGAGATAAAAGTCATATTGGAAGTGACTAATATTGATTAATTTTGATTTTTATCACACATTCTCAGTGTAAGCTAAACTTAAATATACAAAATGACAATCTACAAAGCGACTAATGAAGTAGAGATTCTGCCATCTGTATTTCCAGCACCAACAAAATTGTTACCAAGAAATTATTACATGTAAATTTAAAATATAAATTTTATGCTTAAAGAATTAAGGATTAATTTCCCCTAGAAATAAAATGACATCAGGAAAATATCTGTGTGTTTCTCAGTAAAAGACCAAGAGGGGAGAAAACAATGAAGAAACACACAAATTGGGTTAAAAGAAAGATTACATTTTATCTTTTTGTCTTTTGGAAAGTGTCAAAACTAGCAAGGAAAATACTAATCGAGATTAAAGTGATTTTAGGTACTGTTTTAGTCAACTGTGGTGAAAGGAGTCTTAGTTGGATTGTGACCACTAAGAATATAAGTTATATAAAGTTAACTCAACTAAATTATATTTCTATTAATACTACCAACTTTGCAATTAAATTTCCAACTATTTTTTCTTTTTCTTTTCATTCATTCATTCATTTATTCATTCTTTTTTTTTTTTTTTTTTTTTTTTTTTTTTTTTGAGAGAGAGGATTTCTCAGTGAAACAATACTGGTTGTCCAGGAACTCATTTTGTAGTCCAGGTTGGCCTCAAACTCACTGAGATACACCTGCCTTTGTCTGCCAAGTGCTGGAATTAAAGGCATGTGCAGCCATTTCCCAGCCCAACTAATATTTTAGTTTAATATCCAAATAATAAAATAATTTAGCATTAAAATATTGAACCATGCCACTATAACAGGAAATTCTAAGTTAAAATAAATGGCCTTATGATACTCCTAAATTGATTCATGCATCATTTCTAAACAGTTAACTAAGCAACAAACTGCATCCTGTAAAATTTATAATTCTTAAAATTAAAGCTAAGGAGTCATAAGTCATTGTTATAATTGATCTTAGGATGAAAATGTTTGTACCATTCTCAGCTTGGATAGCTAGAGCATCTTTGTATACCTTAGACACAATTATCATTCTTTATAATTTCAAAAAGAAAATCAATATGAAATGATATGAGGATAAAGCAGTAATTACTGAGAATCTTTGTTATGTTAAACATCAAATTTAATTTACTGACCCAGTAACTGTTTTGTGAGAGTAGTGTTGTAATAAAAATGGTATTAGATGGAAATAAATGCGAAAATGAGACATTGATTCTTTTTTTTTATTGAAAAAAAAAATTTCAGCCTCCTCCCCACCTCCCATTTCCCTCCCCCTCCTCTCGCCCCTCCCCCCACTCCTCTTCTCCTCCCTCTCCAGTCCCAAGAGCAGTCAGGGTTCCCTGCCCTGTGGAAAGTCCAAGGTCCTCCCCCCTCCATCCAGGTCTAGAAAGGTGAACATCCAAACTGTCTAGGCTCCCACAAAGCCAGAACATGAAGTAGGATCAAAATCCTGTGCCATTGTCCTTGGCCTCTCGTCAGCTCAGTCCGGTGCTCCAGTGTGAGTCCCTGTCTCTATCTCCATCCATCGCTAGATGAAGGTTCTATGGTGATATGCAAGATATTCATCAGTATGGCTATAGAATAGGTTCATTTCAGGTTCCCTATCCTCAGGTGCCCAAGGAACTAACTGGGGAAATTGCCCTGGGCACCTGGTAGCCACTCCAAGTCCAAGTCTCTTGCCAACCCTTAGGTGGCTCCCTTAACTAAGATATGAGTTTCCTGTCCCCTATCCAAACTTCCTTTATCCCCAATCATCCCGTTTCCCCCAGTTCCCTTCATCCTCTCCTTCACACTTTTCTCTCCCCATCTCCCCTCACCCCATCCCACCCCACACCCAAGATTCCAATTTTTTGCCCGGCAATCTTGTCTATTTCACATAGCCAGGAGGATAACTATATGTTTTTCCTTGGGTTTACCCTCTTGTTTTGCTTCTTTAGATCACAAATTATAGACTCAGTGGCCCCTATCCATGGCTAGAAACCAATTATGAGTGAGTACATCCCATGATCTTCTTTTTGGGTCTGGGTTACCTCACTCAGGATAGTATTTTCTATTTCCATCCATTTGCATGCAAAATTCGAGAAGTCATTGTTTTTTACCGCAGAGTAGTACTCTAATGTGTATATATTCCACACTTTCTTCATCCATTCTTCCATTGAAGGACATCTAGGTTGCTTCCAGGTTCTGGCTATTACAAATAATGCTGCTATGAACATAGTTGAACAAATGCTTTTGTCATATGATAGGGTATCTCTTGGGTATATTCCCAAGAGTGGTACTGCTGGGTCCAGGGGTAGGTTGATCCCAATTTTTCTGAGAAACTGCCACATTGATTTCCAAAGTGGTTGCACAAGTTTGCATTCCCACCAGCAATGGATGAGGGTACCCCTTTCTCCACAACCTCTCCAGCAAAGGCTATCCTTGGTGTTTTTTTATTTTTTTTTATTTTATTTATTTATTTTTTTTTTGGTTTTTCGATACAAGGTTTCTCTGTGGTTTTGGAGCCTGTCCTAGAACTAGCTCTTGTAGACCAGGCTGGTCTCGAACTCACAGAGATCCGCCTGCCTCTGCCTCCCGAGTGCTGGGATTAAAGGCGTATGCCACCACCGCCCGGCTATCCTTGGTGTTTTTGATTTTAGCCATTCTGACAGGTGTAAGATGATATCTCAAAGTTGTTTTGATTTGTATTTCTCTGATCGCTAAGGAGGTTGAGCATGACCTTAAGTATCTTTTGGCCATTTGAATTTCTTCTGTTGAGAATTCTCTGTTCATTTCAGTGCCCCACTTTTTAATTGGGTTAATTATCATTTTAACGTCTAGTTTCTTGGGTTCTTTATATTTTGGAGATCAGACCTTTGTCTGTTGCGGGGTTGGTGAAGATCTTCTCCCAGTCAGTAGGCTGCCTTTTTGTCTTAATGACAGTGTCCTTTGCTTTACAGAAGCTTCTCAGTTTCAAGAGGTCCCATTTATTCAATGTTGCCCTTAATGTTTGTGCTGCTTGGGTTATACATAGGAAGCAATCTCCTGTGCCCATATGTTGTAGGGTACTTCCCATTTTCTCTTCTATCAGGTTTAGTGTGTTCAGATTGATATTGAGGTCTTTGATCCATTTGGACTTGAGTTTTGTGCATGGTGATAGATATGGGTCTATTTTCATTCTTCTACAGGTTGACATCCAGTTGTGCCAGCACGATTTGTTGAAGATGCTTTCTTTATTCCATTGTATACTTTTAGCTCCTTTATCGAAAATGAGGTGTTCATAGGTTTGTGGGTTAAAATCCGGGTCTTCTATACGATTCCATTGGTCGACTTCTCTGTTTTTATGCCAGTACCATGCTGTTTTCATTACTGTAGCTCTGTAATAGAGTTTGAAGTCAGGGATGGTAATGCCTCCAGAAGTTCCTTTATTTTATAAGACTGTTTTGGCTATCCTGGGTTTTTTGTTTTTCCATATAAAGTTGATTATTGTCCTCTCAAGATCTGTGAAGAATTCTGATGGGACCTTGATGGGGATTGCATTGAATCTATAAATTGCCTTTGGTAGAATTGCCATTTTTACTATGTTGTTCCTCCCAATCCAAGAGCAAGGGAGATCCTTCCATTTTCTGGTATCCTCTTCAATTTCTTTCTTCAAAGATTTAAAGTTCTTGTCAAATAGATCTTTCACTTCCTTGGTTAGAGTTACCCCAAGATATTTTATGCTGTTTGTGGCTATCGTGAAAGGTGATGATTCTCTTATTTCCCTCTCTGCTTCCATATCCTTTGTGTATAAGAGGCCAACTGATTTTTTGGAGTTGATCTTGTATCCTGCCACATTACTAAATGTGTTTATCAGCTGAAGGAGTTCTTTGGTGGAGTTTTTGGGGTCGCTTATATACACTCTCATATCATCTGCAAATAATGCAAGTTTAACTTCTTCCTTTCCAATTCGAATCCCCTTTATCCCCTTATGTTGTCTTATTGCTATTGCTAAAATTTCAAGAACTATATTGAAGAGGTATGGAGAGAGTGGACAGCCTTGGCGTGTTCCTGATTTTAGTTGGATGACTTTAAGTTTCTCTCCGTTTAATTTGATGTTAGCTGTCGGCTTGCTGTAAATAGCTTTAATTATATTTAGGTATGACCCTTGTATCCCTAATCTCTCCAAGACTTTTATCTTAAAGGGATGTTGGATTTTGTCAAATGCTTTTTCAGCGTCTAATGAAACGATCATATGGTTTTTTTCTTTCAGTTTATTTATATGATGGATTACATTGATAGATTTGCGTATGTTAAACCAGCCCTGCATCTCTGGTATGAAGCCTACTTGATCATAATGGATAATTTTTCTAATGTGTTCTTGGATTCGAGACATTGATTCTTTACTGACTGTTAGTGTTTGTATGTCAGATGCACTTTGAAAGACATATGTTGAATGTAATTCCCCAGTTTAGGTGTGTTTGGAGCTGGGGCCTTTGAGAGTTATGACGTCATACATGGATCCACCTGCTTGTGAATTTGTAAGTTAACTGGGAGTCAGGGAGAACTTCAGAAGTGGCCTAGTTGGAGGAAGCAAGTCATTTCTGGCGTGCTTCTGACAGGCATATTTTTTTCCTGCACCACCTCCACCCACCATTGTTTCGGAGCAACCACCTGGTGAGCAGTTTGTTTTTTCAAATTTTCATAATATTTTTATTGATTTTTATTTTGCTCTACATTTTCAGGTGAGCAGTTTTACCCTACTACTTACTCCTTATCTCCATGTTCTGCTTCACCATAGGCCTAAAGCCATCATAGATTCAAACAGGTGTAACTGTGAACTAATAATTTAAGTTGTTTACCTATGGAATTTTGTTATAAGGATGACCAGCAATGGGCACATACTTCACAGGACCACCCACGACAAATATTTCTCTCCTGTCAACTAGGTTTTTCTGATACTGCTTTACATTCATGTGTTAAAATCCTGCCCCTTGTGGGTAGTGATGGAATCAGGAGATGGAGTCTTTGGGGGAAATGATGGGCTGTCATGGCAAAGACCTGATGAATGGATGTACAGTGTCCTTATGAAATAAGATCAAGGGACTTTCCCTTCCATCGTGGAAGACCTGAGAGAAAGGCACAATCTGCACATAACAGAAGACCTTCGGCAAACACTAACTATTGGCATCTTATTCTTTGAATTCTCAACCTCAAGAACTGTGAGGAATATATTTCTATATTTTCTGAAGCACTGAAGTTATGCCATAGTGTTATTGCAGTGTGAATGAACAAAGATAAACTATTTTTAAAAAACTGATCTCAGGCAACACTATTGGAATTGTGCTTTACCAACAAATGAGAGAACATCTATATGCCATACCACCAAAGGCATTTAACATAGCTCATACTTAACTGGCATGTCATGTGTAATTAGTTTTGTTATTCAGTACATTCTACTTATCTACTAGTCCTAAACATCTGTAGGTACGCAGTTGTGATAACTCCAGAGACAATAACAATGACCACTTACATTTTCCTGATGCGGAATGGTGATTTATGTTATTTAAGGTTACTTACATTTCCCAAGAACTCTTCAAATGCTCCTGTGTTTCTGCTGGGACCTTGAGAAAGTGGTTTCCACCCCATTTACTATTTCAGAAGAACAAAATATTGATATGTATTTCATAGTGACCCAGTGGGGGAAGGATTAGTTACTTTACACATTAAACCACATAGAGCAATGGTCCCTAGCAAGTGCCTAGTAACCAGTAACTTAACAAATTTCAGTTAGCATTGCTCCTAGTTTGGATGTATAATTATGCTTAGGTATCTGAGAAGCATACTAGCTCAAACATCACACTGATAGTACAGTCTATTATTTCTATTTTGCAGATGTGAACACACACATAGAGACAATTCCTGTCTCATACAATGTCACACTGCTATTAAGTGGCAAAGGTTCAAGTCCTCCTTCAGCATTTCTGTAAGTCTCTAGATAAAATTCACATTTTAGAAATATGATGCAGAGATAGTCGGTTCTTTGAGTTTACCTATGCGTCCACTGCTGAAGAACCCTGTTGGTGAACCACCATGTCTTCGCAGGGCTTTGCTGTTCTCGTGCTTTCCGATTCCTGCTGCTTCCCAGTGTTGTGCTGCTGCCTGGTCAAGCAGACACTCGGCCTCCTCCTCTACTACGCCAGTGTCCTCACAGAAACTATAACGTTTTCTTTCTCAGGTCCAAGTGGAACATTTCCTCGGGAGAAGGCTTCTCCTTAGTGAGGTGGTTAACTGCCCTAAGCACCACTTCAGAGGTAGTCAACTTTCACTTTCTCCTTTGCGTTCCTAGATCAGGGATTTAGACGGTCATTGAATAAACCACGAGCACCCAGCTAACATACAGTCTTGCCGAGGACATGATTCTTACTGTGTTTGACTCCTTGAGATTTTTCTCTATCAGCTCTGGTTTATCAGAGGCACCTGAATGTGTACCCGAATCCCAGTATCAACATAACTGAAATTCCATACAAAAGCATGAACTCCTAGATTAAATATTTTTATTTTATTTTTTGTTATTTAGCTGAAAATTTATATTCCCACTTGCTCCCCTCCTTTTGTTCCATCCGTATTCCCCCAACCCCACCTCCATCTATTACTCAGAGAGGGTAAAGCTTTCCATGGGGAGTCAGTGAAGTCCAGCACATTGCTTTAAGGATGGACCAAGACCCTCACCACTATATCTAGGTTGAGCAAGGTGTCCCTCCAAAGAGATTGGACTCTAAAAAGCAGTTCAAACACTAGGGATAAATAGTGGTCCCACTGCAAGTGGCCCCACAGACTTCCCCAGATACACAATTGTCGTCCACATTCAGAGGGCCTAGCTTGGTTCTATGCTGGTCCCCCCCCCCCACACACACACACGTTGTCAGACTAGGGTCAGTCACGGTCTTAATCCCTTTGCTCCTCCCTCTCTTTGACTGGACTTTGGGAGCTCAGTCAATTGCTTCGCTGTGGACCTCAGCATCTGCGTCCATCAGTTGCTGGATGAAGATTCTGTGATGACAATTAAGGTAGTCATCAAGCTGATTGCAGGGGAAGGCCACTTCAGGAACCCTCTCCATCATTGCTTGGGGTCTTAGGGGTCATCCTTGTGGATTCCTTGTAATTTCCCTAGTGCCAGGTTTCTTCCCAGGCCCACAATGGCTCCCTCTATCAATATACCTCTTTCTTTGCTCTCTGTCTCTGTCCTTTCCCCATCTCGACCTTCCTGTTCCCTCATGTTCTCCTCCTTTCTTCCCTTTTTCCTCCTCCTCTCCCCTTTAGCCCTTCCTTCTCCCCCTGCCACTCCCAATTTTCTCAGAAGATCTTGCCTATTTATGTTAAAAACTGATGTTGTATCTCATACTTGCCTTTTAAATTTAAACTTTTACTTGTGTATAATAATTATACACATTTCTAGAGCATGGGTGATAATTTGGTACATGCATAGAATATGGTGTGGTAAATCAGAATAATCAGAATCTCTATCTCCACACCAGGTCACTGAGTTAAGGGTTCCTTTCCTTTAGTTCCTTTAAAACACTTGAAGTTAATGGATTATAACGTGTAACATTTCCTCAATATTATTTGTGCATATATGAAATATATATAACATATATGTATTTATAATTATATAATATGCCTGTGTATATGTAAATACATTACTCTATATACTTTTAAAATACATATTATTTGTAAAGAAATTTAAATACTATTTTGTTTGGTGATTCTATTCACATAGTTACTTAATATTAATGTACACATTAAGACTGAGTAATGGCTCAGTAAAGTGTTCAATTATAACAATGAAAACTTTGTTTGGATCCTAAGCACCTATAGAAAAAGTTAAGTGTGATGATTGTGTACCAGTAACCTCAGCATTGGGGATAAGGAAATGAAGAGCCATTGTCTTGCTGGCTAAATAGTCTTGTTGAATTAGTGAACTCCATGTTTAGTGAGAAACACTATCTCAAAAAGAGATAGTATATCATCCTCTGGCCTCCACACACACACACACACACAAACACACAAACACACATACACACACACAGAGAGAGAGAGAGAGAGAGAGAGAGAGAGAGAGAACACCTTATCACATTTTATAAAATGCCCAACTAACATCTTTCAAAAGTATAATGAACACCAAGTTTTCATATTATATTTTGGGTTTCATTTAAATATTATACATTTATTAAAATATGACTGTAATTCAAGAACTTGGATTAAACCAAATTATGACTTAGCCCATAACATGGTTGCAATTTAGAAGTAGCATAGTTTTTTTTTTCTATGTGTGTGGTGAAGTTCTCACAGTAGCCATTGTAGCCTGTTGCCATCTCATTGGTTTTTGCTGTGTCAATCAATCTGCTGTTCAGAGAAGACTGCATGCTTCTCAGATCTGGCCAAGGAACATGCTGACTTCCTTCTGACATCTGCTTTGGTTAGAACTGGGTGTGTGACACAAGTTGGGACAGTCAGCTCATGAACTTTTGTCTGAGGTATTTAGAGTACTGTTGTTCATCTTTAGCACCATGTAGTGAGTGAGAGTGAGGGAAGGCTTGGATGCTGAGTTCTAGTATTTTGATATTCTTAGGACATTTTGCTTGTATTTTCTTCTTTCCTTTTTCCCTTGAAGTTAATAGAACTTAATTGAAAAGAAAACATAGCCAAAGAATACTGGGAGGAACTTATCAACCCATTTAGGGAATGAACACTTAAAGTTAGTAATGATATTTCCCTCAAAATGTTTTCTGTGTGTTGCTCAAGATTACTCCTCCCTATAACTTTTCATTGAGTGTGGTAAACATTTACTCATGCTATTATTTTACAAATTGACTAACATATACTAATTGTACACACATACTAAGGGGTTTCATTCTAGTGCTTTCATACATGTTCTGAAGTACTTTGAAAAAAACCTCATCATGTTCTTTTGTTCTTCCCTCCCTGAGGTCTCTTCCTATAGTCTGATAGTGCCTCATTCCACTTTTTCATTTCTTTCTTTTTTAAATTTAGAACCAGATATTAGAGAAAACATGAAATTTCTCTTGTATCTGGCTGTTTCTACTTAACGTAATAATCTATTTGTTTTCTCTTTTGTCATTCTTTGTCATTTAAGAATTCGTTCTTTGCTCTCACAGAAAATATAGAAATTGAGAAAGGTTAACCATGGTAAACAAAAAGGTTATATTATTTTGCACATACATATGTAATATATATTTCTACTAACCTAATATATATGGCCAACTATTCAAGGTTCCATTGTTAACATTACTTTCACACCATTTTAGTTTTCTTGTGTGGGACTGCTGCATACTTTTCTAGTGAAACATTGTTTGCCAAAGCTCTGGCCATAATGTCAGTTTGCTTGGTTAGTTTAATTTATTTCACTTTTTATATTAAAATAATTACATGGTTTTCCTCTCTTCCTCTTTTTCCTGAAACCATGTCCATATACTTATATATTGACATCCCCCCTCCCCAAACGCACCGGCATGATCTTAAAGTCATGGCCTCGGGCTTCTATTTCAATTATTTATATACTCTTAGTCCATATAATGTTATTTGTATATATATATATATACACATATGTTTATGTATGTTTATATATATATATATATCTATATATATATATATATATATGTTTTCAGAGCTGACACTTGTAGACAGAAGTTTCGGTACTGCCTGTTCCCACTGCCATCCAGTCCTAACTAAACACAGAACTGCACTTTGGTTTCCTGGCCACCCAGACCTGAATAATCACACAAAAACTGTATTAATTACAAAAATGTTTGGCCAATGTCTCAGGCATATTCCTAGATAGCTCTTGCATCTTAAATTAATGCATTTCTATTAATTTGTGTATTGCCATGGGGCTGCTTAAGGTCCTTCTCCTTTGACAGCTACATGATGTTGTTCTGACTCTTCCTTCTTCCTCCCTGCATTCAGTTTAGTTTTCCTGCCTACCTATATTCTGCCCTGCGATAGGCCGAAGCAGCTTCTTTGTTAACCAATGGCAATTAAACATATTCCCAACATGCAATGGGGAATCCCACATCAAATCTGATTATTTGTCACTTCATTACTCATAACTTAAGTTTTCATTTTGCAGATTCAAGAATTTATAAATAAACTGAGCTGTATTAAATAACTTGCAATTATGATGTCTAAGTATTTGAAGCACAATATGTCAAGCACCTGTTTTAGTACCATCTCAGTTATGATAATGTATATATTTTTGATTTCTATAGTGTCCATTTAAAAATATTGTATTTAGAAATGTCTGATTTAGTCTCATTGTTGAAACAGTATTTATAAACATCCTAAGTTACATAGCTGACAAAAGTCATTCTATGATTTTTTCCATGTCACTAAGCAATTTAACTGAAAGAACTGAGTAGAGGTGCAATCTACCTTTAAATATAAATATTTTATAGCAGTAGCCAAATACAGTTTAGTTTTTAGCATAGTCACCTGAATTCCAAATAGAATTCTTTGCATTTATTTATATGATAACTTACTGGAAAGATTAAACATTTTTTTTTTTTTTTTACAAATACTTTCTTTTCCTTTACATCATGATGTTACCTATTCCTGTAAAAACCAATAAGTCAAAGGGAAAGGATTATTTTATGCTGGGAGCCGATTCGAGTGGCCGCCATTACAAGATGGTGCTTGGCCCCGGCCTCGCTTGCTGGACAGCTCCATATTAAGCAATGCAGTGGAACCGTGCCTCTGGTATGTGCAGTGATGATGATGTGCTTAGGGCCAATCCCGTGGCCAGGAGCATCGGCAGGCGCGCATCGGCCAATCCAGGCACGACTCATTCCCTTACCCCCATATAAGCAGCTGCCGTTTGGCGCTCGGGGCCCCTCGCTTCCACTCTCCCTTCAACCAAGAGGCTCCAATAAAGCGTGATTTGGGAAGAATCCTCGTCTGGTGGTCGTCTTTTCCTGCTGGTCAGGGAGTTCGTCGCAATTTTACTTCATATTCAAACAGAAGTTCTCATGTTGACTGTGAACCAGGAAATTTTCTGAATATTATATTAACTGTTTTGGAGCTAGCAGTGTAAATGAAGACATAGATAAAAACATTAATTATATTTAAAATTTAATTAGAGGAGGAGCACACACACACTTGAACACACACTGACATACACACATGACACACACACAAGAACATATACACATACACGTAAAGACACATGGACACACATGCAACCATGGACAGAAACACGTGCGCACACACACACACACATATACACACATACACACACAAAAGTGAGCATGTATACATGATATAGTAATAAATAATATTTGAAATATAATAAGAAAGCTGACACAAATAGCTATTTTTCTCAATTTTCAGAAAAAATAGTAGATTTGGATGTTCAGTAGCAAGTAGCAGAGTGTCCCAGAGTAGAGCAAAAGTCTGCTAAAAGGCTTTGAAGTGGGAAAAGCCTGGAAGAGATACCTGAAAGTAGTTTAGGTGACTAATGCATGAAGTGGGAGTGTTAGTGAGATGGAGGCTTACAGAATGACAGGGGTTATTACAAAAATCTTAATTTTCTTGCGGATATATAAATAAACATGACAATAAGCAGAGGGTGGGCTAGGGACTAGGTTTTTATTTTATTTTTTTATTAATTAATTTATTTAATTATTAAAGATTTCTGCCTCTTCCCCGCCACCACCTCCCATTCCCTCCCTCCCCCTCCCCCAATCAAGTCTTCCTCCCTCCTCAGGCCAAAGAGCAAGCAGGTTTCCCTGCCCTGTGGGAGGTCCAAGGACCACCCACCTCCATCCAGGTCAATTAAGGTGAGCATCCAAACTACCTGGGCTCCCACAAAGCCATTACGTGCAATAGGATCAAGAACCCATTGCCATTGTTCTTCAGTTCTCAGTAGTCCTCATTGTCCGTTATGTTCAGCGAGACCGGTTTTGTCCCATGCTTTTTCAGACCCCGGCCAGCTGGCCTTGGTGAGTTCCCGATAGAACATCCCCTTTGCCTCAGTGTGTGGGTGCACCCCTCGCGGTCCTGAGTTCCTTGCTCGTGCTCACGTTCCTTCTGCTCCTCCTTTGGATCATGAGACTTCAGTCCAGTGCTCCAATGTTGGTCTCTGTCTCTGTCTTCTTTCATCGCCTGATGAAGGTTAATATTCAGGAGGATGCTTATATGTTTTTCTTTGGGTTCACCTTCTTATTTAGCTTCTCTAGAATCACGAATTATAGTCTCAATGTCCTTTATTTATGGCTAGAAACCAAATATGAGTGAGTACATCCCATGTTCCTCTTTTTGGGTCTGGCTTACCTCACTCAGGATAGTGTTTTCTATTTCTGTCCATTTGTATGCAAAATTCAAGAAGTCATTGTTTTTTACTGCTGAGTAGTACTCTAATATGTATATATTCCATACTTTCTTCATCCATTCTTCCATTGAAGGGCATCTAGGTTGTTTCCAGGTTCTGGCTATTACAAACAATGCTGCTATGAACATAGTTGAGCATATACTTTTGTTGTATGTTTGGGCATCTCTTGGGTATATTCCCAATAGTGGTATTGCTGGGTCGAGAGGTAGCCCAACCCCGCAACTGACAAAGGTCTGATATCCAAAATATACAAAGAACTCAAGAAATTAGACCGTAAAAGGTTAATCAATCCAATTATAAAATGGGGCACTGAGCTGAACAGAGACTTTTCAACAGAAGAAGTTCAAATGGCCAAAAGACACTTAAGATCGTGCTCAACTTCCTTAGCAATCAGGGAAATGCAAATCAAGACAACATTAAGATACCATCTTACACCGGTCAGAATGGCTAAAATCAAAAGCACCAATGATAGCCTCTGCTGGAGAGGTTGTGGAGAAAGGGGCACTCTCCTCCATTGCTGGTGGGAATGCAAACTTGTGCAACCACTTTGGAAAGCAGTGTGGCAGTTTCTTAGGTTTTTAATATGAAAATAATTCTAGTGAGATACATTATTAGTACTTTGACAACTAGTAGTGGTGGAGTGTAGTGGGAGCTGCGGGCTGGCATTCTTACCACCCAGCTCCCAGCCGCCTGGCTAGTTCATGCCCCAAAATAACAACACACAAACTGTATTCTTTTAAACACTGCCTGGCCCATTATATCTAGCCTCTTCTAAGCTAATTCTCACGTATTAATTTAGCCCATTTCTAATAATCTGCGTAGCACCAGTCTTACCGGGAAAGATTCAGCATGTCTGACCTGGCGGCTTGCTTCATCGCCTCTGCCCCAGAGAGAAGAGGAAATGGCATCTGAACTCACTTGCTCTTCCTCCCAGCATTCTGTTCTGTTTACTCCACCCACCTATGTTCTAACCTATGAGGACCAAGCAATTTCTTTATTAATTAACCAATGACCTTCCTCCATCATTTCCCCTTTTTCTGTTTACATAGCAAAATTACATATAACAAAACAGTTATCAAACAAGAATTACAATATTTACATCTATTTTATATTTTATCATAACAAAGGAAAACTATAACTATCTATCTATTCTTCAACTCCATCAAAGACTCCAGAAGGATATAATATTACCTAAGTAAAGGAGAAGTAAGCAACTTACAAAACTCTAGAAATCACAGAGACATCTCGCTGCCTGGACAGCCACCCAAAGTTCCTCTGTACCATTGGGGCATCCATCTTTGGCCTACAGGCTCATAGTTTCCAGTAGACATTTCCATGAAACAGGAAATTTCAAAGGCAGTTCAGTCACTACCTGCTGTGTCCTGCAGAATGTCTCGCAGACTCCTTCATGAATCAGGAACCCCGAAAGATCATCTCACCTTTAGGCAAGTTCAGCAGTCCTCTCTCTCTGGATTCTCTGTGTCCAGTTCATGCAACAATCCAGGCAAGAGCAGTTTTCTTGCCCAAATGGCTATCAAACTCCATAAGGATCCTCTTTGATGCCCATCTTTTTCTTGAAGTAGATCTGTGCTGTCAGGAACAGAGTGTCTCATTGTCATGAAAAGTCCTAAGTTATTAAAACATTTAAAATGCCATATTCTCTAGCCTTTGAAAGATATGGTGAATGCCTATCTGAAATATATCCACACACATCTAGAAAATCTAACTAACATGACTACAAACTTGACTATTACAGATGATTATCTATTAACAACCTATATACATTACATTTTTACATGAGCTACACAATCACAATACCTTAAGATCAGAAATACATATACACATAACAAAATTGACCTTAAATTTATATCAATAAGGTCAAATCCATACCAATGCAAATTATTCATATCTATATCACATCCCCCTTTAAATGTAAAAGAACATTTATAAACAGTATTTGGGAATATGGGTGCAGTTATTTCTCTCCAAACTGCTTCCTGCTGAATGGGAGCGCTGTTATTCAGGTCTTTTACGGGATAACCTGTCTGCTAGGTTCATCTCAGTTGGCAGTTGAACAAAGTAATTTTTTGAGGGTGTTCACAGCAACCTTTCGGGAGGGCGTGGTCTATCATACCATATTGGGATAGAAGTAATCCACAGGGTCTCATCCTCTGTGAAAACAAAAGAAGAGTGAGTACATCCCATGTTCTTCTTTTTGGGTCTGGGTTACCTCACTAAGGATCGTATTTTCTATTTCCATCCATTTGCATGCAAAATTCGAGAAGTCATTGTTTTTTACCGCAGAGTAGTACTCTAATGTGTATATATTCCGAAGAACATGGGATGTACTCACTCATAATTGGTTTCTAGCCATGGATAGGGGCCACTGAGTCTATAATTTGTGATCCTAAAGAAGCTAAACAAGAGGGTAAACCCAAGGAAAAACATATAGATATCCTCCCAGCTATGGGAAATAGACATGACTGATGGGCAAAAAATTGGAATCTTGGGGGTGGGGTGGGATGGGGATGAGGGGTGATGGGGAGAGAAAAGTGTGAAGGAGAGGATGAGGGGAACTGGGGGAATTGGGGTGATTGGGGATAAAGGAAGGTTGGATAGGGGAGCAGGGAAACTCATACCTTAGGTAAGGGAGCCACCTAAGGGGTGGCAAGAGACTTGAACTTGGAATGGCTACCAGATGCCCAGGGCAATGTCCCCAGTTAGTTCATTGGGGCACCTGAGGATAGGGAACCTGAAATGAACCTATCCTATAATCATACTGATGAATATCTTGCATATCGCCATAGAACCTTCATCTAGCGATGGATGGAGATAGAGCCAGAGACCCACACTGGAGCACCGGTCTGAGCTCCCAAGGTTATAATGAGGAGCAGAAGGAGAGAGAACATGAACAAGGAAGTCAGGACCATGAGGGGTGCACCCAACCACTGAGACAGTGGGGCCGATCTATTGGGAGCTCACCAAGGTCAGCTGGACTGCTACTGAAAAAAAACATGGGATAAAACCGGACTCTCGGAATGTGGCGGACAATGAGAGCTGACGAGAGGCCAAGGAGAATGGCACAGGAACTTTCAACTGGCGATAGATCGAGAGAGAGACAGAGACCCAAATTGGAGCAACGGTCTGAGCTCTTAAGGTCCAAATGAGGAGCAAAAGGAGGGAGAACATGAGCAAGGAAATCAGGACCACGAGGCGTGCACCCACCCACTGTGACAGTGGAACTGATCTATTGGGAGCTCTTCAAGGCCAGCTGGACTGGGACTGAATAAGCATGGGTTGAAACTGGACTCTCTGAACATGGCGGACAATGAAGGCTGATGAGAAGCCAAGGACAATGGCACTAGGTTTCGATCCTAATACATGAACTGGCTTTGTGGGAGCTTAGCCTGTTTTGATGCTCACCTTCCTGGGCCTGGATGGAAGTGGGAGGACCTTGGTCTTCCTGTAGGGCAGGGAATTTGGACTGCTCTTCAGTATGGAGAGGGAGGGGGAATGGACTGAGGGGAGGAGAAGAGGAGTGGGGATGGGGGAGGGGAGTGGGGGGAGGGGGCAATGTGTGGGAGGAGGGGAGGGAAATGGGAAACGGGGAGCAGTTGGAAATTTTAATTAAAAAATAAAATAAAATAAAATAAAATAAAAACAAAAACAAAAACAAAAGAAGAAACTCCTTTCCAAAGCATCATGGCCTTAGATCCAAATTTTAAAGTCAAGGTATTTTCAAAATATCTACGCTGGATTAGTTCAGCAGCATTTATAAACAAATATCTTTTAGCAGCTGTTGCTTCTTCCTCAGCATTCAAACAATTCAAACAGAGCATAATAGCATACAATATCAAAATTCTCTGTGTATTTTCCATCTTTTTGCAGCTTTATTTTAACCTCTATTTCGTTTATTTTTACTTTTATTTTATATTCTCTGTATATCTTTGTCCTGGAATAACTCAGTAGACCAGGCTGTCCTTGAACTCTCAGAGATCTGTCTGTCTCTGCCTCCCAGGCATTGGGATTAAAGGCGTGTGCTACCACACCTTGAAGTCACAGAGGTCAATCTCCCTCTGCCTCCCAAGTGTTGGGATTAAAGGTGTTTACTACCACACCCAACTACTCTCTTTCTTCCTTTTTTTGTTTTTTGCTTTAAGAACTTTAACTTTTAGCCTGCATATATTTTTAACACACTGTAAATCATTTAAAGGTTTTCTTTGTCTTTGAATCTCTTTTTACTGTATATTTCTCTTTTTCTGACCACAGGAGCCTTTAAATTACTCAGCAATATGGATAGGATTAAAGCCGTGGCTTTGGTGGCTGGATCCAGCCCATTCCTTAGCTTTCTGCCATGGCGAAGGCGTAAGTCACAAACAAATCCCACACCAGCTTGGAATTATGATTAATAGAATGGTTATTTATTAAAAGGGGAAAAGACTTACAGATCACTGTCCCAGACAACAGTCCTCTGCACAATCAGGAAGGGAGTCTAGTTGCCAGAAGCGGAGCAGGACGTAAGAGAGAGCGAGGAGGGAAGTGGCCGCTTTTTTAAAGAGAGAGAGACCATGCCCCAATGGGCTGGTATCTCAGCGGCTATTGGCTGGAGGAGCGGAAGGACCTCCAGCAACAGGGGAGTGAATATGAGGATGAAATGTGAAGTAGTGAATATGTAGGGTGAAATTTCTATTTTGATGTTAATGGAAATATTCTAATTGATGTCCAATATTATTAAGCCAAAATTTTCTTCTAAAAGTCCCATGAAGCAATAGCAAAACTTAAGTCCAGACTTCCACTGTCCATGACTCCCACTGTTCTTGGGCCATCTCTTTCAGGAAGAAGTCAAAGCATGTGTAGGATAATGTGATCATTCCAATGACCAATGTTAAGTACACCTTCCTGTGCATTATTGTATGTATGTGTGTGTGTGTAATAGGATAATCATAGTAGGATAGTCATTATTACTGAAGAGTTGTTCCATTGTCAAGTAGGAAGGAGTTAAATTCCTTAATATCCTCTGGATTGTAATTTCATAGAGACTTTCTGATCACATAAGAGTACTTTCTAACAAAACTTGGGAAATTCCTCTTGGGGTCTTTTTTTATACCCAAAGCAAAATTATTTTTCTCATTTGAATTTTCTTAATCTTTCTTTAACTCTTGAAACTTATCTAATGACTTTAATTTAAAAATGGTGACTTCCTATTGGTTTTTAATGACAATGTCAGTTTCAGAACAGTTCTAGTTTTCAAAGGAAGACAAAGGTTAATGAATTTTGTAAGATCCAAGTAAATGAGTTCTTCTAATTTTTATTTTAGCAAGCAGAGCATTTCTGAGTTGTAGAATATGCCCCCAAATATTCTTCTACAGTTCATGCATATCCTTGAAAGGCCACAGGCACCAGAAGATGCTCAGAGAGAAGTATTGAGGAATGGACGTAAGAATGTATGGGCTGCTGTATACTGGCTTTATGTTTACGTGATTCATGCATACATACTGGCTTTATATTTATGTGATTCAATCACACATATGCTTATTCCCTGGAAGATTATTTGCATTTACTTTGCACATCAAAGGTTTATTCTTAAACATGTGTAATGAAATATAGTGCTAAGAAGTATCTACTCTAATCAATTCAAATGACCTCTGAATTTCTGAGGTCAGAAATTAAATGTCCTGAGTAAACCTTGTCTTTGATTCTGGATCAGATTTTCACTTCTATTAAAATGATTATGTAACTACATAATATGGATGATGCTGTTCGTGGAGAATGGTGGTTATGTCTGGATCTCTCTGTGGGTTTAACTTGATAGAGTTAACTATGATTAAATTCTTAGCACAAATTAATGTCAGCCATTATCCTATCTCCATTTCTAGCAAGGGGTCGCTCTGGTTAGTGAGCATTAGATGTACCTCCAGGCCTCTTCACAGAATATGGAAACAGAGACTCACTAGATTAAAAAAAATAATGCAGGTATTTACCCAAAGATTCCAGATAGATTGTGAGGGTGATGAGGACTGCCGGATAATGAGGAGATAACCAATTGCATTGTTCAACACAATAAAACCTTTCTCTCTTGCAGATTCATTAGTAGAGGTTTCCAAGTTCTTCGCAGGTATCCATTGTTTTCTAAGTTCCTGTGAAACTGCGGACTAAATTTAAATGAGCACTTTACACGGGTTTGGAAAAGAGTGAGCCATTGAGTACCTGCTGTACCATGAGCAGTGCATTCTCTAACAACTCCATAAAACTGGCACACAAACACCATTTGTAAGCAAGAAAGAATTCAAAAAAAAAAAAAAAAAAAAAAGAAAAGTTTAAGTAAACTGCTCAGAGGTGCTGTAGGTCAATGGTAGCATGAAAGGGACCAGACAGGCCCAAAAGTCTGGTGTGCGCATGCATCCATTAAAGAGCAATTTTACACCCATGTTTATAGTCCTGAGGTTTGTGCAACAGTCTAAGTACATATACTGCAGCAAAACTCTGTGAGCATGATGCTGGAGAGAAGTGTCTGAGCATGGTGCTGGAGAGAAGTATCTTTGAGACTCTGAACTTTGCTGTTACTAGATACATCTTTCACTGGTTGCTTCAGACTTTAAAGCTTAGCAGAGATAATCAATAGTTGTTAAGACATTAAAATAAATCACTGTTAATTTACAGTGTTTTTACATAATGACTGTTAAATATGCTATTTCCTATTAGTATCACAATAGTTATTACTCATGGCATTTTATTCTTTCTCAATGAAGAAGTCTTTATCCCCCCACCCCCCCTTTTTTTTTTTTTAAAAAAAAATCACTATGTGAAATGAAGAACTGTAAGTTGAAAGGGCAAGAAAGAATTTAAGTGTAAATCTAGAGACCCAAAATTTAGATGGTAACAAAGATGGGTTTCACAGGAACACAGAACAGATCATGGTGATAAGGGGTGATAAGGGATAAAATTCATTATAAATGGGTTAAACTTTTAAAAATAAAGTAAATCCATCTGGACGGAACCTTCATCTGGTGATGGATGGAGATAGAGACAGAGACTCACATTGGAGCACCAGACTGAGCTCCCAAGGTCCAAATGAGGAGCAGAAGGAGGGAGAACATGTGCAAGGAAGTCAGGACCTCGAGGGGTGCACCCACCCACTGAGACAGTGGGGCTGATCTATTGGGAGCTCACCAAGGCCAGCTGGACTGGGACTGAATAAGCATGGGATAAAACCGGACTCTCTGAACATGGTGGACAATGAAGGCTGATGAAAAGCCAAGGACAATGGCACTAGGTTTCGATGCTACTGCATGAACTGGCTTTGTGGGAGTCTAGCCTGTTTGGATGCTCACCTTGCTGGACCTGGATGGAGCGGGGAGGACCCTGGACTTCCCACTGGGCTCTTCAGACTGGAGAGGGAGGGGGAATGGAGTGGGGGGAGCGGGAGAGCTTATGGGGGGAGGGGGAGAGGAGTGGGGAGAGGGGGACAGGAGTGGGGGGAGGGGGAGAGGAGTGGAGTGAGGGGAGAGGAGTGGGGGGAGGGCGAGAGGAGTGGGAGGAGGGGGAGGGAAATGGGAAGTGGGGAGGAGGCGGAAATTTTTTCAACAAAAAAAAATAAAAAATAAAAAAAATAAAAATAAAAATAAATAACTTTTTAAACAGCTAAGAAATACATGATATGGTAAAACTGTAACATTGACTTCAAGATCTTTCTAAAACATAAACAGAATTGCCAATCCATACATGGATCATTTTGCTCATTTCTAGCATAATACGTTTAAATTAGATTCATATTTTTGTTGCTTAATTAAGTTGATGTGAAGAAACTACATTTAATGATGGCTTTATTAAAAACATAGCATATTTAAGGGAAAACAAAGTGAGTTACTTATATTTGCATAAATATAATTGTGCCATATACGTTCTTCTCTAAGCTTTAAATAATGCTTTCCTGCCGCTTCATATTAACATTGCGATTGTACACAAGCTATGCAATCAGATGCTCGCTTAACGTGAGCAATTATAAGCTTTCTTGCATATATAGTAGCTCCTCAGGAACGAGCTGCATTTTCTGTAATGTCCGCTGTATTGTGTGCTGACTTTCTGCTGTTCAGCAAAGGGATAGAGTGGAAAAATAATTTCACACTGCATATAATGCATCTGCGATGAAGGAAACTTGAAAATTATTTAGTTACAGATTTCTCTGACCAGGCTTGCAAAATGGCATATATTATGTTAATGGGCAGGCTTTTGAAAATGAATTTGAATATTAAATGCAGTAAGTTTGGGTTGTGACATGAATAAAGGCATCGTTGGTACACAACTTAGAAACAGGTTTCCTGTTAACTCTTTCATTGCGGTTGCTCACAATCAGGCCTCGTGCTGGAAAGCTACGAGTGCCATATTGTTTTGATCTCTGAAAATTCTACTGCATTAAATGTAATGAAGGGCATACAGATGAGATCCTATTGTAGCACTGGATATGTTAGCCATATTCTGTGTTCATTTGCTTCATGTTGTTCGATGAAGAATAGTCCCTTTTTCATTGAAAGTTGTAAGTAGAAAAGAAATGAGCAAAATTCATCACCGTATTAATAGCGTGCCACATTTCAAGCTTTCATCTGAAAAGTCACACGTTTGTGTTGGTGTGTATCAGAATGTATGCTCTCCAGTGACTATTATATATTCAAATCAAATACCAAGCAGAGACCCCCAATTTACTATACAGTGGACTCACAGTGTTTAAATCTACAGAAAATGAATAGTTAATAGAGAACCTTTCCACCAAAGCATATTTTTATTGAAGGAGCAAAGCACTACAGTACACCGGATGTTTTAGGTCATTTATTTTGTTTTTGCTCTGGGTCATTTTACAAAAGCACTTCTGCTCTCTAGCGTTAAAATGGGAGCCACTCTACTCCCCAGATATTACCCAGAAGCACTTGGGGGCTCTTAATGATTAATACCATCACCGTCCAGCCACAAACCTTTCTGCCGCAGATAATGCCAGGCAGCAAGCACGCTTGACACTTTTAATGTATAATTAAGTAGGAAAAGTCAGCACTCAGTATGCAAATTTTTCAAAATGATAAATGATGCCATACAGCAGTAGGGATTGATTTGGTGTAAATGAAACTAATTAAGGAAATGTCAAACATAATTAATAAAACAGGTTTAAGCTGCAAAACATTGTCAATTGAATGAATGAGGAGGCATTGGCTCCCATTGTTTCTGCTTTATTTAGGGCTCGTGTTTAGCTTGTACTGTGCTCCTAAATGCACTCTCACTACCTCACACCCTCCACTACCAATTCCCAGAGAGGGGTAAAATAAATTTGCTTGTCTCTCCACTGACTGCAGAAATTAATTGCAGAAATCTTGTCCCATCCAAGTGTTACATTCACTCACAGGACATTAACATAACTAATTTGAAAGAGCCCAAATGACTGCATAATAGAGGACTGTCAGCATGCCTGACAGTCTTTGGTCATACCAAATTAGCTTGGGTTTCTAATTGAAAATTTTTTTCCTTCTACTCTTTTTATAATTTTTTCCTCAGCTATTCATTTTTGATAAGAACAAAGGTTTTATAATTTACAAAAGAGTGCTTGACCTATAATTACTAGGAGGAAATTAGGGGAGGTAGAGAAGTCAGATTTAGTCCCGGTAATGATGCTGGAGACCCTGCTCCCTCTAGGGAGCCTGAAGAATAATGGAATCTTCTATTTTTACGGGCGACCTGTGCACTGGTGCTGACTCTGACTGTGAATCCACTTCACTTTGCAGATCACTTGCTTAACACTGAAAGTGCCAGCAGAATGGCAGGCCATTACTCCAAATGTCATTCCAACCGGTGCCATTTCCACACGCCCTTCTCTTTCGGAGAGCGAATTGGGAAACATCTGCCAGTCCTCATATCACCCCCTTGTAAATCTTCCATGTCGAGTTATGCAACTTAATTTGTGAATCATTTGGGTAAATTAGGGCAAGAGAGGGTAAGGAGTTTGTCAAGAGGAAGAAATGCAAGGAATACTAAATTGATTTATTTGAAAAGGAACCCAATGGGCTTGATTTTAAAATTGTTACCTGCATGCTATGGCTATAATTTTATCATACTTGATATAGTATTCCAAGTCAGAAATCACCGTGTATTCTCAATTGAGAGAAGTCTCAATAGCACACACTTTCCTCTTAATTATGACATGAAATGACTCAATGTATAAGAATCAAGTCTTTTTAAACTTTGAATTATGACTTATATATTTAATATGGCATTTCAGATTAACTGGGAAATTGAATGGAACTGAAGTCAAAGATGTCACATGAAGGCAGGTTGGGTGTGCACATTTTTCTTAATTCCTGTAACTTCTGCTTCAAGTACAAATGCACAGCCATGGGTGTATTTGTTTAATACCTTGTTTATATACACTCTTATTTTTATAGCTTTAAAGTTTTATTCCAGAAGTAGAAATAAATTTTGTCAATATTGGTATGAGGTTGTTGACTTAGAATTCTGTAAGTTTTGAGAGCTAGTCTTTGATGCTTCCCAATAATGTCTCTAGGTACTCAGTACTGCCCAAATAGTTATCTCTTACTTTCAAACCTTGATTGAATGTATCCCTCTTTACCAAAACACGCATGATGGGTGTGGGCTCCTTGGTAATATCTTCTGTGTTCTGTAAGACTGTAAAGAAGGATGGGATTGTCCATTTGTACATCACCTTTAAATGGAGTGTGCATGAAATAAATCAGTGGGTTGGAGATAAGTCATGTGTCTCTTGTATAAAAGGAAACAATGTGCTTCTGGATTATCTCACCTTATGTTACAGAGATGAGTTAAAAGATCTTTTCTCTTATAAATTGCATATGATTTAATTCTAAGCCATTAAAAATAGAATTAAAGTTTTCTTAAAACTGGAAGTTAGGGCCAATTTTCAAGAAACTGGTGATCTTAATGCATAGCTAAATGAAGTGACTGAAAGCTGCCACAGTAGCCTAGTAATTCTTTTTTCTTCACTTTATGCTTTGGATCTGCGTTTGTTTGTGATGACTCTTCAGACTATATATATTACCCAGTGAGCTCCATGATTAATGTTATATCAATAATATTAGGTAAATACCCCGAGAAACCACCCAGGGTCATTCCATAGGAAGAGACTTCTTCATCACAAAATCCATGTCCAGGCTGGCCTAGACATATGGGGTATGTGAACTTAATATCTATTCCTGACCCTTTTCCTGCTCAACACTAAATAAACCAATGGTAGTGGGATCAAAGGAGGTTTTCCTCAAGGAAAACCAGGGTGTTTTTTATTGAAAGAAAAGAAAATTAAGGAAACATTAACAATAACAATAAGTAAATATTTTGCAGAATATACGCTAAAGTTTCTAACAGCAATATGTGTACAGGCATCTATTTCCTGTTCCTTATTTTATATTAATAACTTAATAAGAAATGGAAAAATGATGTTTATGTGAGTTAATGGATTATTTTGTTATATTAATTGCTTTAAAATTAATTTTAATTTTAAAATTAATTAATTTAAAAATTAATTTAAAAGTTAATTAATTTTCTTTTAAAGTTAAAGTTTGTTCAGAATGTTTTGTTATTCATAACACAGAGAAACATGATTTATTAAAGTGGCCTTTTCAAATACTTTTATATTTACAAAGGTTATGAAAATAGTGAAATGAATTCACATATCCTTATGTCAATCAAATTTTAGCAAGTTCTATACTCACAGTATTATCAACAGTAAACAACGATCACCTAGTGCAGGTGTAGTGTTTTAGATTTCACAGTACTATCAACATTAAACAGGGATCACCTAGGGCAGGTGTAGTCTTTTAGATTTCTCCACTACATAATTATAATTCTTACCTTCAATGAAAAGGCTAAATCTAGCACACCCTGGAAAGGAAAATCAATGCCTACATTTATGGGAGGAGTGTCAAGAATTTTGAAATATATCTTTAATTATCATTGTAACTTAGATGAAATCTGAAATCTAAAAGATTGCAAATGCATGAAAAAATAATTTTTCCTCCAAGTTTTTGTTTCTGAAAGTTTAGTTCTGAGGAGCTGGCAAGATGGCTGAGAACACTTGGATTCCTACCATTCACGTATAAGCTCACAACTGCCTGTAACTGCAACTTCAGCGTATCAGTCACCTTCTTTCTGCCTCTATGCATGCATGCACATGGTACACACAAACCCACGAAGGTACTCACATAAATGAGGAAAAAAATTAGTGTTTCATTATGCTTAGTAGATTGTTATAAGGTGTTACAAGATTGGTTTATCCCTTCATTCATTCCATTCTTAATTTTTGAATCTTTTGTAAAGACATTTAATGTTTTTATTCATGCACACACATATATTTACTTATGCCAATCTAGTGGAAAACATAAATGTAAATATCGAATTATTTGATTTCAAGAATTATAATGCCACACTAAACTTCTAAGTGTGGTATCTGTTTTATCAACTACTCCAGGGGCTGATTAAAAAGAATTCTAAATTTAAATCTCGATTATGCAACACAGAGATTCTATTATGAAACAATTCTATAGTTAGATATAAGCAAAGCAATATGAACTGATAAATAAAACACAAAAGAGTTGCAAAATAAAATCATAAAATATGGTTGCTTGAGTTTTGAAAATAATTAGAAAAATGTTCAACAGTTTTTATAGCAATAAAAACTCATGTGCAAAGTCTCTGCCCAGGCATCACTCCTTCCAAAAATTTTTATAATAATGTGTCAAGAATTTAATTGTCCAACATAAAATTAGAAAGAACCTTTTGACATTTGGGACAAACTTTAAAATCTAGTATGATATTAAAATTCTAAAGTATCAATAAGCATGATTGGAAAATAAAGATACTGTAATATTTAAAAAGAAAAGAAAACTCATTTGTAAAAGACATTGTTGAAGTAACAGAGACAAATTGTAAATTGGTTGAAATGATTAAAATTACAAATACAGTCGATCTATCTATCTAGAATATATAAAGTTGTCTCATTATAAATGAATTAGAAAACAAATAATACATTTAAAATATAATACTGTCAAAATGTACATGAAAATTATTTCAAACTCATGAAGCATTCAGAAAATATAAGTTAAAATCATTATTAGATGTTACTCCATGTATACTGCTAAACAAAAACACACCCTACCATTTTAAAAGATTAAAAGGCAAGGACTTAGTCTGTTCTATTTTAAAATATATATGTATAAAGATATACATATATGCATATAAGAACTTAATGAAAAGAGGCCATGGTCTTGAAAAAGAGCAAAACTGGGTGGATTTGGAGGAAAGATAGGGACAGAAGAAATGACATAATTATTTTAAAACCTTAAAATAAAATTGAAAAATGTTACTATTCCTGAAATAATTCTGAAAAATAGAAACTGAAGGAATATTTTCAAATCCTATTGGTGCAGTAATACCAAATCACATAAAGACCCAGAAAAATGGAAACTTATATACTGATTCTTTATGAACGTAGATGCAAAAATTCACAATAAAATCCTCGCAACCTGAATTCAAGAACACATCCAAGAGATTATCCTTTATGTTCAAGTTGGCTTCATCCGAGAGATGCAGGGTTGCTTTGATATATGCAAATAAATAAATATAATCTACTACATAAACAGATGAAAATATTGAATTCGAGGATCATCACATTAGTTATAGAAAAGGTAGATGACAAAATCAAACATCCCTTCAGAATAAAAGTCATGGAGAGACTAGTGACTCAGTGGATATATCTCAATTAACAAGGACAATTTACAGCAAGTCCAGCATCAAGCAAATTGGAAAGAAATTCTAAGCATTTTCACAATATCATGCTAGTGTTTTTACTTTCTCCATATCTACCCAATATATACCCAAAACATATAAACAAAAATCATATATAGATGCAGAGACCCATTCATTTGCACACTCAGGAATCTCATAAAGACACTAAACTTGAGTTATGGTGTTATATTATGAGACAGGAATCTTAAAAGATGTCATTTATGTTGTAGTAGTGACCATCTACTGCTGGGAATATAGCCTATCCTCAAGCATAGTTTGCTTCTCCAGTGAGATTTGCTTACAGAAAGTTAATTTTCATATGTGAGTCGTTATCACTTGGAGATTGCTTCTAGGTTAGGGAGAGGGCATGTGTTCACTTGTACTTTAGCTCTCGGACAGATTTATGCAGATTCATACAGCCCCTGTGTGTGCTGCCTCAGTTCCATGAGTTCATATGTGTGTAACAAACCTCGTCTGTTTTGCCTCAGTTCTGTGAGTTCATATGTGTGTAACAAACCTTGTCTGTTCTGCCTCAGCCCCTTGAATTCATACGTGTGCAGATCATTTTGATTAGAGGGCTTTGTTTCCTGAGTAACTCTTACATTCTTTCTGCCTCCACTTCTGCATGGTTCCATGAACCCTGAGGGGAGGGATTTGATGGAAAGATCATGTTTAGGGTTAATTTCCTAGGTCTTTCACTCTCTGAATAATATTCAGTCATAGATCTCTTGTATGTTTAGTTTCCTACAGAAGGAAGTGTTTCCCATGATGGCTGAGAAAGGCTCTGATATATAAGTAGAGATGAGTGTCATTAGGAGTCATTGTATTGCTGTGTTTTTTTTAGTAGAATGGCAGTATTAGATTTTCAGTTAAGAACTTCAGAAAAATCCTATCAACTACTCAGAGACTATTTGCAATTATACCAGACAGCAATCTTGAAACTTCACTATCATGTTAGTTTTACAGGATCCCATAGAAAGAACATTGCCCACATGGCAGTTATAAGTAATTCCTATTATAGGATATATTCCTATTTCTGTTTACAATAGTTCTAAACCTATGCAAAGTTATATTATTATATTGCATGCATGCATGCTTCTACCCTTGCTTAAGACATTTTGTATATTGATAAAATTTTAGGATATAGTTATCAGATTGCACTATACATTTCTACCTCTGATTAAGATACATTGATCATATGATTATACATTGTTTAACTTGTGATGTCATTGTTCTTATTTGCTGTGCAGTTGCTTAGAGATTGTTTAATATTCCAATATGAAGTCTTAGTCTTTAAGCTATATAGGTATCAAGAATTATAGGTCAATAGCCATCCATGTCTATCACACTTACAGTTAGACAAATCAGGTTATTTAGATACATAGAGATTGTATTTCACATAAATAATACATAAATACATAAACAGGTAATCTTTAGCCACTTCAAAGATCTGTAGAATGTGGCATTTAAATAATTTAGGGTTCTGTTTATATGAGACGCAATTGTTCCTGACAGCACCAATCTATTCCCAAGAAAATGTTGGGCACTGAAGACACTCCACTTGGAGCTTGTTTTCTTCTTGGCAAAACTGGCCTTTGGGCAAAAAACTGCCCATGCCTTGACCACTGACAAAATGCATGGTGTCCAGACAGGACAATCAGGATACATGAAAAAAGATGCCAAACCTTGCCAAGATAGGGTAAGATGGTTTTGAATTTTTTTCTGATTCTGAATATGGTCTGTCAGTTATTCTAGGTCTTGGCCAACATTGGTTGCTCCATCCAATGTTGCAAGTGAGACTTTGGGTGATTGTCCAGGTAGCCAGTTGTCTCTGTCATATTTTGCACATTTTTGAAGTACTTGATTGCACTTTCTGTTTACTCAAGTAATATTATTTTACATCTCAGGCCTTTGATGGAGTTGAAGACTAGATAGTCATAGTTACTTTCCTCTCATGACTTGCCCAAGCTATTCTAATACAAGACTTAGACTCCTTAGGATAGGATAATTATTGAAACATTTAGTATATGTTTCTTACTTGATATTGTTTATGCTGATTGTAATTCTAATTTATGTACTTGATATTTGTTCTTTTGTATATAGTTTTGTATTAAGCTTAGAACTCTCTTATTTAGACAATAGGGAGAGGTGCTGTGGGATCTCCTTCAGCCAATAGCCTATAAGATACCAGCCCACTTATGTTTGGTCTCTTATACAAAAGGGCAGCCATAAAGCTTACATGCTTTCTCTCGACTGTGGGGTTCAGTTCCTGCTCCCCATTCATGCAGAGGACTGTGATCTGTGTGTTTACTCCCAAATAAATAAAGAATCCTTTATTATACTCAATTCTGAACTAGTGTGTAACTACTTTGAATATAGCATCCATCTATATTACCCTAGGTCCCTGGCCTCTCTAGTTCCAGGTTCTTGGTCACTCATGCATTGTATGGGTATGGGATCCATGTCATGTAGTGAGTTTTAATTCAAATCAGATACTGGTTGTTTACTGTCATAAGCATTGTTTCATCATTGCTTTAGCATGTCTTGAAGATGTAACACCATTGTAGATCAAAGGGTTTTGTGGCTGAGTTGGTGTTAATATTTTATCTGTGATTTTGTGAAGAGCAACTTCCTGTACCAAAGACACTAACAAGAAGGAGTGAAATCCCTACATAAGCACAGTACTATTCCTCCATGTTCAGTGAGTTTTGTAGTTGTTATCTGTAATAATATGACCTTGCTGTCAGTTTGTTGAGGGCAACCTATTCTCTTGGCAACAACCTGGGCTGTTTGGGGTTTTCCATGGGATCTCTTTGTCCAAAAAACTCTATTATAGGTAACTTATTCTCTGTACCAGAAGCTTCATTTGATGAATAACAGATATCCAGTTGGAGCTCTTTCTGTCCTATTATTTGTGAATTTTATTTAGATTTACTTCATATATGTATATTTTAGGAAGCTTCTACTGTATTAGGTTTTCATATTAACCCTCAAATGGCTCAAATGGCCCTTATTTTTAGCTGTCTCCCTGTATTTCTTCCCTTATATTTCTCCATCCTTTCCTCATCTGATCCTCTCATTCTATTCTCCCAGCCATCCATAACTCTCTGTTCTACTTCCATTTCTTATTTATTCATGTGTCACAGACTCCTGTCCATATTTTGTTTTATATCTAACCTCTGTAGTTCTATGACTTGTTGCTTAGTTACCATTGACTTTACAGTGAATATATGTATATAATAGACATATTTGTCTTTCTGAGTCTGGATTAGTTCATGCAGGATGATTGTTTCAAGTACTACTCATTTACCTGTGAATATAATAATTTAGTCTTTTAAACTACTGAGTAGTAGTCTATTATGTACACACACCACATTTCTTTATCTAGTCTTCTATTAAGCAGCTTCTTGGATTCCATTTTCTTATTGTTATTAATAATACAGCCATAAGCTTGCTGAGCAAGTGTTTCTGTGCTAGGATTAAGCATCCTTTGGGTTCTGAGGAACTGCCACACTGATTCCCAGAGTGGTTGGACAAGTTTACATTCCTACCAGCAGTTGCTGAGTGTTTCCCTTGCACCTCATTCTTGCTACATGAGATGACATTTTTTAATTTATCTTATGCATTCTGACTGTGTTGGGAGCCCTGTGGCTTTGTATTAGATCAGCATATGCATGCTTATTCAACAAGTATCCATGAGGCAAGACCCATACAGATAGGTCTCTCACCTGACAAGAGCCAGTAGACCTAGGGATATCACAGGATGCTGCTGAGACCACAGGCCCTGCATACTTTCTTCTCTCTCATAATATTCATGATTTTGTCTGCAATTTTTGAATTTTACTTTGTCATTCAGGCATAGGAAAGATGCAATCATTCCTGGAAAGCCCATTTTTTTCTCCAATATTTCCTCCAAAATTCTTTAGGAACTGATGCTTCTCAGGTTTCTTAAAGAGAGGCTTAGGTGTACAGGACTTTTTGGCATGATAAGGGAACATTTAGAGAAAGACAAACTAATGGTATGCAATCAGCTTATGACAAATAACCCCTGTTTCTGTAAATATGTTTTGTTAAGTTGTGAATGATATTGTTGTTCTTGATAATGTGTGCCTTTGTTTATCACCTTTTAACTTTCTGAAGACAGCATGTGTCTGGTTCAAGCTAACAAAATGCTGAACATTGTTTTTTGGTTTAAAAGTTGTTTTGATGTGAAAAATGGTAAAAAAACATTTGTGACATAATTGTTTTTACCAAAAGTTAAAGTTGGATGGGGGAAAACAAGCTTGTTTTTGAAGTATAAATAAAGATGACTCAAATTATTCAGGCCTGGCCACTTCTGTGAAACTCAGCTGGTAGATTAACACTTCATTTCTTCAGTCAAAATCCTTTTGCTGTCTGAGAACCTGAATCCACGCTGTACCAGGACCATGGAAAGAGTGGTTAATATAAAATCTCAAAGATGTTTTGGCTTGCTTGCATTTCCCTGATGACTAAGGATGATGAACTTTACTTTTGTTTTCTTAGCCATTTGGGGTTCCTCTTTTGAGGACTCTCTGTTTATATCTCCCCTCAGTTTTAATTGGGTTACTATTTCCCTGATGTCTACTTTTTGAACTATTTTTATATTTTGGATTATTAGTCCTCTGTTGGATGTTTAGTAAACAATCTTTTATCACTCTGTAGACTGCTTTGTCTGAATGACAGTGTGCTTTGCCTTCTGAAGCTCTTCGGATTCATGATGTTCCATATATTAATTGTTGATTTTAGTGACCATACTAATATTCTCCTCACAATGTCGTTTCCTTGCCAATGCACTCAAAGTTATTCCCTACTTTCTATTATATCAGGTTTAATGTATCTTGTTATACATTTTGGTCTTCGCTCTATTTGGAGTTGAGGTTTGTGCTGGGTGATAAGTAAGAATCTATTCAAATTCTTCTATATATGATCATATAGTTTGACTAAAACCATTTATTGATGATGTATTTTTTTCTGTGTGTATTTCTGAATTCTTTATCAAAAATCAAGTGTCTGTAAATGTGTGAATTTATGGCTGAGTCTTCAGTTCAGTTTTCTTTAATCATCATGCATCTTTTGTACCAATACCATGCTTTTTTTTTTTTAAATTACAATAGCTCCATAGTACAATTTGAGGTTGGGGATGTTGATACCTCTAGGAGTTATTTTATTATTCAGGAGAGTTTTAAACTAAACTTGTGTGTGTGTGTTTTCTCATGAAACTGAAAATGTTTTTTCAAGATCTGTGAAGAAATGTGATGGAATTTTGATTGGGATTATATTGAATCTATAGATTGCTTTTGGTCTGATCATCATTTTATTATATTAATCATACCAATTTGTAAGTATGGTAGATTTTTTTATCTTCTGATATATTCTTCAATTTCTTTCTTCAGTGTGTTAAAGTTTTTTTTTTTTTAGTACAAATCTTTCACTTGCTTGATTAGAGTTACCCCAGAATATTTCATATAATTTAAGTCTAATGTGAAAGATGTTGCTTGTCGGATTTCTCACTGAGATGGTTTGTGAGTTTCATATAGGAAACCTACTGATATTTTGTGAGTTAATCTTTTTTATATATTTTTATTTTTCTATTCAAAAATTTCCACTTCTGAGCAGCCCCAACAGGGAACTCAGAAGTTCCTCACCCCCCTATCCCTCCTGGGCTCCCTGCAGAGACTCTACTCCCTGCAGACTGCCTCTCTGTTCCTATCCCACCCAGCTTGCATCCAGAACCCTTCTTCCTTCTGCCCCCTTCCTTCTTTGGGCACATAACACCACCTAGCTCAGCCTGTCTGGGCGCTGAGGGCGAATCCTCAGGGCAAACAGGCAGGCGGGAGTTCCTTTGTTTCACTGGCCTGCCTACACCAAGCAAGGTAGGCGCTTTGTTTACGAACTACCCAACCAGCACGGAGATCTGAGCTCGGTACCAGGAGAGCCATCATTGGGGTGAGTTTGTGACATGGCAGCAGCCCCGGACAGGGAACTCAGAAGTTCCTCACCCCCCCATCCCTCCTGGGCTCCCTGCAGAGACTCTACTCCCTGCAGACTGCCTCTCTGTTCCTATCCCACCCAGCTTGCATCCAGAACCCTTCTTCCTTCTGCCCCCTTCCTTCTTTGGGCACATAACACCACCTAGCTCAGCCTGTCTGGGCACTGGGGGCGAATACTCAGGGCAAACAGGCAGCTGGGAGTTCCTTTGTTTCACTGGCCTGTCTGGGCACTGGGGGCGAATCCTCAGGGCAAACAGGCTGGCGGGAGTTCCTTTGTTTCACGGGCCGGCCTGCACCAAGCAAGGTAGGCGCTTTGTTTACGAACTACCCAACCAGCAGGGAGAGCTGATCTTGGCACCAGGAGAGCCATCATTGGGCACGGAGATCTGATATTGTCACCAGGAGAAACATCACTGGAGCACCAGGAGAACCATCACTGGGGAGTACCATCACTGGGAAGGTACAACAGTAGGCAAGGAGACCTGATCCTGTAAAAGAAGATCCATAGGAGAGCATTCGGAGGAAGAGATGGGCAGGCACCAATGCAAGAATTCACCCAACAATCTGAAAAATAATATGAAACCACCAGAACCCAGCGACCTCACAACAGGAGGACATGAACACCTTAATCATGAAGAAGTAGAAAAAATTGACTTTATGAAAGTGATTGATGCCCTTAAACAGCATGTAAAAAAATGCCCTAATAGAAATGGATAAGAAGGGCCGGGCGGAGGTGGCGCACGCCTTTAATCCCAGCACTTGGGAGGCAGAGGCAGGCGGATCTCTGTGAGTTCGAGACCAGCCTGGTCTACAGAGCTAGTTCCAGGACAGGCTCCAAAACCACAGAGAAACCCTGTCTCGAAAAACCGAAAAAAAAAAAAAAAAAGAAATGGATAAGAAGTATAACAGAAAGTTTGAAGAATTGAGTAAATCAGTGAATGATACCCTAGGAAACCAAGAAAAAACAATCAAACAGATAATGGAAACAGTTCAAGTCTTGAAAACTGAAATGGAGGCAAAGAAGAAAACACAAACAGAAGGCTGGCTGGACATGGAAAATCTAGGTAAACGAATAGAGTCTACAGAAACAAGCATAACAAACAGAATACAAGAGATAGAAGAAAGAATCTCAGATTCTGAAGATACCATAGAGAAAATAAACACGCTGATCATAGATAACAGCAAGGCCAACAAACTCTCATCACAAAACATTCAGGAAATATGGGACACAATAAAAAGACCAAACCTAAGAATAATAGGAGTAGAAGAAGGGGAAGAAGTGCAGCTCAACGGTCCAGAAAATATATTTAATAAAATTATAGAAGAAAACTTTCCCAACCTAAAGAAAGATATACCTATGAAGGTTCAAGAAGCATACAGAACACCGAATAGGCTGGATATATAAAAAAAAAAACATCCCCTCGCCATATAATAATCAAAACACAAAGTACACAGAACAAAGAAAGAATATTAAGAGCAGCAAAGGAAAAAGGCCAAGTTACTTATAAAGGTAAACCTATCAGACTTACACCTGACTTCTCTATGGAAACAACAAAAGCCAGAAGGTCCTGGATAGATGTACTGCAGAAACTAAGAGACTGTGGATGCAAGCCCAGACTACTATACCCAGCCAAACTTTTGTTCACTATAAATGGAGAAAACAAAATTTTCCAGGATAAAAACAAATTTAAACAATATGTAGCCACAAATCCAGCCTCACAGAAAGTAATAGAAGGAAAATCACTAACTAAGGAGTCCAACAATGACCACAGTATCTCAGACAACTAGAGACCCTTCACCAGTGCAACTCGAAGAAGGGAAACACACAAAATTTACTACTAAAAAAATGACCGGAGTTAACAACCACTTGTCATTAATATCACTTAATGTCAATGGACTCAACTCACCTATAAAAAAGCACAGACTAAGAGATTGGATATGAAAACAGGATCCAACATTCTGCTGCTTACAAGAAACACCTCAACCACAAAGACAGACACCTACTCAGAGTAAAGGGTTGGGATAAGGCTTATCAAGTAAATGGACCTAAGAAACAAGCAGGTGTGGCCATACTAATTTCTAACAAAATTGACTTCAAACTTAAATCAATCAGAAGAGATAGAGAGGGACATTTTCTAATCATAACAGGAACAATTCATCAGGATGAAGTCTCAATCCTGAATATCTATGCCCCTAATATAAAAGCACCCACGTACATAAAAGAAACATTGCCAAAACTCAAGGCAGCAATCAAACCGCACACATTAATAGTAGGAGACTTTAACACTCCTCTCTCACCAATGGACAGGTCAATCAGACAGAAACCTAACAGAGAAATAAGAGAATTAATGGAGGTAATGAATCAAATGGACTTAACAGACATCTATAGAATATTCCACCCAAATAGGAAAGAATATACCTTCTTCTCTGCAGCTCATGGAACCTTCTCGAAAATTGACCACATACTCGGTAACAAAGCAAACATCCACAGTTACAAAAAAAATATCTGTAAACACCTGTATCTTATCAGATCACCATGGATTAAAGCTAGAATTCAACAACAATGCTACCCCCAGAAAGCCTACAAACTCATGGAAACTGAAAAGTCAACTACTGAACCATAACTGGATTAAGGAAGAAATAAAGAAAGATATTAAATTCTTCCTTGAATTTAATGAAAATAAAGAAACAACATACTCAAACCTATGGGACACTATGAAAGCAGTCCTGAGAGGAAAGTTCATAGCACTAAGTGCCCACTTAAAGAAAACAGAGAAAGCACACATTGGAGACTTAACAGCCCAACTGAAAGCTCTAGAAAAAAAAGAAGCAGACTCACCTAGAAGGGGTAGAAGACTGGAAATAATCAAACTAAGGGCTGAAATCAACAAAATAGAAACACAGAAAACAATTGAAAGAATCAATGAAACAAAAAGCTGGTTCCTGGAGAAAATCAACAAGATTGATAAACCCCTATCCAAACTAATCAAACGGCAGAGAGAGAATTTGCAAATTAATAAAATCAGAAATGAAAAGGGGGACATAACCACAGACACAGAGGAAATTCAGAGAATCATTAGATCTTACTACAAAAGCCTGTATGCCACAAAACTGGAAAATATTAAAGAAATGGACACTTTTTTAGATAAATACCATATACCAAAGTTAAACCAGGACCAGGTAAACAACCTAAATAGACCCTTGAGTCACGATGAATTAGAAGCTGTTATCAAAAACCTCCCTTCCAAAAAAAGTCCAGGACCAGATGGTTTCAATGCGGAATTCTACCAGAACTTCCAAGAAGACCTAATACCTATACTCCTAAATGTATTTCACAATACAGAAACAGAAGAGTCATTGCCAAATTCCTTTTATGAAGCTACAGTAACTCTGATACCAAAACCACACAAAGACTCAACCAAGAAAGAGAATTACAGGCCAATCTCACTCATGAACATCGACGCAAAAATCCTCAACAAAATACTGGCAAACCGAATCCAAGAACACATTAGAAAAATTATCCATTATGATCAAGTAGGCTTCATCCCAGAGATGCAGGGCTGGTTTAACATACGCAAATCTATCAATGTAATCCATCATATAAATAAACTGAAAGAAAAAAACCATATGATCGTTTCATTAGATGCTGAAAAAGCATTTGACAAAATCCAACATCCCTTTAAGATAAAAGTCTTGGAGAGATTAGGGATACAAGGGTCATACCTAAATATAATTAAAGCTATTTACAGCAAGCCGACAGCTAACATCAAATTAAACGGAGAGAAACTTAAAGCCATCCCACTAAAATCAGGAACACGCCAAGGCTGCCTACTCTCCCCATACCTCTTCAATATAGTTCTTGAAGTTTTAGCAATAGCAATAAGACAACATAAGGGGATAAAGGGGATTCGAATTGGAAAGGAAGAAGTTAAACTTGCATTATTTGCAGATGATATGATAGTGTACTTAAGTGACCCCAAAAACTCCACCAAAGAACTTCTACAGCTGATAAATACCTTTAGTAATGTGGCAGGATACAAGATCAACTCCAAAAAATCAGTCGCCCTCTTATACACAAAGGATATGGAAGCAGAGAGGGAAATAAGAGAATCATCACCTTTCATAATAGCCACAAACAGCATAAAATATCTTGGGGTAACTCTAACCAAGGAAGTGAAAGATCTATTTGACAAGAACTTTAAGTCTTTGAAGAAAGAAATTGAAGAGGATACCAGAAAATGGAAGGATCTCCCTTGCTCTTGGATTGGGAGGATCAACATAGTAAAAATGGCAATTCTACCAAAGGCAATCTATAGATTCAATGCAATCCCCATCAAGGTCCCATCAAAATTCTTCACAGATCTTGAGAGGACAATAATCAACTTTATATGGAAAAACAAAAAACCCGGGATAGCCAAAACAATCTTATACAATAAAGGAACTTCTGGAGGCATTACCATCCCTGACTTCAAACTCTATTACAGAGCTACAGTAATGAAAACAGCGTGGTACTGGCATCAAAATAGAGAAGTCGACCAATGGAATCATATAGAAGACCTGGATTTTAACCTACAAACCTATGAACACCTCATTTTTGATAAAGGAGCTAAAAGTGTACAATGGAAGAAAGAAAGCATCTTCAACAAATGGTGCTGGCACAACTGGATGTCAACCTGTAGAAGAATGAAAATAGACCCATATCTATCACCATGCACAAAACTCAAGTCCAAATGGATCAAAGACCTCAATATCAATCTGAACAACTGAACCTGATAGAAGAGAAAATGGGAAGTACCCTACAAGATATGGGCACAGGAGATCGCTTCCTATGTATAACCCCAGCAGCACAGACATTAAGGGCAACATTGAATAAATGGGACCTCCTGAAACTGAGAAGCTTCTGTAAAGCAAAGGACACTGTCATTAAGACAAAAAGGCACCCTACTAACTGGGAGAAGATCTTCACCAACTCTGCAACAACAAAGGTCTGATCTCCAAAATATATAAAGAACTCAATAAACTAGACTTTAAAATGATAATTAACCCAATTAAAAAATGGGGCACTGAACTGAACAGAGAATTCTCAACAGAAGAAGTTCAAATGGCCAAAATATACTTAAGGTCATGCTCAACCTCCTTAGCGATCAGAGAAATGCAAATCAAAACAACTTTGAGATATCATCTTACACCTGTCAGAATGGCTAAAATCAAAAACACCAAGGATAGCCTTGCTGGAGAGGTTGTGGAGAATGGGGTACCCTCATCCATTGCTGGTGGGAATGCAAACTTGTGCAACTACTTTGGAAATCAGTGTGGCGGTTTCTCAGAAAAATTGGGATCAACCTACCCCTGGACCCAGCAATACCACTCTTGGGAATATACCCAAGAGATGCCCTATCATATGACAAAAGCATTTGTTCAACTATGTTCATAGCAGCATTATTTGTAATAGCCAGAACCTGAAGCATCCTAGGTGTCCTTCAATGGAAGAACGGATGAAGAAAGTGTGGAATATATACACATTAGAGTACTACTCTGCGGTAAAAAACAATGACATCTTGAATTTTGCATGCAAATGGATGGAAATAGAAAATACTATCCTGAGTGAGGTAACCCAGACCCAAAAAGAAGATCATGGGATGTACTCACTCATAATTGGTTTCTAGCCATGGATCAGGGGCCACTGAGTCTATAATTTGTGGTCCTAAAGAAGCAAAACAAGAGGGTAAACCCAAGGAAAAACATATAGTTATCCTCCTGGCTATGGGAAATAGACAAGATTGCCGGGCAAAAAATTGGAATCTTGGGGGTAGGGTGAGATGGGGGTAAGGGGAGATGGAGAGAGAAAAGTGTGAAGGAGAGGATGAGGGGAACTTGGGGAAACGGGTTGATTGGGGATATAGGAAGGCTGGATAGGGGAGCAGGGAAACTCATATCTTAGTTAAGGGAACCACCTAAGGGTTGGCAAGAGACTTGAACTTGGGGTGGCTACCAGATGCCCAGGGCAATGTCCCCAGTTAGTTCCTTGGGCACCTGAGGATAGGGAACCTGAAATGAACCTATCCTATAGCCATACTGATGAATATCTTGCACATCACCATAGAACCTTCATCTAGCGATGGATGGAGATAGAGACAGAGACCCACACTGGAGCACCGGACTGAGCTCCCAAGGTCCTAATGAGGAGCAGAAGGAGGGAGAGCATGTACAACGAAGTCAGGACCACGAGGGGTGCACACACCCACTGAGACAGTGGTCCTGATCTATTGGGAGCTCACCAAGGCCAGCTTGACTGTGACTGAAAAAGCATGGGATAAAACTGGACTCTCTGAACATGGCGGACAATGAGAGCTGACGAGAGGCCAAGGACAATGGCATGGGGTTTTGATCCTACTTCAGGTTCTGGTTTGTGGGAGCCTAGACAGTTTGGATGTTCAACTTCCTAGATCTGGATGGAGGGGGGAGGACCTTGGACTTTCCACAGGGCAGGGAACCCTGACTGCTCCTGGGACTGGAGAGGGAGGAGGAGTGGGGGGAGGGGGAGAGGGGCGGGAGGTGGGGGAGGGAAATGGGAGGCGAGGAGGAGTTGAAAATTTTTTTTTCAATAATAAAAAAAAAATTCCACTTCCTCTCCTCCTCCCATTCCCCTCCTGTTCCCCCTTCTTCCTCCCTCCTCCTCCAGTCTTAAGAGATGCTGGGGTACTGGGCCTTGGGGAAAGTCCAAGGAAGTCCCAGGCCTAGGAAGGTGTGCGTACAATTAGTCTAGGTTCCCAAAAAAGCCAGTACATGCAGTAGAAACAAGTCCCGGTGCCGTTATCAATGGCTTCTCAGTCAGCCCCCATTGTCAGCCACATTCAGAGAGTCTGGTTTGATCAGATGTGTTCAGTCCCAGTCTAATGATTAGCTCCCATTAGATCAGAAACAGTCTCAGTGGATGGACCAACCCCTCGCGGTCTGACTTCCTTGCTCATCTTCTCCCTCCTTCTGCTATTCAACTGGACTTTCGGAGCTCAGTCCAGTGCTCTTATGTGGATCTCTGTCTCTATCTCCATCCATCTCTGGACGAAGGTTCTATGGTGATATTTGAGATATTCATCATTGTGACTATGGGACAAGGCCTGTTTGGCACCCTCTCCTCTGCTGTCCAAGGACCTAACAGGGAACATCCCCATGGACAGCTGGGATCCCCTCTAGAGCCAAGTCTCTTGCCAACCCTAAAATGGTTCCCTTAATGAAGGTATCTTTTTTTTTTTTTTGGAAGGCAACGATCATCTGTACTGTGGTTTTGCTAGGTCTTCTTTGGCTATTGGAGGGAGCACTATCACCCTAAAGAGAAAAGTTCACTAAAAATGTATATATACATCTATAAACAGAATTACATGTATTATAGAGCTCGTTCTTTAGGTAAACAGTTAATATCCTGATTCCTGTGGCTTTCTTTTTTTATTATTATTAATTAATTTATTTAATTATTAAAGATTTCTGCCTCTTCCCCGCCACCACCTCCCATTCCCTCCCCCTTCCCCAATCAAGTCTTCCTTCCTCCTCAGCCCAAAGAGCAAGCAGGTTTTTCTGCCCTGTGGGAGGTCCAAGGACCACCCACCTCCATCCAGGTCTATTAAGGTGAGCATCCAAACTACCTGGGCTCCCACAAAGCCTTAATGAAGGTATCTTATTCCTTGCTCCTATATCTGCTCTTCCTCCATCTCAATCCTCCCACTCCCACAAGCTCTCCCCATTCTTCCCTAATCCCTTCTCTCTATCCCTCTGTCCTTCCTCCCACGCCACCCCACCCCCATGCTCCCAACTTTTGCCCAGTGATCTTGTCTGCTTCCAATTTCCAGGAGGATCTCTATATATTTTTCTTTGGGTTCACCTTATTATTTGGTTTCTCTAGGCTTGTGAACTATAGGCCCAATGTCCTTTTTTTATGGCTAGAGACCACTAATGAGTGAGTACATATCATATTCATCTTTTGGGTATGGATTATCTCACTCAGTAAATTGTTTTTTATTTCCATCCACTTACATGCAAAATTCAAGATGTCATTGTTTTTTACCATTGAGTAGTACTCTAATGTGTATATGTTCCACACTTTCTTTATCCATTCTTCCATTGAGGGGCATCTAGGTTATTTCCAGGTTCTGGCTATTACACATAATGCTGCTATGAACATAGTTGAACAAATGCTTTTGTAGTATGATTGGGCATCTCTTGGGTATATTCCCAAGAGTAGTATTGCTGGATCCTGAGGTAGGTTGACTCCCAATTTCTGGAGAAACCACCACACTGATTTCTGAAGTGGTTTCACAAGTCTGCATTCTTACCAGCAATGGATGAGTGTTCCCATTACTCCACATCCTCTCCAACATAGGTTATCATTGGTGTTTTTGATTTTAGCTTTCTGACAGGTGTAACATGGAATCTCAACACCGGCCTTGAGAGAACAATAATCAACTTTATATAGCAAAGCAAAAAAAAAAAAAAAAACAAAAACCCAGGATAGCCAAAACAGTTAATACAATAAAGGTACTTCTGGAGGCATTATCATCCCTGACATCAAACTCTATTTCAGAGCTACAATAATGAAAACATTATTGGTATTGGCATAAAAACAGAGATGCTGACCAATGGAATCGAATCAAAGACCTGGATATTAACCCACAAACCTATGAACACCTGATTTTTAACAAAGGAGCCAAAATTATACAATGGAAGAAAGAAAGCATCTTCAACAAATGGTGCTGGCATAACTGGGTGTCAACCTGTAGAAGAATGAAAATAGATCCATATCTATCACCGTGCACAAAACTCAAGACCAAATGGGTTAAAGACCTCAATATAAATCTGACCACACTGAAAGAAAAAGTAGGAAATAGACTGCAACACATGGGTACAGAGACCACTTCCTACGTATAACCCCAATAGCACAGACAATAAGAGCAACAATGAATCAATGGGACCTCGTGAAACTGAGAAGTTTCTGTAAAGCAAAGGACACTGTCATTAAGACAAAAAGACATCCTACTGAATTGGAGAAGATCTTCACCAACCCCACATCAGACAAAGGTTTGATCTCTAAAATATATAAAGAACTCAAGAAAGTAGACATTAATCTTATTTTTGGTGACTTTATTGAAAGTTTTTATCAGTTGTAGGAATGTGGAATGCTTCAGTGTAGGAGGAAGGCTGCTTGTACGTTCTGGCTGCCCAGAACTGAAATAATCACATAGAAACCATATTACTTAAATTACTGCTTGGTTCATTAGCTCTAGCTTCTTATTGGGTAACTTACACATTTTAATTTAACCCATTTCTGTTAATCTGTTTACCACCATGAGGTTGTGACCCACTAGCAAAGTTTCAGCACATCTATCTCCAGCCACAGATCCATGACGTCCCTCCAACTCCACCTTCTTCCTCACAGCCTTTCGTTTAATTTTCTCCACCTAACTCTGTTCCCTTTGCAGCTCTGCTATAGGCCTAAAGAAGTTCCTTTATTAACCAATGAAATCAACACATAGACAGAAGGACCTCCTATACCACTCTAGTGAAATTTTTAAGCATTACTTATGTATATTATTGTATCATCTGCAAATAAAGAAATTTTGTATTAATTATAGGCAATTTTGTATTCTCTTGATCTCTTTCAGTTTTCTTAGTGGTCTAGTTAAGACTTTAGAAGCTATGTATAATAAGTATGGAGATAATTGACAACCTTGTCACATTTTTTATTTTAGTGAAATTGTTTGAATTTTTCTCCACTTAAGTGGATACTGTCTGTGGGCTTGCTATACATATCCTTTATTATGTTGAAATATGTTCTTTGTATTCATAATCTCTCCAGAACTTTTATCATGAAGAGGTATTGCATGTTGTCAAAGACCTTTATGTATATACTAAGAGATGAGGATATGGTTTTTAATCTTTTAGCCTGTGTATATAATGGTTTATATGTGTTAACTTACATATGTTGAAGAATTCCTACAACTTAGGAATGAGGCCTACTTCATCATGGTGGATGATCATGTTGAAGCATTCTTGGATTTGGTTTCCATGTATTTATCGCAAATTTTTGAATCTATGTTCCCAGGTTAACTTAGTCTCTATTTTTCTTCTTTGTTGGGTCTTTATATGGTTTGGGTGTCAGATAAGTGTGACCTCATAAGCCAAACTGGGCAAGTTCCTTCTGTTTCTATTCTGTGGACTACATTGAGAAGTATTGGGTTCAACTCTTCTTTGAATGTCAGCCAAAATTCTGCACTGAAACAGTCTTGTCCTGCTTTCTTTTTTCTCCCTGGCAACTTCAATGACTACTTCTATTTCTGTAAAGGTTATAGGTTTGCTTACTTTACTTTTCTAGGCATTGTTGAACTTAGTTAAGCATTATGTATGGAGAAAATTATCCGTTTATTTAAATTTTCCAGTTTGGTGGAGTACATATTTTTAAAGTATATCCTTTTAGTGCTTTGGATTTCCTCAGTGTCTATTGTTAGCCCCACCCCCACCTCAGTTTCATCTCTAATTGTGTTAATCTGGGTATTCTTTCTCTACCTTTCAATTAATTTAGGTGAACATTTGTCAAACTAACTGATTTTCTCAAATCAGCAACTCTTTGTTTTATTGTATTTTTATGTTTTTTTTGTTTGTTTCTAATGTATTGATTTCAGCCCTGAGTTTGATTATTTCTTGACATTTAGTCCTTTTAGGTGTGTTTCCTTCCTTATGATCAAGAATTGCCATGTGTGCTGTTAAGTTACCAGTGGAGATCACTCAAATTCCTTTTATATGGGCATTTAGTGCTATGAACTTGACTATTATCGTGTTCACCTTTATTGTGAACCATAAATTTTGGTATGTTGTGTCTTCATTTGTTTATCTAGAAAGTTTTTGATTTATTTCTTAATATGTCCTGACACAATTTTTTATTTAGTAGTGAATTATTCTGTTTCTATGAATTTATAACTTCTCTGTTGTTTCTGCCTTTGTTCATATCCAATTTTATTCCTTTGTGATCAGATAGGTATTATTTTAATGCTCTTGTATCTGTTGATGATTGCTTTGTATTCAAATTCCCAATATCAGGAATGGGTTGTATCTTTTGGACTTACTGGCCAAAGAGGTCTCATAGATTTTTTCTCAAGCATTACAGACTATTACCAATATTATTAGTTATAATTCACAACCTGATGGTAACTTTTTATGGCTTAAGATACCACTTATGAACATGGAAAAATAAGGTTGGTGCTCAATTTGCTGCTTCATCATTTCTGTCTAATGTACAAAGTGTTAGAAGTTACTATTCATGTTCTGGAAGAGAAAAGCAATCACCAAACAGCTGTGAGCCTTGAAAGCTAAAAAAGTTACCTGTCTATAATATATAGATACATATGGATACAGTAGTTTCATCGACTACATGAACATGGTATGGGAATAACCAATCCCTTTTCAGTTGGTTAAAGGCCTGCTTCTTTAGGTGGAACCAACATCTGACACTGTTAATTAGACCGAGAAGGTCATGAACCTCAGATGAATAGCTACTACTATTATTCTGTTAAGTGAACTTAGGAACAATATAATTCCTAATGACATATGGTAATACCCAAAGATATGTGCCTCTCTCAATCATTTTTTAGAGAAACTTATTCTTGCAGTAGATTTTAACTAACATAAAGTCACACAAACTGGAAAGTGTGAAGAAAGTGAAAGAATTTGGAGTATTCAACTCTAAGCAGAATAGCTTTCTTTTTCCAACTCCTCACTTTAAAGGTTAAGGTTCTGTGTAGAAAAGGAGACAGAATGATTTAAGACCCGAGGTGATGGGGTAACTCCAAGAAAATGGCATTTTCTAGACACAGCATGTCTGTTGAACATATGAACTTACAGAGACTATAAAGGCATGCATATGACCTGTTCAAGCCAGAAAGAATAGAGACTCATAGCACAGAGAACTAGAAGTGGGCACAAGGTCCCACCTCAAACCAAGAAGTTATTTGTAATTGGTAACTTTTGTGAGAACAGGAAAAAAAAAACAGTTTTCTTCAACTGAGTGTCACTGGTATATCTATCACACTCCAAGTCTGGCCACATACTCAGGAGTAGTTAAGGAAAGACAAAACAGACTCCTCTGTGTGTGTGTGTGTGTGTGTGTGTGTGTGTGTGCGTGTGTGTGTGTTCCTTTTAAGTAAGAGAAATAATGTGAAGGTTTCTGGGTAGGGAGGTGGAAGAGATCTAAAAGTTGGGGAAGAGTATGATCAAAATAAACCGTATAAAATTTTAAATGCAAAGGGATTGCATATTATTGGTATGAATACAAAATTGCAGCCACTCTCAGTATGTTCTGGTAGTTTCTTGAAAACCTATACTTACCAAATAATTTTCATCTCATTCCTGGATATTTTGTCTAGAGAACACTAATATTTAAACTTTCCCAAATACTTTTACAAAAATGTTTATTGGATTTATGTTCTTATTTGTAAAATGAAACAAAATATGGAAATAATTCAAATGAACCACAGTGAGTGAAAAATTTTGTCTATTCATGCAGTGGGATATTGCTAGCAATAATAATGAAAAACTGTGTATATGTTGGGAAGTCTGAGGTACCATGAATGAAACTAGTTTCAGAAAGCTTCATTCTAAGCCTATCTATTTTCAATACAATAAGAGATAGGAAAAATGCTGTAGTTGAAGATGTTTAAGCAATTGCTGACAGAAGTATTAATTTGCAGAGCCCAGGGGGACTCTGTTGTAAAAGAATGGATTATAAGCTTCTCATCAGGCAATGCTTTGCGGCTCTGTTGAGCATGAGAATCCACAGAAATAATGAAGTTTGTTGTAATATAAACTATATATTTTTGTAACAATTCTAGGAAGAAAGCGTGCCTATATTGACTAAAGGATATTGTGGTGGTTGGAATGAAAATGACATCCAGAGACTCATAGGGAGTGACTATTAGGAGGTTTGACCTTGACAGAATAGGTATGACTTTGTTAGAAGAGGAGTGTCTCTGGATATGGGCTTTGAGGTCTCAGATGCTCAAACAAGTCCCAGAGTTTAGATTTTTCTTGCTGCCTGGATCCAGATGTAGCGCTCTTGCTTATTTCGTCAGTACCATGGTTGCCTATGGGCCACTATGCCTCCCACCATGACTATGGACTAAATCTGTGAACCGTAAACCAACCCCAATTAGATTCTTTTCTTTATAAGAGTTGCCATGGCCATAATATTTCTTCAACATAATTGAGACTGTAACAAAGACAGAAGCTGTTACCAGGAGTGGAGTATTGTTATGGTAGCCTTGACCATGTTTTTGTTTGAAGGATGTGGACTTTGAGACTTTAGATTAGAAAAGCAATTGAATACTATAAGTGGGGCTTAATGGGTCATCCTATTAAGAACGTGGATGAGAGTGGTGGTGAGGATTGTAGGATCCTAGTTCAAGAGTTTCAGAGGAGAAGACTATTAGTATGTGATCTAGATATTGTTTTGTGATAGTTTGATGAAGAATATGATTGTCTTCTGCCCTTGTCTAAAAAATATGCATGAGGCTAAAATGGAGAGTTATAGATTATCACCTTTGGCAGAGGACATTTCCAAACAACCTAGTATTGACTGTTGTGTATCTATTGGTATCTCAACTAATACAGACCTAGCATGAAAAGGAGCAAGCTAGCAATGAGAAATACAGAATGTTTATTTGGAGGAGAAAAGGAAATACAAGCAGATTGAAGAAAAACCTGATGCTAAGTGAAATAATGCCCCCGTGACCTCAGAGCAAGACCCTACAATACCAAGCTTCCAACTTATAAGAAGAAATTTAAAAAAAGCTTAGGGGTAGGCCTGGTGGTGAATATCTTTAATTTCAGCACTCTGAATGCAGAGGCTGGCTAATTTCTGGAGTTCAAAGCGATCCTAGTCTACAGAGCAAATTCCAGCATATTCAAGCTCAGACAATGAAAGAAACTGTTGAAAACATTTAATCTGCTGCAAATATATTTGAACAAGTGGGCCATGTTCCAGCCACAGCAAGCAGCAGAACTTGGCAGCTTTGGCCATATGGTTCAGACTTTAAAGTCAAGGACATAAGAAAGGAGTTATGAAATCTCCATTCATAACTAAGGACAGTCACGGAAGCCAGTCATATGTCAGACATGTGCCTGTCTTGTGTAAAGTCTATTGTGTGAAGCTGTAGAGGTGAATCCTGGTTTGTGTTGGAGACACCAAGAGCCTGGAGATGCCAGAGCCCTGGGATACCTGTCAAGGGAAGTGCTAACAAGGAGTGGAAACAACCCAAGAGAAAGAAGCGTGTTGCAGTCAAAAAAGTTATAGGAATTGGGGATCTCAAGAGTGTGTTGATATCAGACATGGAGATGCAGAGTTTGAAGTTTTTCCAGCTGGCTTTAGGTCTTGCTTTGGTCCAGTATTTCCTCATTATGCTACCTTTCCACCCAAGGGGATGGTAATGTCTATCCTGTGCTATTACATGTTAGAAGTATGTAATCTGATTTTTCCATTTTTATGAATTAAAATTAAGAGTTTAAAATTAAGAGATTGCATGAGTCTCAGAAGAGATTTTGAACTTTGGTTGTTTAAACAGTGCTGATACTGTGATAGACTATGGTGACTTCAGGAGTTGAAGTTGGAATAAACACATTTTCCATTATGGTTATTTATAATCCATGGGGGCCAGGGAGTAGAATGTGTTGGTGTAAATAAAAATGGTCTCCAAAGGCTCATAGACACTGGTGCTTTCTGGAAGAACACCAGGCTAATACATAAGCTAAGGTTTCTAGAAATTAATGGGAGAAGCGATATTTATTTCATTTTCAGAGATTGGTTCATATCAACTGATTTTCCATTCTCATCAATTCAAGTATAAGAAAAAAGAATAAATTAAATATTGTCCCTCACAAGTTGATTAAACATAGCAGAGCAAAATTTTCATAATGAATGTAAATACAGATGTTTATTTTTGCTAACAATCTCTCCCTGAAATCTCACCAATTATGTATATGTGTGTGTGTATGTGTGTGCCTGTCCCTCCGTCTCTCTCTCTCTCTCTCTGTCTCTGTCTCTCTCTCTCTCTGTCTCTCTGTCTCTCTGTCTCTCTCTCTCTCTCTCTCTCTCTCTCTGTGTGTGTGTGTGTGCATGTGTGTATACATGTGTTCTTACCACAGTGTGAATGTTGCCATCATGGACAATTTTGGGGACTTGGTTCTTCATTTCCAATTATGTGGATTTCTGAGTTTGAAGTTAGGTCTTGAGCAAGTTTGGTGGCAAGTGCCTATTCCAACTCAGTTACCTCAGTTTCCATCTTGTTTTTTAATACATTTATTTATTTTGAAAATTGATTCTTAAAAAAGAGGAACAAATCTGACTTCTTATTGTATAGAATATCTAAAGTAAAAGCTTGAGATTTTTTTCTTCAGCAAGATAGAAATAAGCAAAAACAATAAATAATGATGATGATATTACAAATAAATTGCTACATTAGTACATAATTACTATAATTGTAACATAATGTTTTATAATCATATTGTTGCAGATAAATGAAATTTTAGTTGAATATTATATTTTAATATCTAGTGTAACTACAAATAAATGGAAGCTAACGTCTCCTCAAATAAGTTCATTGGTCTTCTAATAATACCAAAACACAATAAACTACTCTAGTATTAAAATGTAACTAAAATGTAATATTATAATTTAATGTCTACATGTATAGCTGCCCCTACTTTTATGAGCTACCTAACCACCTACACACACACACATACACACACGTACATACATACATATGTACATATATACGTAAAATGAAATCCAGAGTGCCTGTTGTTTTAAATATTAAGGAAACATATGAGTGACATTATGCAAATAGACATTGCTAGCATAAGAAATGGGAATATCCTGGCGTTTCAACTTAGACAAAGAGCTATGGGCACTTGGGGAATGCTAAAGTAAGGGAATTGGTCTTTCCCAGGTAGCAGCCCCCTGCTCCAGTGGTCATTCAACACTAACTTGTCAGCTCTGACATCATATACACACAGGTAACACTATATGTAAAAGTAACTTTAAAGGCTAAAGAATAAAAACATGAAAAAGTAAACAATAAAATTCAGAAATTCTTGTATTCAATGTTATGAGACAAAATACATTTCGAAAACAACATTATCATAATTATATATAGATAATTATTTCTCAAAATATATGACATAGCCCACTGTATCTAGGCTGAACAAGGTATCCATCCAAAGAGAACAGGTCACCAAAAAGGCAGTACAAAGAGCAGGGCTAAATCCTCCTGCCACTGTTAGTGGCCCCACAGTCCTACTCAGCCATACAATTGTCACCCACATTCAGAAGGACTAGTTTGGACCTATGCTGTTTCCTTCCCTGCCTGGATGGAGGTGGTGTGCTCCCATTAGCTCAGACAAACTGTTTCAGTGGATGTCCCCATCATGGTCTTGACCTCTTTTCTCATATTCTTATTCCTCCCACTCTTCAACTGGACATTAGGAGCTCAGACCAGTGCTCCAATGTGGGTCTCTACCTCTGTTTCCATCAGTTGCTGGATAAAATTTCTATGGTGATATTTAAGATAGTATTCAATCTGACTAGAAATTTGCTTGCAAATGAACAAAACTAGATAAAAACCATGCTGAGTGAGGTAACCCAGACCCACAAAGATGAACATGGCATAACTCACTCATAAGTGCATACCAGCTGGAGAACAAAGGATGCTGAGCCTACAGCTCATGATCCTAGAGAAGCTAAGTAACAAGGTGAACCTTAAGAAAAACATATATAGATCAACCTGGAAAGGGGAAATAGACAAGATAGCTTGACAAAATTGGGAGAATGGGGGTTGGGGGGAAAGGGAGGGTGGCAGGGGAAAAGGTAGGGTGAAGGGGAAGGAGGAGGAGAACTTGAGTGAATGAAATAGTCGAGATGGAGGAAGGGCAGAGATGAGAGCCAGGAAAGAGATATTTTGATTAAGGGAGTCACTTTGAGACTAGCAAGACCTGACACTAGAGAAATTCCCAGGAATTCACAAGGATGATCCCAGCTAAGACCCTAAGCAATAGAGCAGAGGATGCCTAAACCAGGTGGCATATTTTTAATTGGGCTGAATTTCATGAACATTGAAGGTATCTATCTCTCCAATGAAGCAAATAAGAGAAAACATACAGCATGGTTCTGACTTCTCAATTTCACCACGGGCCAATAATCTTAAAGTTTTCTTACTGAGAGAATGTAGTAACAGCCAACATCCAATTCACAGTTTTCATATTGGTTGGTTATCTTCTCATTCACACTCATTTTTTCATTATATATTTTTTCTGAAAATAAAAGTTACACTCCAAATCAAAAGCAAGAGAAGGTGCATTATTCAAAGCATAAACTCAGAGTATCATGAAAGTTAGCTAAAGCATATTGTATCTCAGTTCCTTTTCAGGTGCTAAGGATGTCCATGGTATAGCCACTCTCAAGCAGGTGCTAGACAGATACAGTGATCTAGGTGATAAGTTGGACAGAAATGCGTTCTTACAGTATGACTCTGAAGCAATCCCACTCTTTAGCCTCCTGCTCTTCCTTTATATCATTTCTGCAAAACTGAAATGTTCCCACTGAAGGTAACTGTTGCACAATAATTCACTCTTCACTTTGGATAGATGATAGAGCTTATCATTCAATGTTGATGAACACAAACAATAACGAAGTTTAAGCAATGGTTTCTATCTAATACCTGTTTGAGAGTGACTATACCCTAGAAATTTTTAGGCACTGACAACTTTAAGATTGCCATTCTTACAAATCTACCTTCTTACGGAAGAGGATTTGGAAATTATTTAAACATTAAAGCTTTAATCTAAATGACCTGAGAATTTTGGATAAAAGAAATCTTTTTATATACCCATTGACTTAAAAATGTTAATAAGTTTAATTGTACTGAGAGTAAGGGTGTTGTGGTTAGAAAGACTCACTCCTTGTAGAGCAATGCTAATATTTGTATTCAAAATGCTATTCATACATGTGTTGGATATAAGTATTTTTGTAGCCTATACAGGAAAAGATAACTGCCATAGAAGAAAAATAACAATAGCAACTTTAGATGTCTATTGTCCAAATTGTATCGTGCATCTGAGTCAATCTACATGCTCTTTGGGATTTCTAACTTATCTTTATACTAGTAGTTGAGTTATTTCTCTAAAATTGCCACTCTATTTCCTTTCTCTCTAATTGATACATACATACATGCATATATACACAATACTTTAATGTACTTTCCAATTGCATATATTTATACATTTATACATATATTATACTTTAAATTATAATATATATTTTAATGATTTTTTTAGGAGTAAATTGAAAACTCCTTTCCTTGGATGTAATTCTTCCATATGGACAATACTGTTCTTCTCCTATCCACCTGTCCTCAGCAGTTCTCAGAACCATAACTCCTGTGCATCTTAGACTTTGCATAAGCTGCTATCCTGAGTAATGCTCCTTTTCCCATTCCTCTCCATTACACACAGCCTCCACTGCCCATTGTATCTTCATAGCATGACTGTCTAGTGAGAAGTCATCTGTAAATCTTTGATCTGGCTTGAGTAAATGTTCTCTAAATTCTTTCAACATAGCCAACATTTGATGGTTTATTATGATAAACTTTTATTAACTGAGAAATTCATACATGTTTTGATCATACTCACCTTTTCTCCCACAATACTTCCCAAATTAATCCCCACTTCTTTTTCCATTTTGCATCCAATACTGTGGTCCTTTCTCTTTCTTCATGCTATGTAACGTTCTTGAGAGTGTGGCCTGTCTATCATGCAGTGTGTTCAAATTATCGAGAGATATACAGGGGCTCTCTCTCATATATATGTACACACACACACACACACATTTGGAAACTGAGCCCTCCTCTCCCTGTAGGTAACAATTGCCAATAGCTCCCTGGCTGTGGAAGAACTTTGTACTCTACTCCTCTCACCATGTTGGGCTATGATGTTGATGCAATATGGTTTGGTTTATGGTTTTCTGATACAGGATTTTTCTGTGGCTTTGGCACCTGTCCTGAAACTCGGTTTGTAGGCAAGGGTGGCCTTGAACACGCAGAGTTCTACCTGTCTCTAACTCCCGAATGCTGGGATTAAAGATGTGTGTAACCACTGACTGGTGAATTGTACAAATCTTATTCATGGTCTCACAGCCACTTGAGTTCATAAATGCAGCTGCTCCAATGTGCCCAGAGGACACATTGTCCTTATTCATAGCATCTGGTTCTACACTCTTCTGCTTCTCATTATTACTCCTTCATTATTTGACTGGCAGCTCATGATAAGCAGAAGATACGCCTCCTCAGCCTCTTTCTTACACACCATACATAAGATGACCATAAAAATAAAATAAGTGAACTAAAGCAATACCTGACCTAGCTAGTAAGTTGAAACAGATGAATTATTGACTTACAAAAAAGGATTTACTTTGTAGCTTCTGTTGTTCCTCTAGGAGCAGCATTTAATACAGTAAGAAAGGAATAACAATTAGTCATTCTGGGCATGAACACAAGTACAGTCTTCTTAAGTATCATTACTTTGTCTTAAATTAAGAAAGCTTATAACATACACACACACAACACACACACACACACACACACACCTTTCCAAAGCAATAATGGTAGAAATTAGAATAATTTGTTTACTATCTGTAAAATTTAGGACATAAAGCCTGAGTAAAATAAGAAAATACAGAAACACATGCTCTGTTCTGATTCTTCTCTAAGAGACAAGTATTCTATAAAGGCTGATACAAACCCATAAAATCTCATTTAATTAAATATAAGGTATATACTTTCACCTCTAACATACTTAATGATAAATTTATTTGATTTAAATAAGTAGATGCTCATTATCTGTCTTACAGTTCTTGGTTACATCTTATCTGGAATTTATAGAGGGTAATTTTCATAAATTCAGTTTCTATGGTGCCTGCCTCTGTATTAAAAGAGATGAGTAATACATGTTTTTTTTATAATGATGTTAAAATGTTCAGTTGCAAGGTGGCTGTAGTCACATAATCTTCCTATTCCCTGTTAAATGAATAATTCAAGTAGTGGCCTTCACCTTCTTCATATGATGGAGAAGATATATCTATTCCCAAGTCTTGTATTCTATTATTGAGATGTAAGGAGCTCCTGCAAATCCAGTCTCTGGGGCCTTGTTACAGGGACCAGCTCCAAGTTTCCTTTGTGAACACAAAAGGATATGCCAGGAGAAACTTGAGACTAGAATCACCAGCAAAAAAGCAAGCACTGAATGGAGAGAGTAGCCATATGACACAGAAACTAGATCTATACTTAGCAAAACAGTGTATGTGGGATGTGAAAATATTTAATTCTATGCACAAAAATAAGTGGCATATTTTATATACCTTATGTATTACAATAATTTATATTAAATATTAATTAGACACATGGTATAATTGATTAAGATATTTAACCATCTCAATATATTTGCATGGATTTTATAGAGAGAGCAACAAGGAGAGAAATGTAAGCTGAAATATTTAAGTCACATGTGGCCACGGAAATACTCTTATAATGATCACCTGTCAGTCATCTACAAAGGACGCTGCCATTTGACTTGGAATTATGGACATTAAAAAGAATATTAGTAAAATCAAAAGAATATTATCTGGGAAGTAAACCACAATTAAATTTATATTTTATTGAAAATGTGTGGTTTTGTTTAACAAATTCTCATAAATCTAATGGTTGAATCTCCAAAATTCATTCCATATTTGTAAGAATAAATATACCAATATTTCCTTTTGTTTAAAAATGACTATAAATTGCTTCATGAGATCATATTGTACTAAACATTCAAAAAATTGTTCTGTAATCATGGACAAACACCTTTAGATTTTTTTTGTCTCCCTATCTTCTGATTTAATGAAACCAACCATTTTTTCTTTAATTCTACATTTTCTATTTCAAGTGTTACCTAGAAACAAAGTCCTAGGTGAATATTCTTTAAACTATTGTTTCATTTATAATTTTGAAGAATACTTTCATGAGAATCGTGATGACAAAGACAGCCCAAACAGGGAAAACAATAGAAAAGTTTATGATGTATAAAATGAATTCTTTAAAAGAATTTTGTTTCAAAACTCCAAGGGTTATAAGTCAAATGTGTACAGCACATATTGCTATTTATTACCGTGCATTGGCTGGAATTCATCTCCTCTGACAACACCGGGTAAATCACGTTACATGTTTCATAAAATATGAGAGCTGGTCCTTTCCTGAGGATGCCACTTAGTGTGTGAACCTGCTTCCATTGGCTGCATCCCAGTTGCTGGAGACTCCCCTAAGACCATGACTTCTCGAGAGTCGTGTGGCAGTTGAATGAGAGAAGAAAAGGTATTTATAGAAAACAGACGCAAAAGGCTGATACCTCGTCCAGCTTTTAGTGCTCAGACTGACAGCTAAATACAAATTGAGAAATGTAAGTTTCACTTCCAGCAAATTTACTGGGTGAAAACCTCATTTTTTCATTTCATTTGAATACGCTCACTGCTTCTCAGAATATGCAACTTTATAGTGAGCATATTTTTTATTCTTGAAGGCTCATTATTTTCCAGTAAGGTTACTGAACCTAGACTATGCAGTGCAGATTGCCCAGCACAATATTAATCAAAAATATACATGGCAAATGGGATTCCAAACACTGCCAAATCGGCATCTGCTTTTAACAAAGAATAGAGAAATGCATTTAGTTCCTTTATTAACAGGTATTATGGGCAATTTATTTTTAAGCTATCTCTTGAACACTTTTAACTAGCATATAATTTAATTTACTTCTTAGCCACTTGACTTTTACTGTTTCCTTCAAAACATTAATTTGTAAAAGCAACTCGATGTAAAAGATGCCTCTGACCCAGAGAACAGATTCAAATCATTAAAAATAAATTAAATGATCTTTTGGACACATGTTAACAGTTACTTTGAGGCTTGAAATATTACATCATTTATGTTGCAGGGTAAGTTAAAATGTTTTATGGGGAAAAATAAGGCCCATTTTATTTTTAAATCCTGTGAGAGAGCTATAGATTTCGCTTATATATTGACTGTGTTCCTGGATGCTCACACATCCTCAGTAAACAAATGAGAGACATTTCTCTATGTTTTTCTGAGAAGTAAATACTAATACAGCCATTTACACATTTTTGTATAGTTAGTGGGCATTCGGTTTTGTGCATTTTAGTACCACTTCTTTAGAGAACAATTCATTGACATTAAATGTAGTTAGACAATTTTATATTAAGTAGGCAATGATTTTTAACTACAGAGAAACATTTCTATGCTAAAATTACCAACAAAACTAAAATGCTAAATCTATGTTTTTGAGTGGAAAATTCGAAGTAAATATTAAATTGTAAAAGAATAGAAACATACACATCCTCCTTTAATAAAGAAAATATTTACAAATAACACTATTAATTGAGAAGCAGCAGCAATGTTCCTAACACAAGCTTATTGATCCCTCCAAATGCTGTTATAAGGTGCAGGTAACAGCTATGAGTACCATCCATAATATTTTGGATGGTGTTCTTCCACAGTGTGTTCTAATATATACTTAAAAACTAAATCAACATCTACACCACACACACACAGACACACACACACGGATGCATATATGTGCTGGACGGTAGTTAATTTTATTTGTAAACAATGCGTGTACACAAGTCTGCAGTCAAATTTTTCTTCACAATACAATGGACTTTGAAACAAATAAATACGCATGTCTTTTATTTTTCATACTGTTTTGAGAACATATGTGTAGCAGTAGGCTGCTTGTTGGTTCCTGGCTGCCTGGCGAGCTTAGGTCTGAAATAATCACAAAGAAACTATATTAAATCGCTGCTTGGCCCATTAGTTCTAGCTTCTTGTATTGACCAACTCTTATATTAATTTAACCCATTTCTTTTAATCTGTATATTGCCATATGGCTGCATCTTACCAGGTAAAGTTCCCAGTGTCTGTCTCTAGCAGCTCCATGACTTCTTTCTGACTCTGCCCTTCTTCCTCCCAGCATTCAGCTGAGTTTTACTGGCTTAGCTATGTTTTGCCTTGCTATAGGGGCAAAGAAATTTCTTTAGTCATTAATGGTAATCACAGCACACAGAAGGAAATCCCACACCACCTCCTCTTTTCTGTTTAAATAAAAAGGAATGCTTTAACTTTAACATAAAATATTTATATCTACTCTATCTTTTATAAGGAAAAATATAACTATAAATTCTTCAACTCCATCAAAGACTCCAGAAGGATATAATATTACCTAAGTAAACAGGAAGTATATTGTAAGCAACTTCCAAAACTCTAGAAATGACAGAAATCTCACTGCCTGGACAGTCATCCAAAGCTCTTCTGTACTGCTGGGGCACTCATCTTCGGCCTACAAGCTCATAGTATCCAGCAAATTTTTCCATGAAGCAGAAAATTTCAAAGACAATTCCCCCGATATTGGCAGCTTGTCAGTTACTTTCTTCTGTACTCTGAAGAATGTTGTGCAGGTCTTTCATGAAGCAGGAACCCCGAAGGATAGTCTCATCTTTAGGAAAGCTCAGAAGTCATTTCTCTGTGGATCCTGCACATTCAGTTCATCAAGCAATCCAGGCAAGAGAAGTTTCTTGTCCAAATGGCTAACCAAAGCCATAAGGAGCCTTTTTGATGCCCATCTTCCTCTTGAAGCTATTGGTGCTGCCATGAGCAGATGTGTCTCACTGTCATGAAAAGTCCTGATTTCTTAAAACATTTAATGCCATATTCTGAAGGTCTCTGAAATATTTGAAGAATACTTATCTATCTGAAATACAGCTCTGTATATCTAGGAAATCTAACTAACATGACTACGAGTTTGACTATTATAAATTACCATCTATTAACCTATATTTCTTAATTATACATTACATTTTAAATTAATTAAATAATTAATTAAAGATTTCTGCCTCCTCCCAGCCACCACCTCCCATTCCCCCCCTCCCCCAACCAAGTCCCCCTCCCTCGTCAGCCCTAAGAGCAGTCAGGGTTCCCTGCCCTGTGGGAAGTCCAAGGACCACCCACCTCCATCCAGGTCTAGTAAGGTGAGCATCCAAACTGCTTAGGCTCCCACAAAGCCAGTACGTGTAGTAGGATCAAAAACCCATTGCCATTGTTCTTGAGTTCTCAGTAGTCCTCATTGTCCGCTATGTTCAGTGAGTCCAGTTTTATCCCATTCTTTTTCAGACCCAGTCCAGCTGGCCTTGGTGAGTTCCCGATAGAACATCCCCACACAATACCTTAATCAAGAGCAGAAAATACATATAACAAGACTGACCTTAAATTTGCATCAATAAACCAATATCCATACCAATGTAAATCTTTATAGTTATCTACCTTTAAATGTAAAGAAACATTTATAGAAAATATTTGGGAATATGGGCATATTTCTGTCAAAACTTTTTCCTGCTATTTATTGGGTGAAGTAATTTTTGAAGGGTGTTCAAGGCAACCTTTCCAGGGAGTCTTGACCCATCAAACCATATTAGTCTGGAAGCAATCTACAGGTTCTCATCCTCGGTGGAAACAAAAGAAGAACATCTTTTCCAAAGCCACATATCCTTAGACCCATATTTTGAATTCAAGATACCTTTTAAATATATGTTGGCTAACCTTAGCAGTCCCCAGAATCAAATATCTTTCTGCAGTCAAAAAATTCAAAGCAAACACAATAATATGCATAATCCAGACTCTCTCTGTATATTCCATCTTTATGTGACTTATTGCTTTTTACTGTTTTAAATCTATGACTTTCTGTACTCTGTCTCTTTAAAGGCTTTATTTTATTTTTTAAGCATTTTACTTTTTTTCCAACTCTCTATACTCTTTTTCTTCTCTCTCCCAAGCCTATGTACATTTACCCAACAATGTGACTTATTTAGAGGTCTATATCTGTATGAATCTGTTTTTATTGTGTATGTGTAAGCTTTTTCTGACCAGGATGGCTTATAAAAATGCTAAGCACATCTTAAAAACTTAAGTTGTATCCTTGCTAGGGGTAATACAGCAGTGCTTGCTTGCCCTGCCCAGTCCAGCATGGTGGAGCCACTCACTTCCTCGGAGAGTCACATACACTGCCCCACTTCCAGGCACACAGCCAGTCCAAGTTGCCATCAAGCAAACTGCATTAGGCTGCTCATAAATCCCATCCAAATATTCGTTCTCCCGAAAGAGCCAGAGGTTGCACTGTCGGGAAAGTCTAGAAAGCCTGCATTTCAAAATGGCATGGCTTTTTTCTGCTGCCTCTGAGTCAGGAAAATGTCTCTTAAAGGAGCTGAAGCATGACACCAGCAAACAGCAAGAAGCTGTGTTAAACTCTATATTTTTGTGTCTAGAATTTTTTCTCAAGTTTTATGCAGATTTAACTAGCACACACTGGAGCTCCAATTTGTAACAGCAGGCTGCTTGTTGGTTCCCAGCTGCCCAGCTAGATTAGCCCCAAAATAATCACACATAAATTATATTAATTAAATCACTACTTGGCCAATTAGCTCTAGCCTCTTATTTGCTAACTCTTACATTAATTTAACCCATTTCTACTAATCTATATATTTTCATATGGCTGTGGCTTACCGGGTGAAGTTCCCAGTGTCTGTCTCCAGCAGCTCCATGGCTTCTCTCTGACTCTGCCCTTCTTCCTCCCAGCATTTAGCTTAGTTTTTCCTGCCTAGCTAAGTTCTGCCCTGATTTAGTACCAAAGCAGTTTTTTTATTCATTAATGGTAATCACGGCATACAGAAGGAAATCCCACATCACATATATACCTATGTATTTTTCTACTCATAGGCATTTTAATTATTTTAAATTTTTATTTATGAGTGCAAACAACTAAATATAAACTAGGTTAATTTCTAAGCAATCACCCAGCCATGCTAGATAATGAAGAATCAGCTCCACCCAGATCTATAGTGCTTTGCATCTTGGATAATAATTAGGTAATTCTCACTTTTTCCTGACTTCAGTAATTTATATAATGAACTGTTAACTTTAGTTCATCTACTAATGATATAATTGTAATTTTAACATGCATTTCCATTATTCCTATTAGAGTTGAGAAAATTTAAATGTTTATGGCATTGGTACAGAAACTCAGATTCTCCATGTTCCCCATCACTGTTCATGTTCTTTCATATGTAGAAAATATTCATGTGCATGTATATGTGGCACATATTCACACATGTAATATCATATTATAATCTTACATCTTAGAGTAAAGATAATCCTAACATATTTGGCTTTATTTATTTTGAAAATTGAAAAATTATATTCAGAAGTGATAAGTTCCTAGAGACTGTCCTTTAACAGGTGACAGAGAGAAAATCTGAAGGTTATTAATAAATTTCAAGGAATAGATTAATTCTAAAAAATGGAATTATAAATAATGTGAATCAACATGGACTCTCACACATACAAACACATTCACAGTGCGTGTGATGTCTATACACATTTAATATATCCTTGGTTTACATTTTAAAAAACTCTTTGAAGAATCTTTTTAATTGAATTTCCACATTTTGATTACAGTTTCTTTTACAACATATATTCTCTAACTTTTTCTCACATTTGAATCTTAAGTGTTAGCATTTTTTATCATAAAGGAAATTTAGATTTCTATGTAATTTAATAAGCACTTTTCCTTTTTGTTTTTATTAATGGGGATCTATTCAACAAGGATTTGCTTATCAAATGGTAGAGGCTATGATATTTTGAACTTTAAGTATTGTAATATATCTTTATTAAATATTGGTGCATATCAATGAACTTTTTATTTGTTTCAAGATTTTTAATTATTTATTTTTTGATATTATATTATAGCTACATAATTTTCTCCTTCCTTTTCCTCCCTCCAAACTTTCCCATATGATCCTCCTAGTTCCTTTTCAAATTCATTGACTTTTTCATAAATTGTTGTAATATACATTTGTATATGTATGTACATATATATTTCTAAATACATAAGTACAGTCTGCCTATTCTATAGGTTAATACTTGTATGTATATTTTCAGGCTCACCATTTTATAATGTATATAAACATGTTCAAAGCCTGATAGTTTTTGGGTAGAATTCTACCAGACTTTCATAGAAGAGTTTTGTTAGTACTCAAATTATTCCAAAAAGCAGAAAGAGAGGAACATTGCATTATTTGTTTTATGATGTCACAGTCAATACCCAAACCACATAAAAATCCAACAAAGAAAGTGAATTATAGACCAATATCCCTAATGAACATAATTGCAGAAATAGCCCATAAAATACTTGTAAAGCAAATCCAAGAACATATCAAAAAGGTCATTCACCGTGGCCAAGTGGGTTTCATTCTAGAGATGCAGAAATGGTTCTACATACATAAATCAACAACTGTGATTAACCATATAAACAGGCTGAAAGACGAAACCCTCATGTCATCTCATTAAACACAGAAAAGGCCTTTGACAAATCTAATACCTCTTTATGAGAAAACTTTTGGGGAGATTATGGATATAGTAGTATACCTCAACACAATAAAATTCATTTATAGCATGCTCATTGCCAATATCAGTTTAAATGGAGAGAAACTAAAGAATTGTACTAAAATCAAGAACCAGACAGTACTTAAAGTATTAGTCAGAGCAATACGACAACTGAAGTAGATCAAATGTATAGAAATAAAAAGGAGAAAATTCACAGCAATGTTTCTTGGAGTTAAGTAAGTATAAATGACCCTAAACTTTTCACTGGAAAACTTCAACAGTTGATCCACAGTTTCAGTTGAGGAGAAACGGAATAGATAATCATGGATGGATGGGGACAAGGCAAAAATGGTAGGATCACATGGGTAGGTGTAAGGAAGAGTGTTGTGGGAAAGGAATATGGGAATGTACAGCTAATTTAACACAGTAGAAGCTTCCTAAATATATACTGTTATAAAGGCAGTCTAAATAAATCATTAAATAATGTGTTAGGCAGAGCTCCAATTGAGCATCTCACATCATCAAATGAAGTGTCCAGTAGGAGGAATGAGTTATATCTCATCTTGACCAAATGAAATATTATAAAGTACATGTTATTGACAAAGCTATGGGTTGCTCCCAGCAAACTGACAGTAGAGCCCTGTTACTGAAGACAATACTTACACAACTCACTGAATACAGAGAAGTCCAGCTGGTACCTACCTAGAGTGTTCACCAATATGAACTAGTAACGTTCATCATACTAGAAAGTACTCTTCACACTACCAAAGCAAAAGGAACAAATCCTTTTCTCTTTGATGGTGATCTGCCTACAATATTTGCTAGTGCAATAACAGCATAAAGCAACTCAAGGGAGTAACTAATCAATAGCTGATTTGAGCAGAGGTCCACTCGAAATGGAACCCACACCCAGTTTTGCATGGGTGGCCAAGAATCTGAGACTAGATAGGACAGGTACCTAGGTAAAAGGAAATACTATTATTCTGCTAAAGAATTTTGGAAATAAAATGACTCTTAACAACATTCTGCTGTATTCATACATCTGTGCCTTGTTCAGTCATCATCAGAGAAGTCTGTGCCTGTAGTAACTGATAGGAACAAATACAGGGTGAGAGACGTATGTGGACCCAGCCATAAAAGGGATGTGTCCATCAAATCCTCCTCTTCAGGACTGAGGGAGCTTTGTGGAAGAAAAGGTGGTTAAGTTATAAGAGCCAGGATGGATGGAGGTTGTGAAGGCATCAAATCCTTCTAGAATATACAGGCTCATAGAGACTGAGGCAGTATACAAATGGTCTGTACAGGTCTGCACCAGATGTAGTGCTAGAACTGAATAAGTGGGTATCTCACCACCATCCTTAATCCAGGAAGTATATCCTAATAATGATCACTTACAAATTAAAATTGACTTTTCTCCAAGAGAGTCTCACTGGGGGAAATAAACCTCTCTTAGGAGTAGGCCCCATAGAAAATAAACTCAGTGGCATCTTTGGAGGCTCCTTGTCTGTTCCCCCCCCCCTTTCTTCTTTAACCTTGCAAGCTCTTTGCATAAATATTATAAAATCTGGTTCTGTATTTTTTTAAATTAATTAATTTATTTATTAAAGATTTCTACCTTCTCCCCGCCACTGCCTCCCATTCCCCTCCCCCTTCCCCATCAAGTCCCCCTCCCCCGTCATCCCTAAGAGTAATCCGGGTTCCCTGCCCTGTGGGAACTCCAAGGACCACCCACCTCCATCCAGGTCTAGTAAGGTGAGCATCCAAACTGCCTAGGCTCCTACAAAGCCAGTACGTGCAGTAGGATTATGGAATTTTTTTTGTGTGAAAACATGTATGTTTCTGCATCTGTATTTGATTATTTTGTTTTTTTTTGACTCTTTTTCTTATTTGGTTGTTTTGTTCTATTCCTAGTTGTCTTAGTTTTTATCTGATCTTACTTTATTATTTTTCCTTGAAACTGTTTTCTAACACTAGACTGAAAGAATGTGAAGTTGATGAGAATGGAGGTGGGGAGGAATTGAGGGGAGTAATGGGGTACATAATCAAAACACACAGCATAAATAACCTATTTTCAATAAACTACAAAAATGCTTTTAACATTTTTTTTTAAAAATAGTAAAAAACAGTGTGAGAAGATGTTTCAAAGCAGGAAATATTAGTAAAGGGATAGAAAGAATAAGAGGACCAGGTAGATATCCTGAAATTGAAAGTACATATAAATTGAAAAATTCACTGGATAGGCTCAAGATCAGAGCTGAACTGGAGAAGACAGGATCTGTGAGTTGGAAGTTTGATTGTGTAGGATTAATAAGTATAAAAGAACTGAAGAAAAATGACCGCAGACTCAGAAACTAGGGCACAACGAAGCGTGATGATATGGCCCTAATGTGAGTTTTAGAAGAAGAGAATAAGGTCAAAAACCAAAGGAGTATCTTCAAGGAACAGTGCCAAATTATTTTCCAAATTTGATTAACAGATTTAATCAAATCTTTGCAAGGATTCCAAACTAAATTATAAGATATTTATGCCTGGCCACATCATAATCAACTATAAACGTTAATGAAAAGTCAGCTCTATAAAAACAATTAAGAAGGGATTCATCCCCAAGTGTAATTTTAAGAAATTAATTTTGGATTTCTTGTGGAAACAATGTAGATCAGAAACAATGAAATAACCTTCTGAAAATGATAATAGAAATGATAATTAACTAAAACCTCTTCATGTAGCCAAAGTATCCTCCAAAAACAGAAGATACAGTTTCGAGACTAAACACAAACTGAAGGTGTTTGTCACTAGAGGACCCACCTCCTTCCTCTAAATGAGAAAGAAATGCAGTCCTTCAGGCTGCAAGAGACTTAGCGACTTTTCTGGAATGCACACAACAGAGAGGAGCTCATGTAAATATAAAAGATAGCATGCTCAAACTTTTTACCTTTTCCTCCTGGGTGATTTAAAATACTCCTCTATAAAACCATAATTATGTGATCTTGTCCATGAATTTTAAATCCAGAATTTAGTTGTTAATTTTTCCGTGACAGTAGTCTGAGATTCTGAGGGAGACTATGTAATGCAGATCATTTTGAGATATAATTCTGTCTTAACATCAAATTGGTTGATTTGATAACATATAGAACTTTCTCATTTATTAAGATTTTTAATTCTCTCAAAAATATTGTATAGTTTTCACATGAAATCTATATTTTTTCCTAACTTCATTTTCACGTATTTAAGAAATTATTTCTCTTATTTTTGAGATTATTATATAATTAGGACATTTCCCCCTTCTTTTTTCCAAACTTTCCCATATATTCTTTTCTTGTTCCCTTTCAAATTTATGCGATCTTTTAAAATTAATTGTTGATTTATGTATATATATATACATATATATATGAATATGTATATACTAAATACATAAATACAACATGCCCAGTCTCTATAACGACACTTTTGTATATATATTCAGGCTGACCATTTGGTATCGTAAAATCAACTGGTGTGCTCTTCCTTAGGAAAGACTGCTTTATCCACTCTGAGCATTGCTTGGTTGCTTATACTTCTTTGTGTAGGTTTAGGTTATCTGGATTTTTCCCAATTATACTAGCATGTTTACTTTTGTTGGTCTAGTTCAGCTGGTAGAAATCTTGTTGATGAGTCTTTCCTCCTTATAGGAAAAAGTTTCTGTCCTGCAAGCCTCTCCCAAGTAACCACATAGAGGCTTAATACTAATTGTAAATGCTGAGCCAATAACTCACTCTTGCAACTAGCTACTTCTTACAACTAAAATTAAAACGCATTTCTTATATAAGTTCTATACTTGGCTCATGGCTTGTTATCTCATTTTCTACACATCCTGACTCCTTTGCATCTGGCTTTCAACTCCGCTAACTTCCCCTTCTTCTCAGCATCCTCCTATTCTGGCCCTGCTGCCCAATCTCTTCCTGCCCAGCTATTGGCTAAACAGCTCTTATTAGCCAACGAGAGTACTACATATTTACAGTGTACAAAGATTGTTACACAGCAACTTCCGACATTCCTAGGGGTCAAAATCTCCCCAAAGCCTCCTAATCTGCCTCTTACTATCTTTTTCGCTCCCTGTTGCACAACGATCCCCGAGCCTGAAGAACAAGAGCTATCTTGCCAGTGTATGTGCTGGGACTGGGCCCCGTAAATCTGCATTTTGACTGGTTGTGCTCTTCTCTAATTTTCTTATCTGTTACTAAGAGATATTTCTATATTAAAGTCTAAGGACTATACTTATCTGTGTATATAAGGATAAGCATTTAGAATATAGTTAGAGATAAGTTTGTTTTAGCGAATTGGTGACTTTAAGCTCCCCTCCAAGATCTATGACATTACTAGTCAGGAATATTTGGTTAGTTTTTTTAGTAACAGACACAATTATCCTCATGTTGACTGCCTCTTAAGTCTAATTTAATCAGAGAGATTTCAGCTACTGCTAATGCTTATTTCTTATTGTTTACTCCTGCAGTCTACTTAATACATTTTGATAAGGATATATTTTTTCATGACTTGGGCAATTTGTATAATTATCAAGATATAGAAAAGAAAGGTGAAAACCAGATTCATTTAAATTTATGTAAGTACAAGAGCTAACAAAAATTTTTGTGTCTATATGTGTTTCTTATCTGTTTTTTTTCCATTCTTGTTTCTTATCTTTTTATTTTCTAAAGAGAATGAAATAAAGTTGGGGAGATGGGTGGGTGTGGAGGAGGTGAGGAACTGGGAGAAAATGGGGGAGAAGAAACTGTGATTAGAATATATTGCATGAAAAACTTAATTTTCAATAAAAATATTTTTATACAAGTTAAAAAAAAAGAAATATTTTAACCAGGCTGAATTTTCAGAAAGAACAAATCAGAGGTAGATAATTGTGTACATGTTATCTAAAAAGATACCGAGACTGAGTGGCAAGCGCAGTACCTGTGTGGGTGTACACAAGGCCCTCTGTGCAAATGTTATGGCTGCTAGCTTGATGTTTGTCGTGGGACTCTTAACACTAAGTAAGAGTGGGTGTGTTTCTCACTCTTTGGCCTGTTCTTGGGACACCTTTACTCCTACTGAGTTGTCTTGTCTACCCTTGCTACAAGGGTTTTTGTCTTGTCTTATTATTTCTTGTTTTGTCCTGTTTGGTTGTTGTCTTTTGGTAGCCCACTCTTTTCTGCAGGGAAATGGATCTAGGGGAGAGGGGAGGTTGAAGGGGAGCTGGGAAAAGTGTAGGAAGGAGAAACTGTACTCAGAATGTATTGAATTAAAGAAGAATCTATTTTCAATAAAAAGTTAAAAGTAAAACATTATGGAATCTATTTTTGAGAAAGCTTGTTTTGACTTACCATATATCATCATGAATTTGAGGACAGAAGAACTGGTGGGAACCCATGTGGATTCTTGGAAAAAGCAGGCAGATCTCAGCAGAGTTCGAAAGGGATTTTGCTTGCTGTGAGATCACTAACATAATTCTCTAGATATGTGTATGTGAATTTTTTGTATTAAAATCTCATAGCTATAAAAGCAAAAATCTGAAATCTTTAAATATCTCATTAAATTAAATGATATATATATAATATATAATATATATATAATTAAATGATATATATATATATATATATATTATCTGACTTGCCAGGAAACTAAAAAAGAACAGCTGCCAACTAAAGCTAACTTCTGCAGAAATTAAGTGCAGATTTAGCTTTGTCCATGCAATGTATTAAAGCTATTGTTCAGAAAGTGATTTTTCATAAAAAATTAAAACTTGAAAATCATAATATTGTCAGGTTTGTCATCACGGTCTATATACACAAAATTAAATCCTAAGAAATATCATAAAATGCATGCATATTATTTTGTATGTGCTTGTTTTTGTGTCTGTCATTGCTTCTGAAGATCTCAAATAGCTAATGAAATTAACAACCAGCAATATAAACAATTGATTCAGTTTACTCAAATTTGGTCTGGGAAACAAGAGCTTTCAATTTAAAATCATTGATTTGTATCTTTCATTTTCTGTTCTTTGTCAGTTTCTTGCTCAAAAAGTACATTCTAGCACTGCTGTCACAGGGACATGGCTCTGAGTGCAAAGTGCTTGCTTCACAAACATAAAGATATGCGTTTAGACCCACAACATCCATGTAAAAGTCATGTACAGAAGAGGTTATCTGCAGCTTCATTGCATAGGGGAAAAGGGAAGAGACAGTCTGCTTCCCAGAGTGAACTGAACAGTCAGTCTGACCATTCACGGGCTTTGTGGTAGGTGAGAGAATTTAACTTAAACATTTTCACAGAGAGCTATGAAGGAAGACAGCTGATGTCAGCCTCTGGTCTTCACACGCAAACACACGCGCACATGTGTATGCACTCGTGCATGCACACATACACACACTTAGAAGCATCCACACCTGGTACACTTGTATACTTGACAAATTCTTAATTCATCAGCATTGCTTGCCCTGTATCAGCCTCCGAGTTTATCTCCTTTCAACATGTTTCTTTGGTTTTTTTCCTTTCTCAGATGCAGTAGTTTCTTGCTTCTACTTGCACAGTAGAAAAATTAAGATTTATTCTTCTTAAAATTTGTTATGCTTATTTATGTGTTTTTTTGTTTAGTGTGCAAGAGGGCATGCCATGGTTTGTATGTAGGGTCAGAGGACAACTTCCAAGAGTCAATTTTCTCCTTCTTGCAGTGTGTCCTGAACATTGAAGCCCAAGTTTTCAGGCTCAAGGGCTAGCATCCTTACTGTCTGAGCCACCTTGCTGATCCTTAGATTCATTCCTGATTCCAATCCCCAGAAAAGTGTATGTTGCTTTACCTTTATTGATGTTTTAATGAGTACTAACAAACCTACAAGATATGATTATTTTAAGACATTTGAAAACTGTGTAATATTTTAAGTGTCATAGCAGTTACTAAATAGGTTTTCTTAGAGCTGCTTTACTTGTTTAGGCTAAATCACCTCTAATAACATTATTTTATTGGTACAATTATTATATCTGTTATGCATATTGAAAACCTAGGGCATAAATGCTTAAATATCCAATGAAAGATCTTATATTTAATAAGCACAGGAACTGGGTTTCCAAAAAGGCACAATGAAATCTAATGAGCCCAGTGCAAATATAAGGAGAAAATTTTAGGGACACTGAAACGAATACTTCATAAAAGATAAAAACATACATTTTATTTTTTCTTACTGTCTATAATATATACATATGTAATTTTAAAATATATACCAATCAGAAATGCACAAAGATGACTGACGAGCATCCCATCTGCAGAAAGATGAGCATGACATGGGGAGAAAAAGGAAAAGGAATAACTATATTGTTTATTGCTTTAAGTATGGAAAGGATTCATTTGGATACATAAAAGCATATATGTACACATAAATATTATAGCTAGATAAAGGAGGGGGAGAGAGAGAGGTTAACTTTAAAGTGGTTCAATCACCATTTGGGACATCAAAACTGTTGAATAAAAGTACATATAGATATTCTAGCCTTACTTTTTCCTTCAGTCTCCTTACCAGAAAACTTCTACATGCAAGAAATAAAAATGAATGCAAGCAACCCTGATCATGCTCAGTGGGTCATTTAAAAGCAACCATAAAAGTAGGATGGGCTTATTGGAAGAACAGAAGAAGAAGGGGTTATGAGCATAAGAAGGTAAGAGGGTGACAATGATTAAAACACATTATATACAAGTATCAAATTGTCAGAGGATAATTTTTTTAAAAGGCCAGATACATGGAACATTTAAAAAAGCATTAGCTACATAACCATAGTGAATAAGCTTGCTTCCCAGAACCTACATAAAAATTCTGTATGTGGAGCACCGGCGCGCAGGCAGGCCCAGGCGGCGGAGGCACCGGCAGGCAGGCCCGGGTGGCGGAGGCACCGGCAGGCAGGCCTAGGCGGCGGAAGCACCGGCGTACAGACAGTTCCGGGCGGCGGAGGCACCGGCAGGCAGGCCTAGGCGGCGGAAGCACCGGCGCACAGACAGTTTCAGGCGGCGGAGGCATCGGCAGGCAGGCCTAGGCGGCGGAAGCACCGGCGCGCAGGCAGGCCCGGGAGGCGGAGGCACCACCAGGCAGGCCCGGGTGGCGGAGGCACCGGCAGGCAGGCCTGGGCGGCGGAAGCACCGGCCCGCAGGCAGGCCCGGGCGGCGGAGGCACCGGCACACAGGCAAGTCCGGGCGGCAGAGGCACCGGCATGCAGGCAGGCCCGGGTGGCGGAGGCACCGGCAGTCAGGCCCGGCAGGCAGGCCTAGGCAGCGGAAGCACCGGCGCACAGACAGTTCTGGGCGGCGGAGGCACCGGCAGGCAGGCAGGCCTGGGCGGCGGAGGCACTGGATGCAGGATAGTGCGGGCAAGAAACAGTGAAGCCTGCACTGAGAGCAGATTGCCCCGCTACAATTAAATCAAACCCAATAGATAGCATCGGTAAGAGGAGATGGGCAGACGCCAAGGCAAAAATTCACCCAACAATCTGAAAAACAACATGAAAACACCAGAACCCAATGATCTTACAACACAAGGACTTGAACACCCTAACACAGGAGAAGAGGAAAAAACTGACTTTTTGAAAGCAATAGAGTCCCTTAAACAACATGTAAAAAACGCCCTCATAGAAATGGATGAGAAGTATAACAAAAAGTTTGAAGAAATGAGTAAATACGTAAATGATACCCTGGGAAGCCAAGAAAAAACGATCAAACAGGTAATGGAAACAGTCCAAGAATTGAAAACTGAAATGGAAGCAAGGAAGAAAACACAAACTGAGGACCAGCTAGATATGGCAAATATAGGTCAACGAGCAGAGACTACAGAAACAAGCATAATCAATAGAATACAAGAGATAGAAGAAAGAATCTCAGATTCTGAAGACAACATAGAGAAAATAAATGGACTGATCAAAGAAAACACCAAAACCAACAAATTCTCATCACAAAACATTCAGGAAATATGGGACACAATAAAAAGACCAAACCTAAGAATAATAGGGATAGAAGAAGGAGAAGAGGCACAGCTCAAAGGTCCAGAAAACATTTTTAACAAAATTATGGAAGAAAACTTCCCCAACATAAAGAAAGATATTCCTTTGAATATTCAAGAAGCATACAGAACACCAAACAGACTGGATCAAAAAAAAAGTCCCCTCGCCATATAATAATCAAAACACAAAATATACAGATTAAAGAAAGAATATTAAGAGCTGCAAAGGAAAAAGGCCAAGTAACTTATAAAGGTAAACCGATCAGACTTACACCTGACTTCTCTGTGGAAACCATGAAAGCCAGAAGGTCCTGGATAGAGGTACTACAGAAACTAAGAGACCATGGATGCAAACCCAAACTACTATACCCAGCCAAGCTATCATTCACTATCAGTGGAGAAAACAAGACATTCCAGGATAAGAACAAATTTAAACAATACGTTGTCACAAATCCATCCCTACAGAAAGTAATAGAAGGAAAATCACAACCCAAGGAATCCAACATTGCCAACACTGCCTACAATAACCCAGGCATCTAGCGACCCTTCAACAGCACAACTCAAAGAAGGGAGACACACAAACTCTTCTACCAAAAGCAGTAAGAATAACCGGAGTTAACAACCACTGGTCATTAATATCACTTAATATTAATGGTCTCAATTCACCAATAAAAAGGCACAGGCTAAGAGATTGGATACGAAAACAGGATCCAACAGTCTGCTGTTTGCAAGAAACTCATCTCAACCACAAAGACAGGCATCTACTCAGAGTAAAGGGTTGGGAAAAGGTTTTTCAAGCAAATGGTCCTAAGAAAAAAGCAGGTGTGGCCATACTAATTTCTAACAAAACTGACTTCAAACTAAAATCAATCAGAAGAGATTGACAGGGACACTTTATACTCATAACAGGAACGATTCAGCAGGATGAAGTCTCAATCCTGAATATCTATGCCCCTAATATAAAAGCACCCACTTATGTAAAAGAAATATTGCTAAAACTCAAGGCAGACATCAAATCACACACACTAGTAGTAGGAGACTTCAACACACCTCTCTCACCAATGGACAGGTCAATCAGACAGAAAACTAATAGAGAATTAAGAGAATTGTTGGAGGTAATGAATCAAATGGACTTAACAGACATCTATAGAACACTCCACCCAAATAGGAAAGAATACACCTTCTTCTCTGCAGCTCATGGAACCTTCTCGAAAATTGACCACATACTTGGAAACAAAGGAAACCTCCACAGATACAAAAAAATATCAGTGTCCACCTGTGTCTTATCAGATCACCACGGATTAAAGTTAGAAGCCACCAACAATGCTACCCCCAGAAAGCTGACAAACTCATGGAAACTGAACAGTCAACTACTGAACCACACCTGGGTCAAGGAAGAAATTAAGAAAGAAATTAAAGTCTTCCTTGAATTTAATGAAAACAAAGAGACAACATACTCAAACCTATGGGACACGATGAAAGCAGTGCTAAGAGGAAAGTTCATAGCACTAAGTGCCCACTTAAAGAAAACGGAGAAAGCATACATTGGGGACTTAACAGCCCACCTGAAAGCTCTAGAAAAAAAAGAAGCAGACGCGCCCAGGAGGAGTAGAAGACTGGAAATAATCAAACTGAGGGCAGAAATCAACAAAATAGAAAGACAGAAAACAGTCCAAAGAATCAATGAAACAAAAAGTTGGTTCTTGGAGAAAATCAACAAGATTGACAAACCCCTATCCAAACTAATTAAACGACAGAGAGAGAACACGCAAATAAATAAGATCAGAAGTGAAAAGGGGGACATAACCACAGACACAGAGGAAATTCAGAGAATCATTAGATCTTACTACAAAAGCCTGTATGCCACAAAACTGGAAAATGCAAAAGAAATGGACACTTTTTTAGATAAGTACCATATACCAAACCTAAACCAAGACCAGGTGAACGATCTAAATAGACCTGTTAGTCGCGAAGGATTAGAAACAGTTATCAAAAATCTCCCTTCCAAAAAAAGCCCAGGGCCAGATGGTTTCAATGCAGAATTCTACCAGAACTTCCAAGAAGAGCTAATACCTATACTTCTTAATGTATTTCACAATATAGAAACAGAAGAGTCATTGCCAAATTCCTTTTATGAAGCTACAGTTACCCTGATACCAAAACCACACAAAGACCCAACCAAGAAAGAGAATTACAGGCCTATCTCACTCATGAACATTGACGCAAAAATTCTCAATAAAATACTGGCAAACCGAATCCAAGAACACATTAGAAAAGTTATCCATTATGATCAAGTAGGCTTCATTCCAGAGATGCAGGGCTGGTTCAACATACGCAAATCTATCAATGTAATCAACCATATAAATAAACTGAAAGAAAAAAACCATATGATCATTTCATTAGATGCTGAAAAAGCATTCGACAAAATTCAACACTCCTTTATGATAAAGGTCTTGGAGAGATTAGGGATCCAGGGGTCATACCTAAATATAATAAAAGCTATTTACAGCAAGCCGACAGCTAATATTAAATTAAATGGAGAAAAACTCAAAGCCATCCCACTAAAATCAAGAACATGACAAGGATGTCCACTTTCTCCATACCTCTTCAATATAGTGCTTGAAGTTCTAGCAATAGCAATAAGACAACATAAGGGGATCAAGGGGATCCATATTGGAAAGGAAGAAGTTAAGCTTTCATTATTTGCAGATGATATGATAGTATACATAAGCGACCCCAAAAACTCTACCAAAGAACTCCTACAGCTGATAAACACCTTTGGTAATGTGGCAGGATACAAAATCAACTCCAAAAAATCAGTTGCCTTCCTATACACTAAGAATAAGGAAGCAGAGAGGGAAATCAGAGAAGCATCACCTTTCACGATAGCCACAAATAGCATAAAATACCTTGGGGTAACTCTGACCAAGGAAGTGAAAGATCTATTTGGCAAGAACTTTAAGTCTTTGAAGAAAGAAATTGAAGAGGACACCAGAAAATGGAAGGACCTCCCTTGCTCTTGGATTGGGAGGATCAACATAGTAAAAATGGCAATTCTACCAAAAGCAATCTATAGATTCAACGCAATCCTCATCAAAATCCCATCAAAATTCTTCACAGATCTGCAGAAGACAATAATCAACTTTATATGTAAAAACAAAAAACCCAGGATAGCCAAAACAATCTCATACAATAAAGGATCATCTGGAGGCATTACCATCCCTGACTTCAAACTCTATTACAGAGCTACAGTACTGAAAACGGCTTGGTACTGGCATAAAAACAGAGAAGTCGACCAATGGAATAGAATAGAAGACCCTGAGTTTAGCCCACAAACCTATGAACACCTGATTTTCGATAAAGGAGCTAAAAGTATACAATGGAAAAAAGAGAGCATCTTCAACAAATTGTGCTGGCAAAACTGGAAGTCAATCTGTAGAAGAATGAAAATAGATCCATATCTATCACCATGCACAAAACTCAAGTCCAAATGGATTAAAGACCTCAATATCAGTCCAAACACACTGAACCTGATAGAAGAGAAAGTGGGAAGTACTCTACAACACATGGGCACAGGAGAACACTTCCTACGTATAACCCCAGCAGCACAAACACTAAGGACATCATTGAATAAATGGGACCTCCTGAGACTGAGAAGCTTCTGTAAAGCAAAGGACACTGTCACTAAGACAGAAAGGCAACCAACTGACTGGGAGAAGATCTTCACCAACCCCGCAACTGACAAAGGTCTGATATCCAAAATATACAAAGAACTCAAGAAATTAGACCGTAAAAGGTTAATCAATCCAATTATAAAATGGGGCACTGAGATGAACAGAGACTTTTCAACAGAAGAAGTTCAAATGGCCAAAAGACACTTAAGATCATGCTCAACTTCCTTAGCAATCAGGGAAATGCAAATCAAGACAACATTAAGATACCATCTTACACCGGTCAGAATGACTAAAATCAAAAACACCAATAATAGCCTCTGCTGGAGAGGTTGTGGAGAAAGGGACACACTCATCCATTGCTGGTGGGAATGCAAACTTGTGCAACCACTTTGGAAAGCAGTGTGGCGGTTTCTCAGGAAAGTCGGGTTCAACCTACCTCTCGACCCAGCAATACCACTATTGGGAATATACCCAAGAGATGCCCAAACATACAACAAAAGTATATGCTCAACTATGTTCATAGCAGCATTGTTCGTAATAGCCAGAACCTGGAAACAACCTAGATGTCCTTCAATGGAAGAATGGATGAAGAAAGTATGGAATATATACATATTAGAGTACTGCTCAGCAGTAAAAAACAATGACTTCTTGAATTTTGCATACAAATGGACGGAAATTGAAAACACTATCCTGAGTGAGGTAAGCCAGACCCAAAAAGAGGAACATGGGATGTACTCACTCATATTTGGTTTCTAGCCATAAATAAAGGACATTGAGACTATAATTCGTGATTCTAGAGAAGCTAAATAAGAAGGTGAACCCAAAGAAAAACATATAAGCATCCCCCTGAATATTAACCTTCATCAGGCGATGAAAGAAGACAGAGACAGAGACCAACATTGGAGCACTGGACTGAAGTCTCACGATCCAAAGGAGGAGCAGAAGGAGAGTGAGCACGAGCAAGGAACTCAGGACTGCGAGGGGTGCACCCACACACTGAGGCAATGGGGATGTTCTATCGGGAACTCACCAAGGCCAGCTGGCCGGGGACTGAAAAAGCATGGGACAAAACCGGTCTCGCTGAACATAATGGACAATGAGGACTACTGAGAACTGAAGAACAATGGCAATGGGTTCTTGATCCTATTGCACGTAATGGCTTTGTGGGAGCCCAGGTAGTTTGGATGCTCACCTTAATAGACCTGGATGGAGGTGGGTGGTCCTTGGACCTCCCACAGGGCAGAGAAACCTGCTTGCTCTTTGGGCTGAGGAGGAAGGAAGACTTGATTGGGGGAGGGGGAGGGAATGGGAGGTGGTGGCGGGGAAGAGGCAGAAATCTTTAATAATTAAATAAATTAATTAATAATAAAAAAAATTCTGTATGTGTTGGTATATATTCACTGGCAGCAGGAACTAGGGAGATTTGGCCTCAAAAACAAGGTAGAAGAGAGAATTCTTCCTGCCAAGTAGCCCTCTGTCATAAACATTCACACTCTCTCAAAATAAATAAGGAAAAGTTTTAAAATATTTTTAAAATATTGAGAAATACAAATACTGCATTACCCAGGTATGAACAACTCTAAAATATGAGCACAATATAGTATTTGATGATTTTTAATCAGAGCACATTGTATTTTTCTTGCAGAGCACTTACCAGATAAAATCCATTGTGTATATGTGTAACTATGGCAATATTATACAAGGTGGTAATCATACTAAATGTGACAAAATATTTAACCTAAGCCTTTCCTTATTCTAAAACGTCATGTGATGATAAAATGAAATATTGATAGTCAAAAAATGGAAAATTGTGTTTCGAATATCTGTAAGTTTTAGAAAGAATAGTATTCTCAATTCTCAAATTTATTATTCCTGGTGTCTGAGAATATTTAAGGTATTGACATCTACCTACTCTTTCATCTAGCTATCAAACATGCAAGAGAGAATGTAAGAATATTTATTCAATAACTGTATTTTCTGCAAAGTTAATCTTAGCACAGAGTAAATCTCACTGCTAGACTAGTTACTTTTTAAATGCGTATGTTTCTTAGATAAATGTAAAAGAACAATACAGTAAAATAATATATGTGTGTTTTCTATGTAGATTGCAAAATGGAAACATTTTATTGTGTGGTATTAATGTCACAGGTCAAAGACAAGAGTTTATTGCCAATTCAGAGGAAATTCTCTTTTCAGTGACATATGGCATGACCTTCAACTCTTGGTAGTTGTGCAATGCTTAAGGTCAACTCTTTGTACATTCAGAAATCTAAATGGTGTACATGACAAATGGCAGGATGTATAGTAACTGATTTCTGGGGCAAGTACAGAAAAATGTGACACCGTGGGATGAAAGGTTATTGACCTTGTGATATTGTGTCTGACACTAATCATTATTTCTCAATTGAGCTTTTTGAAAGGATAGTCAATATTTTGTTTGTTATACTTCTCCTCCAGTTTATATGAATTGGAAAGGAACTACCCACTCCTTGTAGCTCAGTAAATGGAATGCAGCTATTTCTGTGGGATTTTAACAAGCAAACATAACTTTTCAATAAGAATTGGAATGTTTTTCTTCATTTTGTTTCCTTTTAGTAAAAGTTTTACATATAATGTTACAAATGTGATGTTTTATAAGTAGTGAAGCTTCCTTCATTACCCCAAAAGCAAAACACATGAAGGACATTTGGATGGGCAGCTATCCCTTACACACTCTGAACTACCCTACTTTAAATTCTAATTTTTACCTTTACTTTTCGATGTTCTATTTGTTTATCTTTTTTATCACTTTTTACGTTTATTTTTAATTTATAATGTAATTCCATTTCCTCCTTTCTTTCCTCCTTTCAAATCCTCCTAGATAAGCCCTTTGTGCTCTTTCAAATCCTTGGCTTCTTTTTTCACTAATTGTTGTTATATACATAAACCTTCATGCACAGTGATTTATTGGTGCCTAGTGTATTCTGTCACGAAAACATACTCTTCCCCTGGTTCTGTTGCCTTACACAAGGATCCTTTCATTCTGATCCTAAATTGATAAAAACTCACAGGATCATCTACGCATGCATAATATTGTGAAACACATCTATTTTTCTGCAAATCCTTTATCCTAATGTACTAATTTGAAAAGTTCATTACCAACAAGAACAACAAAATTGAATGCAATTGAAGCAGGTGCTTGAGTTTGCCAGTGGAGAACCTAACAGATAATACTGTGTGTGTGTGTGTGTGTGTGTGTAGTGATATTCAGGGGCAGTAAAATATTTTCCTAATTACAAAGTCCTTAGTACAGCCAAAAATAAAAAATACAAAAAATACTAAATAAATATTTTCTTCAATTATTTTCTTATATTGAGTGGCTTTGCTTCTTTTTTGTTTTAATTCATCACTTTGACAGGAGAAATGTCAAGATGGCCCCATCTCTATGATACGACCTGTGCTTGGTTCATGTATCTATGCATTTCATTTACATCTCTCCTTTCTTTCCTTCCTTCCTTCCTTCCTTCCTTCCTTCCTTCCTTCCTTCCTTCCTTCCTTCCTTCCTTCTTTCCTTCCTTTCTTCCTCCCTACCTTCATTTATCCCTTCATTCCTTCTTCTCTCCTTCCTTATTTTTCTCCTTCCTTCCCTCCCTTCCTTCTTCCCTCCCTCTCTTTTTCTTTCTTTTCTTTTATTTGGAACCAAGCATGTATAATATGGGTCAATTAGTGTAGACCACATATAATAATGTCTAGTATTCCTTTTGACATACTTTTTCTATGGGGGAATTAGGAACTGTGATGATTAATTATATGTGTCAACTTTACTTAGCTAGAGCAATTTATGATAGCTAGTACATTGTTTTCCTAGGTGTGTCTGTGAAGATATTCCCTAAGAAGATTAACATTTGAACAGGTAAACTAAGTAAATATGATCTTTCATCAATGTTCTCAGACATGATCAATTCGTTGTAGAGATAAACAGAACATTGACACATGGACAAATTTGCTCTTTTTGTCTGAGCTGAGACTGGGTCATCAATCATTTCCTGTTCTCTGACATAGGTTCTCTAGGTCTTTGGACCTTTCTGCCTAATCTGGAACTCCCATCATTGATCCTTCTTTCTTCTTGTAGTTCTCAAGTCTTTGAACCAGTACTCTCAACATTAGATTTCTTAGGTTTAGGAGGTGTTGCCTAGACTTTATTATATCTCAAGCTTAAAGTTGCTAGAATTGCTTAGCCCATACATTTCCTGAAACAATTCCCATTATAAAACTCTATTTATATATTTCCTGTTGCTTGGGATTTTTTTGAAAATCCCTACTACAGTGTCTACTGCTGATTGATGATTTTCCCACACAAACACTATACTATATATTTTCTGTTGTTTTTGTTTTTCTTGAGTATCCTGACTATGGTATCTGCTGCTGACCACAGTGCTTTTCCACATAAACAGTATATCTTAATTTTTGATAAGACTCAGATGATGGTAAGTTTGGTGCTATTTCCAAGTCATAAAGTGTTTTTTTATAAAACTAGAAATGAATCTTGAAATGTTTGTTTCTTAGATTGGTTCTCTAGCCTCCGTTATACAATACTCATTTTTTTTTGTTGCTATTTTTTCCAGCTTGAAACATTTGCTTATGGCCGGAAGTGGAAATGCTCACAAGGCTTATGAAGTTCCCAAGAAACTTATAAGCTTTGTGATTTTTCCCTATCCCCAGGGTTATACAATCAATAAATAAATGCTATGGGAAGAGAAGGTTGCTTTCTTGGTGAATATTGCGAAATTGCACCAGGAACTCCAGTAAGGTTTTTCTGAGTCTATGAATTCCATGCTTTGCTGGGATCTTTGTGTTATAAAACAGCTCAAAAGCCACCCATACTCCTGTTAGTGACTCTTTGACAGTTCTGTAGGATCAGTGAATATATTGATTTATTGATTTTATTGAAGCTGGACTTGGTTAGATATTTTCTGTGGCCTTCGTTGTGAACTTTATCTTGGGGGAATAGATATAAATTCTCCATGTAAATCATTCAGTACAGTTGGCCTATTCAGAGGGACTGACCAAACCAGAAATGAGATTGGGAGGATCAATTGCATGGAACATGCTATGTAAGTTGAACTGTCTGTGAGAGGAATGCCCATAGGAGCAATTAAAGTGGATATACTTCCCTATGTAGTATGGCATGCTCACTTTCTCAAGTAGCAGTTCCGAGGACTTTCCTTTAGGCAAAAAAGTCAAATTACTGGGGTTGCATAAAACAAGAGAAAATTTTATTTTTTATAGAAATACAGACAGGCAACCTAATGCATTTTACAAAGAATTAAACTGAGTTTTAGTGGGGGAAATAACTTATGCAATTTAATGAGTAAATGTAATGATAGGATTCAAGTAGGCCCTATGTGCTGTGACTGCCCATGGGCACTCTATACTCATGGCTTTGCCTAAAGGTGTCAAAAGCTTGACCAGGTGTAGTTACATAAATTGTATCTACAGCAGCGTCTAGTCAGACAGAAGAGGTATTAATCAAGAATGTTACAAAATAGTAATCATTTTCAGAAAACAGGACTAAAAGAACACTTAAGAAGCAACAAGGGCAAAAGAGAGATTTACTGCAGATCAAAATGGACTAGTAATTCTTAGTTCATCCCATAAAAATCATGCAGTGCAGCAGGGAGAAGAAATTAAGGGGGCATTTAGAAGGCCAGTGGCACTGGTATATCACCACAAGGAAGAAAGAATGAGAGCATGTTAGGTGAAACACAGACGAACCAAGGAGAAAGAAGTTAGTGCTCTCTGCGCCCCTTTGATCACGTTATCTATCATGTGTAGCTTGTCTACATGTCCGAAAGTTTCTTCCTGAAGTGAAAAATATTTTGAAAGAGACATATAAAATTTTTTGCATAGAAAAATGTATTTTGTTGTTCAAATAGGAAAAGGGAATATTTGTAGTCATCGGCAAAGTGTTAATTTTTTTGTTTGCTATGATATCTGTTTTAGCTGATAAATATTACTGCTGTAGTAATTAATTCTTGAAGAATAAATTACTCTATAGATATTTTAATTCCTACAGATACTTAGAGTGTGACATTGCTTCCAAATCTATTGTCCCATTCCCCTATTTGTTCACTGATACTTGTTGAGTTTTGTTATGTTCTAGATATTCTGGTTTAAAAGAGAATAGATATCTACTGTAGAACTTACATGTGGATAGTGATAAGACATATTGAAAAACTAGCTACATACAAACTGAAGAGATACAAACTGACTGAAATCAAACTGATAGTGGAATGAGTTTCTAGATAGCGTCAGTTTGGTCTCTAGAGTCTCATTGTGATGAAATGTTGTAGAGAAACCAGTAGCGTGCTAGGGAAATACCACTCCTGCTTTCTTTCAAATTATCTGGGATATGATTTAAACTGCAATTAATTCATTTATTTTATCAAATTCATTTTTCTTCAAATATCATTTGTTTTATCAACTGAGACCCCATGAAAAAAAGTGGCTTCCAGGAACAGAAATAATACAGAAAAGGCTGAGGTTAGGCCTCTTTGATCTCAGGTCAAAGTCAGATTTCTTATATTAAAAATGCATCGCGAGTTAAGTGGGTTGAGTGTAAGATATTGTGGTAGTTATTTTGAAATTCCTTATCTGGACTGTCACCAGAAGGTGCCAATCATAGTTAAGATAGGTCTTTCCACTTCAAATAATCTTAATAAGAAAATTCTTTAAGTCTTGCACTATAACTAATTCTTACTACAGTAAACATCTCAATCAAGATTTACCATTACATATACTCTATAATTTAAAAAATCCACTAAAGTTATTAACTGTGTATATTTAAAGTACATATTTTACCAATGATGCAATGATTAAAAATAGTTTCACAGTAGTAAGGAGCCAAAATTAACTAAACTTTCTTTTGTCTAGAAATTGTGCCCATTACCACAAGTTATCCATTTTGATAATTGAAAGAAAAGATGAATCTGTCATACATTTCACCTCCCTGAATTCTTTTAGACTTGTGTAGAGTAATTAAATTATTTTCCAAAACATTGAAGTTGGAAGTAGATCTTCAGTATGAGGTTTCATTTTCATGGTATATGAAATATACCTGTATATTAGCTGTAGGGGTCCTTGGAATTATAGGTGTAGGCCCGGTGAAGATTCTGAGTGTCCGAAACCACCACTATGGCCATGAAGGAGCAACAACTGGTAATTATGGACATGATTTTTTTTTATAGCAGAATTTTCATGCTGTTTTATTGCTGCATTGACTCTTGTCAAGCTCTTTTGTCTTGTCATTTTTGACTATGGTAATTTGCAAATTACATTTGTAAGCAAGTCAATTCAGTAAATGTTTCTCTGATTAAATAGACTAAAGGCTATTTCTACAGCTTATAACAGTAAATGTATACTGTGGTAGAATTTATCTTTGAAAAATCAGAGATATACAGCTAGAATAAAAAAACACATACATGTGTGAAATTATGTGTTTAAACACTAGTTTTATTAGAAATATCATTTAGAAACAGTGTAGAAAGAGACTGACTTATGAAATTAAGAAAGTCTCCCCCAGGTAACTTTGGCAAATTCTGTTCCTGCTGAGAATTTTCGGATTAAGACAACTTTCCGTTGTTTTAAATGTCATGCAGATGATTACTAATTCATTGGATCCCCAGGAAGAAACCTGAGGGGAAAAAGTAGAGAGAAATTGGGTTGAATCTTTGCTTTTGTCTGCATGTGATTCTGAGCTTCATGGAAATATATGTGGAGAATGCAGATGAAGGGGCCCAGTAGTCAGGAGGCATACGCATAGAAACCCATTTCAACAGCAAATTAATGTCTCATAATTGTGAAACATTAGGATAAATATAGTAAAGAGTTTAGAAGTGTATTTATAATAGAGATTTGGGAAACATTATACATTAGAAAAAAGAACATTAGAGATTGACAGAGACAGAGAAATAGAGCATCAAAAAGAGGGATAGAGAAAATAGAAACATAAACATGCTTACTGATAGTTCTATTGAGGCTGAATCATATAAAGAGATTTTTTTCCAGCACATAAGATAAATGTACTAATAGAGCCAAGAGAAAATGTGCATATGGCTTTAACAAATTTATATGTAGGAAAGACAGGTGATTTTGGAGATGTGAAGTATTTAGGAGAAAAGTCCATTTGAAGCAAATGATTGCAATCCAGAAGCTGAGTTTATGCAAGTATATACTCTTCACGCTCACAGAAGCCTAAAAAACAAGGATTTTTAAACAAGGAGTTTAATCTTTTTAAAATTTAAAACTATGCTCAAATTAAATGAGCAAACATGTTTGCCTTTGGCTTCCCTTTTAATGTGCATATGTGTGGACACACATATGTCCAAAGTGTGTGTGAGTGTGTGTATGTGTAGTCCTGATGTTGATGTCTGAAGTCCTTTTCAGCTAATCTCTACCTCATTCATTGAGGTGGGATTTCTCAGTCTTAGCAAGGTCTTGCTAATATATGTAATTTGGCTAGCTGATTTGCTCTGTAGATCTTCGTATCCACTTGTCACAGGAATGACAGCCTGGCTACCACATCTACCCAGGACATTTGTGGCTTTTATGGATTTGAACACCAGTCTTCGTGTTTGTGTGCCAAGTACTTTGCCATCAGAGCTATATCCTCAGCCCTCTACCTGTAACTGCTCTATGCTTGCAACAGAGATAATTGTTAATGTGCCCTATCTGCCTATAATGACTACAATGCATGACAATACTATAAAAATAAGATTTTAATTTAAGAAGCTAACATAATTATCCAAACACCTCCATGGACCAAGGCGACAGCTTTGTCCTTAATGGATGCTTTGGTCACTCTGTTAGAAATTATGCATTCGAAGACATGGCAGCATTGTCACTTTTATTCCATCACCATTCTGTTCATTCATTTACATTTTATGTTCTGTATGGCAGTGATTTGTTATTCAACATATTAATCTTTAAGGTTCTACCCTAAAGCACAAGTTTATTTTTAAAAATTGTGATATAATCACTATTATACCAAGAAGTTCAGCAAATGGGCTCAGAACACATTATGAATAGAATATTCTCTTCACCTAGTGTTCAGAGAATGTGTCCAAGGCACCCAGTACATGCTTCTGACCTTGGATAGTATTGACATCTTTATGCAACTATGAATTAATTTAATTTATAAATCAGCATAGTAAGAGATTAAAACATTAATTATGAGAAGGGCAATTATATTGTAATAAAAGTTGTGTAAATACATTCTCTCTAAAAGTTTGCTGTGGATTCTTTCACCTTTTTACATAATGATGTATTTTATGACTTATTTTAACATAAATGAGTTACTAGCATCACTAGTACTGTTTATGATCATATTGGGTAACTTATTCCCATGATATTTTTTCCCCATTCAGATTCTTATATTAAAGGTTCATGGCTCTTTGTTTGGTTTGCCTGGTACTATAAACTCAGCCACATCTTTAAAATTTTGATTTGAATTTATTCTTTGAAAGTTTCATACATGCATATGTTGAATTTTGTAAGTTTTCATTCCCACAACTGCCCTTTTTGCTTTTATTTGTGAGATTATATCATTTCTCCCTTCCCATTCCTCCTACCAAGCGCTCCCATATATTTGTCCTGTTTTCTTTAAAAGTAACATGACTTCGTTTTTCATTAATTTTTATTACCTGTATATATACATATATCTATATATACATATATATTCTAAATATTACCTACTCTATATAATGTAACTGAAATGTATAGTTTCAAGGTTGACCGCTTTGTATTTGACAACATATTGGTATGTTCTTCTTTGGAGAATCCTGTTTCTTTCATTCCTCATTTTCCTGCAGTACTTTGCTTAAGTTTGAGGCATCCTGGGCTGGGCTTTCTCTTATCCATATTAGTATGTTTATTATTCTCACAGCAAATTCCCTTATTATCTCACTCTTAGCAATTTTCAGCACCATCTTCTGCAATATTCCCTGAGCAATAGGTACAGGAATGCTTTTTGGTGTTCTTTGATTTTTTGAGACAGGGCTTTTCTGTGTAACAAAAGGCCTAGCTGTCCTGGAAGTTGCTATGTAGACCAGGGTGGCCTTGAACTCTCAGAGATCTTCCTGCCTTTGCCTCCCAAATGCTGGGATTAGAGACCTGCCCCAACACCACCAAGCTCAGGAGTGTTTTGATGTGTCTGTTGGGACTGGTCTCACAACTCTGCACTTTGATTAGTTCTGGTTTTCTGTAACGGCCTCAGTCTGTTGCAAAGAAATGTTTTCTTGATGATGGGTGAGGACTTCACTTATTTGTGGGAACATAGAGTAAAGTGTTTAGACACACATAAGTGGGGAGTAAACACCAGCTCTCTAATTGGACTTAAGACTCTCTTAATAAGAATGAAATCATGCCTTATACTGGAAACCAGGTAGTCAGTGTTAATGAAGTCATAAATCTGGAGGAGCACATACACCCAAACACTACCACACTAAATCAGCATAATCCTCAACAACAATCTAAATAAATTTTTACAAGCACACCGTTAGTCTTTCATTTTAAGTTAATATGAGATAAGTTATCTAAAGACCAGGCGAAAAATTAATATTGATAATGAATAACAATTCATTTAATGTCATTTTTAAATTTGGCAAAATTTTATTCCATTTAAATATTATTGTGTACTTACTTTTAGTTCAGATATTATAGTAACATACCCAAGTCATAAGTGCAGTGAGAAAACACTAATGTCTATTTCAAGAATGTTTGAAAAGTAGATATTTATATATAAATGGAGCTCTTTTTTAAAGTAAAACATATTCAGTTTAAATTATCAGGTGTTGTAATTAAGTAATCATCAGGATTCAAATACAAAAGTACAGTCTTTTTATAATTAACAATTATATGACTTCAGAATTTTGGATTTGTTGTCTGAAGTATGATATAACTATTGGTATAGCCTAGTTTTTAAACTTTTCTAATGCATTCATTATAAAATTAGTCACTACATATGTGGCTTGAATTTTTTTTTATTAAATGGCAGTTGCACAATGGTAACCTGTTTATGTGTGTGTGTGTGTCTGTGTATATTAGCATATATAGGTATGAGTGTGTGTATGTGTGAATGTTTTAATAGGATCTGGTTATATTGCTCAAGCTGTCCTAGCACTAATAATTCTTTGACTAACACTTGTAGTAGTTGATTTTTAGATGTCCCTGTTATCTTACCTAGCTACATTGTATGTGTATCTAAAATAAACTTTATTTCACTGTCATTTTTGAATGAAGAAATACCGAAAGAAGCCCTTTAGGCAATAGGAAAACTATGCCAGATGGAAATATAAATATGCACAAAGATGAAGATCATTATAAATGACAGCTATATGGGTAAATACAAAAATAATGTATTTCTTATTTTAAAATTGCTCTAGAAGGTAACAACAGTAAAGCAAATTAATCCTGGTGTCTTACGTTTATAACGCAGATGGAAGTAAATGCAATGTTAACAAGTCAGAGATAATTGAAACATACTTATTTAAGGCTTTTGTACGTTAAGTGATATTCTTTAACCTGAAAATAGATTGTGATGATTAAAAATACAGTTCACGAACCCTAAAGGAGTTTCTAAAACAGTATTGCTGTTTAAAGTCAAAGAAGAACACAAATGGAAATCTAGAAAATAAAATGTCAAACACAAGTGATGCATCACAGGAGGTAAATTGTTATGAAGAAAAAATGGTAACCACAGCACCCAAAGAACTGTTTGTGAAATTATCAGAAATACCACCAGAAAATAGATGCAAATGGTTTAGGACTCTCAAACTTTTCCCAGATGGTTTTGTTATTTGTTTTTAAAAGCAAGATTCAACCATATGCTTCCTACAACCATAGAAGTAAAACTAATTACATGTAAAAACTATGAAAACATCAACAAGAAAGTTCTAGCCCCTCCCATAAAAACAAAATGATAAGAACTAACAGAGAAGAGTGAAAGGTAACTTGAGCAAATACGAGTAAAAGCAAGCTTCCTAGAGCAATTCTGAACGCTTTCTTTGCTTCAATGCCAAATGTAAAACACCTATATCACTATGTCTTGATGTTTAAAAATGCAGAGAACACATTTAAACAGATCAACACCATTCAGTGTTTCTGTAAAGGAGAAATGGACAGGATCATCTTTATCCTGGTTCAGAAGATGTATACAGAACTTTTGGTAAACATTGTGCTGACGGATGAAAAGGCTAATCTCATCCAAGTATGAGATTATTAGAAATGAATCCTATCACTTCTGTTTAACAGGTTATTTGAGGTTCTGTGTAGAATGGTAAGATTACAAAATGGAAACCTTAAGATAGGAAGAAAAAATAAAATTATTCCATTCACCAGATACATGTGTCTCTACACAGAAAGTATATAAAAATGCTATCAAAATTAATCCATTTAATAATTGTATGTTAATAGACAAATATACAAAACACTTAGGTTTCTAAATCTTGGTAAAAAATAACCAGAAACTGAAAAATAAACTGTTTACAATTACACAAGAAATGATACATTTTTGTATAAATCTAATAAAATATATGCAGGAACTGAATGCTGTGGATTAATCAAACGAAGTACATAAAAGACAAAAATGAATACATGCAAGTATGTTTATATATTGGAAGACTTGATACAATTTACAAGTCACTTCTATTCACAATATTCTATAGATTCAAAACCTCCACCAAAATATATCGAAGATAACTTTTTTTAAGTATTCTATCTTGTATAATTCTTTTTTTTGATTTTTCTTTTTTTTCTTTTAAATTAATTTATTTAATTATTAAAGATTTCTGCCTCTTTCCCTCCACCACCTCCCATTCCCTCCCCCTCCCCCAATCAAGTCTTCCTCCCTCCTCAGCCCAAAGAGCAAGCAGGTTTCTCTGCCCTGTGGGAGGTCCAAGGACCACCCACCTCCATCCAGGTCTATTAAGGTGAGCATCCAAACTACCTGGGCTCCCACAAAGCCATTACGTGCAATAGGATCAAGAACCCATTGCCATTGTTCTCCAGTTCTCAGTAGTCCTCATTGTCCATTATGTTCAGCGAGACCGGTTTTGTCCCATGCTTTTTCAGACCCCGGCCAGCTGGCCTTGGTGAGTTCCCGATAGAACATCCCCATTGCCTCAGTGTGTGGGTGCACCCCTCGCAGTCCTGAGTTCCTTGCTCGTGCTCACTCTCCTTCTGCTCCTCCTTTGGATCGTGAGACTTCAGTCCAGTGCTCCAATGTTGGTCTCTGTCTCTGTCTTCTTTCATCGCCTGATGAAGGTTAATATTCAGGAGGATGCTTATATGTTTTTCTTTGGGTTCACCTTCTTATTTAGCTTCTCTAGAATCACGAATTATAGTCTCAATGTCCTTTATTTATGGCTAGAAACCAAATATTAGTGAGTACATCCCATGTTCCTCTTTTTGGGTCTGGCTTACCTCACTCAGGATAGTGTTTTCAATTTCCGTCCATTTGTATGCAAAATTCAAGAAGTCATTGTTTTTTACTGCTGAGTAGTACTCTAATATGTATATATTCCATACTTTCTTCATCCATTCTTCCATTGAAGGACATCTAGGTTGTTTCCAGGTTCTGGCTATTACAAACAATGCTGCTATGAACATAGTTGAGCAAATACTTCAAAGATAACTTTTAAGATTATAAAGTAATTCCTAAATTTATTTAGTAGACAAAAGAACTGTCAGATCATGAGAAAAAAAATAGATAGAACTAACACTGTCTTATTCAAAGACTTTCTGTGAATCCAAAATAATCTAACCAATGCATTATTGACAAAATGATAGATCACCAGAAGAGAAATAGAGTCTAGAGATAGACTCACATAGGAACAGTTAGTTAATTTTTAATTAAGATATAAGTATAATTCAAAAGGTACGAACAATTTGATTTTTAAACACATTCACAAATACAAATGAAAAACTATTCCTTCTCTTTCTCTCTATATATAGTGCTTAATATCCTAGAATTAACAACAAGTAAAACAATTTTAAAATCAAGAATGTGAAGCAAGGGAAAATTTATCCCACAATTGCAAGAATGATAATAGTATAATCATGCCACAAAAAATGTTTCTTAGAAAGTTATATACCACAGTCTAGAACTCACATAGAGAAATGTTATCATGGTGCTGACTAGTTCATATTTTAGCTTAGCACAGGTTAAAGCCATTGTGGGAAAGATTACCTCAACTGATATAATGCCTCCGCTGTGTTGGCCTGTGGAAAAGTGTGCTCATTTCCCTGACTGACATTTTATGGGTATGGATTCATCCCATATTTCGTGGCCTCACCCTAGAATAGGTGGTTCAGAATGGTATAAGAAAGAGTGTTAAGGAAACTATGAATAGCAAGCTGGTATGCAACACTCCTCAACCGATTCTGTTTCTACCTGGCTAGCCTAAGTGATCTGACTTCACTCAGTGATGCACGGTTGGAAGTGTCACCTGAAATAAATGCTTTCTTCCCCAAGGTGCTTTTGGTTATGGTGTTTTATTTCAACAGAAATCCTAACTAAGACATTCAAGTCAATATCCATGAGTATCTATTTTAAATAATTTAAGTGGTTATCCATATAAACACATGTAAAATCAAATCCAATATTACTCAAAATGGTAAAAAAAGTAAATTCCAAGTTTTCACAGCTCTAATACTAGACTATACCTTTGATTGTACACTATATAAAAGGGATCTATATGCATTTCATATAAATACACACAAAAATAAACAGACTAACATACACAAAAACTTACATATACACATACACAATGACATTGGTCAAAAGCACTAAAAAATCATTGAAAAAAAAAAGATAAGCCCTATCAATTTTCAGAATTTCTAACTGGCAGCAGGGTCATGCACCAAACATGGACCACCTAGATGAAATCCTCTGGCCTTGGGGTTGATGGACTGGCAGTCAGAGCTTAGGGAACTGAAAACAGCTTGAAGTTCCTGCAATTTTTCTAAAAAAAGAATATAAGGAAGGCAGAGGTATGTAGAGAAGTGCCTTCAGTGTTCTCTGAAATCAAGCTGCATATGAGCTCAGTAAAGTTGGGAACTGTACAAGGACTTAATGTCCATTTCAGTTAGGAGTACTGGCCATCACTATGCTCCTTCGAGATGCTCTCTTGCACTCCCAGGATCAGGGACAGCCCTAGTGCACCACTATAATTAACTCTCTTGCCGTTTCCCCATCCTACCTAGTCAATCTTTCTTTTCTCTGGGGGCTCTGATCACACTGCATACTCAGAAAAGCACTGTTAAAAAAGGGAAATTTATTATTAATAACTAATTGATTAGCATACATCAGAGACAGTAATGAAGATAGTACAGCATTGTCAGAGAGTGACACGTGAATCAATAGAACCATAGAAAAAGGAAATAGATCTATATAAATAAGGACACTTATTTGCCAAAGATGCAAAAGCAATTAGTTGGAGAATAATTCAATCATTTTAATTCTATTGGAACAATAATTTATCCCTTATATGATCCATAAAGTTAATAATTAGAAAAACATGGAACACAGTATTTACTATGTGCCATATATATATATATATATATATATATATATATATATATATATATATATATAATTCATTTGAAGAAAAGTCTTGCTGTTTAACCTTAACTGATAAACATTAGATATTTGGTTCTCTTGTCTTGACAATCTAAGTACTTAGTTTAGTTTCAGACCAATGTGCCCTCTTTTAGGGAGAGCTTTTCTTTCTTTCTCTTTCACCTTTTCCCTTCCTTTCTTCTTTCTTTTCTTTCTTCCTCCCTCCCTCCCTGCCTCCCTCCTTCCTTCCTTCCTTCCTTCCTTCCTTCCTTCCTTCCTTCCTTCCTTCCTTCCTTCCTTCTTTCCTTTATCTCTTTTTATTGGAAATAGACTCTTTACAATACAATATATTATGAATACATTTTTCTTCCCTTTATTCCTCTTAGTTCCTCCACAATGAACTTCCACATATGATCTACTCTCTATCTGTCTCATGTTAGAAAAGAACAGGTTTCTAAGAGATAACAACTGAACATGACAAAATAAAATATAATAAGATGAAGCAAAACTATCATATCAAAGTTCAGCATAGCCACTCAACAGAAGGAAAAGAGTCCCAAGAGCAGACAAAGAGGCAGAGTCCCACTGATTCTCATGGTGAGGAGTCCCATAAGAACACTAAGCTAATAACTACAGTATATACACAGAGGACCTGATGCAGACGTATGCAAGCAGTGCTTGCTGCTTCAGTCTCAGCAAATTCATATCACCCTTGCTTAGCTGATTTAAAGGGACTTGTTCTCCTGTGTCTTCCATCTCCTCTGGTTCTCATACTCTTTCTGCCTCCTCTTCCCTTGGGTTCCCTGAGCCCCAAGGGGAGAGATTTGATGGAGACTGCCAGTTTAGACCCTCTTTTTACACAGTGCCTTTCTGTCTGTCTCTGCATCTATTCCCATCTGTTTCTGGAGGAAGAAACTTTCTTGATGATGACTAGATAAGATATTGATCTACATCTATATAATTAAGAATCATTTTATCTTTAGTACTTTTAGGCTAGCAGTGTTTGGATTTACCTTAGGTCTCTGGGCTATTTAGTATCTGTTTCTTGTCAGTGTCAGGTATGGGTTCTTTCTAATGGTGAGGGCCTTAAGCCAAATCAGACATTAGTTGACTAATCCCATAGGTACTGTGCCACCATTGCCCTAGCATATTTTGCAGGCAGGATAGATTGTAGGTCCAAAGATTTTGTGGCTAGGTTGGTGTCTATGTTTCTTTTTCAGTAGCCTAACAGAGTACCTTTCTGTACCAAAAAGTATTGAATGTAGGAATGAATGATTCACATAGGCTCCAACTCAAACTTCCCCTGTTCAATAGGCTCTGTTCAATATGCTGTGTTGTGTTGATATTTTCTCTGCAATGGGACCCCATTGTCAGTTTGTAGAGAGCCATCCTTTGTCAGTATTAGCGTGGATGATTTGGGGATTTCCATGCGATCACTTTGGCCAACTCAGTTGAATGCAACCAAGTCTCTCCACTGGAAGTCTTGCTTAAATACAAAAGATAACCAGTTGAGAATCCATATCCCCCATCACTAGAAGTCCTCATTGTGGTCACCTTCATAGATTCCAGCAAGTTTTCACTAACTAGCTTTCCATACCACCCCTAAATGGCCCCCAATTCCAGCCATCTCTCCAGGCACCGCTCTCTCCATCTCATCTTCCCCAACAACTGATCTTTTCTCTTCCTGTCACCATTACCCCCAGCCCACCCATAAATTCTATTCTATTTCACCTTTCCATGGAGATCCATGCATTTTCCCTCAGACAGCTCTGTACCTAACCTCTCTGGTCTATGGATTACAGCTTGGTTATCACTGACTTCTCAGATACTGTTTATATCAGCAACTACATGCCATATTCATGTTTCTGAGTTTGGGATACCTCATTCTGAATGATTTATTCTAGTTCCATTCAATTGCCTGCAACTTTCATGATTTCATTTTTTCAGTACTAAGTAATACTTCATTGTGTAAAAGTACCATATTTTCACTCTTCATTCCTTTGTTGAGGGATATCTAAGCTGTTTCTAATTTCTTGCTATTATTAATAGTGCAACAATGAACATAATTGAGCAAGTGTCTTTGTGGTAGGATGATAATCTTTTGGGTATATGCTCAAGAGTGATATAGTTGCATCTTGATGTAGATGGGGTCTCACATTTCCGAGGAAACACCACACTGATTTCCAAAGTGGCTATACAAGTTTGCACTTCCACCAGAAATGGAGGAGTGTTTCCCTTGCTCCACATTCTTGCCAGCAGGACCTATCATTTGTGTTATTGAACTAAGCCATTCTGATAGGTATAAGATGGCATCACAAAGTCAATGTCTTTTACATTTCCCTGATGGAAAGGATTTTTAATATTTGTAAAAATGTTTCTCAGCCAGTTGAGATTTCCTTATTGAGTATTCTCTGTTTAGATCTGTACCTAGTTTTTAGTTGGACTAGTTGTTTTCAGAAACAGACTTGATATCTAGTTTCTTGAGTTCTTTATAGGTTTTGAATATTAGACAGTTACTGTCCATGTAGTTAATTAAATTTTTTTCCATTTTGTTTGTTGTGGCTTTGTTCTAATGACAGAGCTCTTTGTTATATAGAAGCTTTTCAGTTTCTCGAGGTCCCATTTGTTGATTGTTGGTCTTAGTGCCTCTGTTGATGATCTCTTTAGAAAGTCTTTTCCTGTGCAAATGAGTTCAAGGCTCTATAGTATTTTCTCTTCTATCAGGTGCAGTGAATCTGATTTTAAGATGAGGTAGGTGATCCATTTGATGTGGAGGTTTTGCGGGGTAACAAATACGGATATATTTAGATTCTTCTGCAAGTAAACATCAAGTTTGAACAACATCATTTGTGATAGATGTCATTTTTCAGTGTGTATTTCTAGCCTCTTTATCAAAAATCAGCTGCCCATAGTTTGTGGATGTACAACTGGGTCTTCAATTAGACTCTATTGATCAATTTGACTGATATTATGCAAATAGCTTGTAGTTTTTATTACTATGGCTCTGTAGTACAGTTCTTTTATTTTTATTATTCAGGATTATTTTAGTTATTCTGTTCTTTTTTTATTCTCATTTATTGGTATGTATGTGTGTTTTCATATGAACTGAAGAATTGTGCTAAGATTTTGATAGGGATTGCATTGAATCTATATATTGCTTTTGGTAGATATCTATTTTTAATATGTTAATCCCATGATCATGGAAGATATTTCCATCTTCTGATAAGTTCTGCTACTTTTTTTCCAAACACTTGAATTTATATCATACTGATCTTTCAATTTTTTAGTTAGAGGGAAACTCTGGGATATTTTATATTATTTAAGAAAAGTGTGAAAAGTGTTGTTTCCTGATTTTTTTTATCTCAGTCCATTTGTCACTGCTGTTTATCACTGAAGAATGTCAGGGCAGGATCCCAGAAGCAGGAGCCAATACAGAAACCACGGAGAACTGTAGCTTACTGGCTTGTCTCTTATGCCTTCCTCAGCCTATGTTCTATCTTGATCCATTTTTTATTCCGAAGAGAGTTTGTCAGTTTCTGAGTAAGTAATCAAATAATCATTCTGTTCTTTCTGTTGTTGAAATCCAGCTTTAATCTGCGGTGGTCTCCTAGATTGCAGGGAATTATTTCAATTGTCTTGTATCTGTTAAGACTTGATCTGTGACTGAGTGTGTGGTCAATTTTGGAAAAAAGCTCCATAAGTTTGGGGAAGAAGGTATATTCTTTTGTGTTTGAGTGAAATTTTCTGTAAAAATCTGTTAGATTCATCTTGTTTATAACATCTATTAGCTCAAATATTTCTTTGTTTAGTTTTTGTCTGGATGAACCATCCATTGGCAAGATTGGGGTGTTGAATTCACCCATTATCAGTGTGTGAGGAACAATATGTGATTTAAGCTGTAGTTTTTCTTTTACAAACTTTTGTGCCCTTGTGTTTGGAGCATAGATGTTAAGAATTGAAATGTCATCTTGGTGTATTTTCCTTTAATGAATATGTGTCCTTTACCATCTCTTTTGTTTAGTTTTGGTTTGATGTCTATTTTCTTAGAAAGAAAAAAAGAACCCCCTTGTAAGCTGGGTGGAGGTGGTGCACTTAGGATGCAAAGGAAAGAGGATTTCTATGAGTTCAAGGCCAGTCTGATCTACGAATTCATTCCAGGACAGCAAGGACTGTTATACAGAGAAACCCTGTCTCAAAAAATGGAAAAATCCTAAATCCATTTATTTGGTATATTTTTTCCAACCCTTTTTCCTAAGATAATGTCTATCCTTGATATTGATCTGTGTGCCTTGATTTAACAGAAGGAAGTATCCTGTTTTCACATCTATTTTGTCAGTCTCTATCTTTTTGTTGGCAAATTGAGACTATTGATAATGAGAGATATCCATGACCAGTAATTGTTGATTCCTTATATTTTGTTGTTGTTGTTGGTGGTGGTGGTTTTTATTATTTTTATTATGCATATGTGAGATCATTTTATTTCCTCTGCTTTCATGTGTAATTAACCTCATTAGTTGGAGATTTCTTTCTAACACGTCTGTGGGGCTGGGTTTGTAGATAAATGCTTAAATTTTACTTTATCATAGAATATTTCATTTTCTCCATTTATGGCTATTGCAAGTTTTCCTGAGTATAGTGACCTGATTTGGCCTCTTTGGTCTCTTAGAGTCTGAAGCACGTCTTCCTAAACCTTTCTGAGTTTTAGAATCTCCACTGAGAAGTTGAATGTAATTTTGAAAGATCTGTCTTTATATGTTACTTGGTCTTTTTCCCTTGCAGCTTTTAATATTCTTTCTTCCTTCTGTATGTTGAGTGTTTTGATTATTTACTGCAAGGGGCCTTTCTTTTCTGGTCCCATCTACTTGGCGTTCTGTATGCTTCTTGTGCCTTTATGAACATCTCCATTATTAGGTTAAGGTAATTTTTTTCTATGATTTTGTTGAAATTTTTGGAGTCTTGGAGCTGGGATTGTTCTCTTTCCTCTGTGCCTATTATTCTTAAGTTTGATCTTTTCATAGTGTCCCAGATTTCCTGGATACTTTGTGTCAGAAAGTTTTTAGATTTAACATTTTCTTTGAGTGATGCATCCATCTTTTTTATGGTAACTTCAATGCCTGAGATTCTCTCCTCCTCCACCTCTTGTATTCTGTTGGTGGAGCCTGACTACATTTTTTTTTTCATTCCTATATTTTTCATTTCTAGACTTCCCTCTGTAGTATTGTCTTTACTACTTTTAATTCTGTTTTCAGGCCATGAACAATTTTATTCATTTCCTTCAACTGTTTGTTGATATTTTCTTGACATTTCCTGAAATTGTTTATGTTTTCCTGGCTTTCTTTAAGGGATTTATTCATTTCCTCCTATTGCTTTTTATGTATTCCTGGATTTCTCTAAGATATTTATTTCCTCTTTAAGGACCTCTATCATCTTCATGTAGCTGTTTGTAAAGTCTTTTTTGTGCTTCAGCTATTTTGGAATATTCAAACCCTGCTGTGGCAGGATATTGGGCTCTAGTTGAAATGTATTGCCCTAGCTGTTATTGGTTGCAGTTTTACTCTGGCGTCTCGGAATCAGGGATTGGATTAATTATAGGTCTGGGTGTTGATTTCTGGGTTTGTCTTTATTGAGAGTGTGTTTTGTTCCTTGGTTTCTGTTTTCTCTTGGATTTCCGGAGAGTGTGCTGCCTGTTTTCATGGCCTGTGTTCATAGAGGAGGCCTGGTGTTGAAGGCTGGAAAACAGGAAAAGTGAGAGGAGGCAGTTTGAAGATGATCTGTGGGATCTACAGGAGATGTAGACACAGGAGAAAGGGTGGCTACAACTAACGATTTGTTGCGATGTTAAGGATGAGACTGAGGGACTGGTTCTAAAGGAACGGAGACAGAGGAGAAAGTCTGTCTCTTCATTTCTTATGTTGGGATAAGACTGAGATATGTTAGGAATAAAACATAAAGCTATAAGAAAAAATAATTAAAAATTAAAGTCTATCTTAATTGGGAATTTTTGCTTTGCCAAATACATTATCAAAAGGAAAAAAGAAAGTGTTGGATTGCAAGAAAATGTTTGCAATATTGTGTCTAACAAAGAATTCTCAGGCCTCAAATTAAGAAACAACTAAAAAAAAACCAAAAGAAAAAAAGTTGAACATGTTATATAACAGGAAAGAGCAAAGTTCAGACTAGACCATGAATGAGACATCACTATCTGCCATTTAGAATTGGTGAAGTGGATATCCCTGACTACTACAATATGTTAGGATGTACATCAACAAGACTACTCGTGTATATGGAGACACCAGAAGATGGTTCAGTTGGCCTAGGAAAAGGATTGGCAGCTTCTTAATGGAAACCACATTTAGGAGAAGCTGACTCCCACAAGTTGTCCTCTGACCTTTACATAGATACCATGACACACATGTGAACACAAACAATAACTTTTTTGAGATTGGATTTCTCTTCCCTTTGTAGACCTGGCTATTCTGGAATTCACTATGTAGACCAGGCTGGCCTAAAATTCAGAGATCAGCCTGCCTCATCCTCCCCAGTACTGAGATTAAAGGCGTGCGCCTGGTTAAAATTTTTAAAGAAATCTTAAAACCAACCCTTCTAGAGATAGCTCCCAGCAGCTTCAGCAAAGAAAGAAAACTCAGGTCTCTGTACATTGCCCCAGAATGGGTCCTGCTCCTCGAGAGCAGCAATGAAACAGCAGAAAGGGCAACAGCAAGGGATTGGCAAGAATGAGAAGGGCAAATATTCAGGTGTGTTGGTGTTGACTGACAGTTGTGGGCAATCTTGCTATCTTCCAATATGCACAGAAGATGATAGGGGATGATTCTTCCAGTTTTCAGCCATGTGGAAGAATATGTCAGATATAAAAGAAAAGAATGAAAGTGATTCTTTTACATCAAATTATATGGATTTACATTCAATAGGTTTATAAAAATCTTTCAATTTTAAGAATAAAAATTTCATTTGGGGGAAATTTTAGCTATAGTTGATTTTATTGATCTTATCTGATTTGTTTTTTGCTTGCATTTGAGTTAGTATGACTGAACAAAATTGCAAATAAAAAGTAATACTTTAACGTCCTTATATTCTATTCTACATGTTTTAAGTGGCTCATTAAATTATTCTGAAATTGAATCTGTTGAATCAAAATTTATACATATATTTATTCTATGAAAGGGATTATCTGCTACATTGCTGCTATATTCTGATACAAACTTATTTGGTAGCCGTTTAGAGGAAAAGACAGAAGTAATTGAGATGTTCACGACATTTCTCCTGAAGACACCATTATCTGTGATTAATATTTGATGAAACTATACCATGGATTTGGGAAGAAGATTCTTATCATTCCTTGTTTATCTGCAGTGATAAGTGAACAGTGTTGAGGACAAATGGGTTCCAAATCTCAAAGTTAGACTGATAACCCACCTAGGGCATGGTAGTCAGTGAGACACTGTTAGATATTCCTGAAACATGGGTTGGAAATTCTGAGGCAGCATTAAACTGGCTTGAGATGCAATTATCTTTGTCAGCCGACACTGCACACTGAATTGGGGAGCAGCTCATCAGAAACAGTTACTGTAAAATGTGTGGTCCCTCAGGGCTTTTCTCTTGTCCGTTCTTTTATTTTTATATTTATATCTTCTCCTGGCAGTATCATTAATAGATCTGGATCTGATTATCATATCTATGCCTTCATTATTCAGACTTACTCGCTGCTTCTTGTAGAATCAAATCATATGACTTTCCAACTCTCTTCTGCTTTATTAAGACTTAAAATTGAATGATAGGGATAGTTGCTTCACCAAAAGAATGTTCATTAGAAAACATTAATACTGACCTATCTGAATTACCTTGTGGATTTTTTTCAGTCTCGCACTGTCTGTCATATGGGTTATATCACTGCAACCGAAACAGTGCATTAAAAGACACTATACTGTCTTCATAGGTTATATTCTTATATTAGCTTATAGCATCTCTACAAAATATTTTTTCATTATATTCTTATTATAATTTATACAGGACTATAATTTCTTTATTTTGAAATTCTATAATTTTTGAAACAAATGAGGAGTTATATAAACCCAGTGGGATTATTCTATTCTATCACATTATAATAGAGCCACTAATAGAAATGTCCCTCCAGCAAATTTTATCATTCTCAAGATTTGAAGTGATTACAAGAGTGTGGTGGGTAATATAATATGTTCTAAAAACCTATCTCACAGTGAACTTCTATGGCAGTAATGTTCATCTCTCGTGGTCAAGTCCCAGATTTTAAGATTTACAACTAAGGAATGAACATGGTAGTTTACTACGCTGGTCTAAAGCATTTGAAATGCTAGGGTAGAAGAGTTGTGAGTTTAAAAAGAGCTTGTGCTATGTAGTGTGTAGTGATTTTCGAATTACCTTGTGCTGTGTAGTGAATTTCTCTGTCCTAAATACATGCAAGTCTGTATACACACACACACACACACACACACACGAAAGATGTTTTAGGTACTAACCTTCAATTGTAATTCACTGTATTGGTGTTTGGGATGTGTGTGTGTGTGTGTATGTCTGTGTGTCTGTGTGTGTATTTATGCATGTGTAAATTTTTCGAATGTGTTAAGTAGATTATTGAAAAAAACCTAGCAAAAGAGAACTAGAGTTTCCATGATTCTGAGTTACACATTAATCTTTCCCCGACATATGGTGTTAAATGAGTGCTGTTAATTCACGTGCATCTGATGCCACAAATGATATAATGATAACGGCAAGAAAAAAAATTCCCTTGACATAAGTAGAGGTATTTTACTATCTTTGTACACCATGCTAAGACAGTAATGTCACTCTAAGACTTTCTAACTGCCCTTAACTGAACTAAGACAGAAGGCACTTGCACACTGAAGTAGAGAGACAATTTTTTGAAGAGAACTTTCACGTGTCCTGGATTCCCCATGACTTTCAAAGATCACAGGAAGACAAGATTTTTTTTTTCACATCAGATCAAGTTAAGGGACTTTCAAAGGGACAGTACAGAGATTTAAGGAACTTTCATTATATTTGAAAGCTGTGATGAATCGTTCTTCACTGTCCCTAACTCTGAGAAAAGAATCTGGCTGAAGGTGTCTCACTTGACAAAGAGATAGAATTATATTTGCATGAACTACAATTTACAGGCTTAGAGAGAATGTAAAAAATATGTTCTGTGTGAAGAAGATGTAAATCTCACTAAAGATACCCAAGCTGTGTAGCCTTAAAAGAAAATTCCAGTTTAGAGAACTTGATGGGGCTGTGCAACTGCCTCAGCAGAAGCAAGGATGGCCATGAGAACTGTCAGTGGGCAACCTTCATGCGAGTTACACTTTGAGCATTTCAGGAGAAATTTTTGTGGAATCTACAAAATCGTCCAAGAGGAGAAAATATCAATGACTGCACAACTGTCTAGGATGTACCAGTGCTGTAATGTAAGGCTAATGTCTGTATAGGATCAAGTTCTGGTGTATTCTGGTGGATAGTGATTTGGAGTCACTGAAGTCAGGTATAGACTGGATTTATGGAGCAATTAGAATTGACTGAACATTTAAATGATGTTTCACTGGGAACACTGTTAGACTGTGCCTGAGATTTTATTAAGGGACAGTCCACAATGGATTCATGGAGACTGATTACAGAACTGACAGTAAGAAAAAACTTGTTCATTTTTGTTCCCTAGTAAAGTTCAGTTCATCAGATAAATGGCATGCATTCATTATAGAATTCCTTTCTCCCTCTCTGTCTATGCGGATCATCATTCAGTTTCCAGCTGAACTTTAAGTCTTCTCCAGCAGTGTGATGTGTCTCCTCTCATTACAACATGATTCCAAGGTTGTTTGAGCTTCCATTGCACTGAACTGACCTCAAATATTGGACTGCCCAATAAAAAATAACAAAAATTAATGGAGTCGAATGAATTCATCAAAGGAGTAATCAGAGAGTTATTGGATTTGCAATAAGATGATCAGGATTGGATGTGGTTCTCACTGGAGAAGTGACCTTAAGTTAAAGAATGAGAGATGCATAAATGTTAACCAACGGAAGTCAGAAAATCAGTGTGACTCAGAGGAAAGGAAGAGATTGAATAGTTGAAACCATTATATTGCTGGAGTAGAGTGAGGATGAAGCATGCAGAACTAAAGAAATCTGTATTTAATGGTAATTGTGCAGTCCTTATGTACTACAATTTGGGTCACCTAAGAATGTATTCACTCTTCTTTTGCTAACAAAATGTCTCTTTTTAACTGAACATATTGCCACTTAGAATAAATATTACATCTTTCAACTTCCTCACTAGTTAAGTGTAGCTCTAAAAAATAAAGTTCAGGGCAACATGCTATGAAGACGTGAGGAGTGTTATTTCTGAAGTGTGTCCTCAGTGGGAAAATGATCCACCTATTTTTTTCTCCTGTCCTACTCTTTGGATGTGGCTGAGTGGTGATCTGCTTTGGAAGATGGAAGCTACAGTCAAGCCAAGGACTGTATAAAGAAGCAACGGCAGGGACCTGGGATCTCTTGATTCCAGCAGTGCTTCCATTACAATACTGGGGAAACTTTTCAGGTTGTTACATTTAAATAAATTATTTCATATATAAGACACTTCTGTGTGGGGTTTTATTAGTCACAGCCAAGACATATACTAGGAAACGGTGTGCCAAAGAGTCTTCTATCTATCTTCTGGGCAAATATGACTTAACAATGTTTCAAGGGGATGAAACAAACTCTCAGAACTACAGAATGGGTTCACAGGGGAGAGAAACATTTAACATCCTTTTCCAGATGCATGAGTTTCTCAGATACTGTTTATATCAGCAACTACGTGCCATATTCATCTTTCTGAGTTTGGGATACCTCATTCTGAATGATTTTTTCTAGTTCCATTCAATTGCCTGCAACTTTCATGATTTCATTTTTTCAGTACTAAGTAATACTTCATTGTGTAAAAGTACCATAATTTCACTCTCCATTCCTTTGTTGAGGGATGTATAAGCTGTTTCTAATTTCTTGCTATTATGAATAGTGCAACAATGGACATAATTGAGCAAGTGTCTTTGTGGTAGGATGATAATCTTTTGGGTATATGCTCAAGAGTGATATAGCTGCATCTTCATGTAGATGGGGTCTCACATTTCTGAGGAAACACCACACTGATTTCCAAAATGATTTAGCAACCATTTCCAGATGCACTAATGATTTATGGGAAAATGAACAAAAATTATGAAGGCATAAGTGAGATTTGAATAATTGAAGTATAAAGGGAGATACATTTAGAAAAAGTTTCATTCTGTCAGTGGAGAAGGAGAGGAATGAAACATAGCTTTAGTGTTGAGGAATGATTGAAACTAAGGCAGAAAGAGTGAGTGTTAATGGCCTAACTCTGGTAGGCAGAGTTAAATGATTTTATTCACAAAACTGACAAAGAGTCTCTATTTCTTCCATATAAACACACACACACACACACACACATGAGCTCTATGTAATTTGGTCTGGGCATGGTGATATATATGATAGATATGGATTTCATTCTCAAGTGGAGAGTTTAACATCTCAGAGAATAACTTCTCAATAAAGCAAACTGGATTATTATAGCAATTTATGATGTCATAGCTTTTATGCAATATGATTTTCTATAAAAAATAAACTTTGTTTCTAATAAATGTTGTTGTAAACAATGACAATCACTTTGAAATAAAATGTCAGAGAGTCATAAACTAGGCAACATGTTCTAGGTATTATAGGGGTAAGAAAAATGTGCCTCCTCCTCTTTCTTTCATAAATTATTTTATTCATTTTGCCACATAAATCATTCACTCATGTGAAAAATAATCTCGCTTGTTTTCTTTCTAGGTCTTGTCGTTTATTATAGTACATGGATATCTTATTAAAATTGATATATTTTCTGGTCTTACCTACCCTAAATCCCCAACATATACTAATGAATTAAGAGTCCTGAAGAAAATTCAAATTGAAAGCACTGGCATAGCCAAACTGCATTAATAATAATAATAATAATACACTAGCTATTTTTATAGTTAATGTTTTGTCTATTATTATTAGACAAAACAATTTCTTTATATGTGTGTGGTATACAAAAACAAATGTTTTTGTAAGCACAAATGTGTACATGTGTGTAGACAGCAAAGGTAAATATCAAGTGTCATCTAGTGTTTCCCCCTTACTTCCTTAAGTGGGGTGGGTCACTTCTTGAACCTGGAACTCTCCAATTGGGTCAACTGACTGGCCAGACAGCTCTGAGAGCCTATTTCTTCCCCAACTCCCCACATAGGGTTACAGATGAATGCAACCACATCTGTCTTTTATATGAGGGTAGTTTAGATCCAAACTCAAGTACTCATGCTTGTTAAGTAAGAATCATACTGACAGAGCCATCTTCCTTGTTCCTAATGATGGTTTTAGTTTAATAGATCAGTTCTTAACATTAAGTGTAAAAATAACATTAGAAATTGGACAAATTCAGTCATATCTGTGCACTGGTAGTCACTGACAATGCAAGAGCTTGAAGATTAATGGAGAGGAGACAATTTATTAAATTGGTTTTGTAACATCTCATTGTTTTTCTAAACCCAAGTAGAAGTGGTAACTACATTAAGTCCAAATCAAAAGGAAGAGAGCAAGAAGTAGAGAAGGTGTATATAGGTGGTAGATCTCAGGCAAATTATGACTGTCATTCTCTCTCTGACGATGTTTCTTCTGCATAGCTAGCAGTTGCCTGGACTGTGGACACAGTGTGTGAAACTTTACCCACCACTCATGAAACTCTATTTGTAGCATTTCTAGGATTATTGATTTTGGGCTCCAGACTTCTTGGAAAAGATTTTCTTAGGTCAACAGAGTGCTGTCATAACATTCTAAGAGTACAAGAAGATGGTGATGCTTTCTCTACTCCACAGGACTCAATTTCAAATTTATGACTCTATCACATTCCACCTACTTAAATATTAATTTTTAAAAAGTAACTATTTTCGCAGTGGCTCTTAAAGAACATTGTAAATTCAGATAATCTGTTAGAGAAAAGAGGTATCAGTTGTACCCTGAGGCAGTTTTTCATTACTAAGAAATTTGTTTTCAAATTCACTTATTTATGAGTTAAGCTATAGCTATTATTATTGTTCTTTGACCTGTTGGTTTGTGAAGTTGAATTAGCATCTATTACTACCAATCCTTGTCTAGACCTCATATCATATGCTTTCCTGCTTCTTTAGATATAGAAATTATTAGTAAAATAAATTATTAAATTATTTTGTTTCATTTTACTTGTGAAATCGGCCACATAATATTTATAAAAATAGATAGTGTCCATTCATATAGAAGTAATCAGGATTAAATAAAAACAGTATTTGTGAGTGTATTTTAAAGTAAATTAAATTTTGAATGGCTTTTCCTTCATAATGAAGAAAATGTGGTCTGCTCAGGAACTTGAGGTGTGTGAACTCTTCCAAATGGAAAAAACTGAGAAAAACTTTCCAAGCTACAAGTTTATGCTCATTGTTAAATTTGGAAATCATTAGTTTTTCAAAAATTTCACCTAGAAAATTGCCTTAGAGTGAACCAATGGAATATACCTTTTCATTTCTTAGATATTATTGAAAAAAACTTTGTGTTAAAATTTAAAGAAAACAACTTAAATGTGCCTATGATCTTCAGAGAATGTTTGGAACTCAAAGAGTCCAGACCTACATCAGTAAAAAAAAATAATAGCCACATAATTGCTCTCATATTGAATTGTGCTCTCTGACATAAATATGTTCTTATAAATTGATGTTTTATCATTGCAGCTGTGTTATACAAAGGATTTTCTGAGAAGTTGTGTGTTTCTGTGTTTGTATGTATGTGGTATGTGTGTACATGTCTTACCGGGGATTTTACCTCCCACTACCTGCAAAGACCATACTCAATCATTAGGATTTACGTATCACTTGTTTCCATAGAATTCCAAGAGCAGAGGGGTTCTGTTTTAAAGTCATGGGTAAGACAGTTTGTTTTTCTATGAACATACTGAAATTATGCACTGGGCAAATTAGTGAATTTTACCAAATATGTCTCAAGGATAAATATAGTAATTTTCACAGCAAATGTTTTCCATTTCTCAGGAAATCTATGTTTGTCATGGAATGACAAGTTCTCTGGAGGGGTGGGGAACTGAAACGGTTGCCTTTGAAAACTGATTTTGAATTTCATTAAATAACAAGGAAAATGTAACAAATATTTTATACTTAATGGAAACACTTGAACATGATGTTTTTGGTAAGATGAAAGTGGAAAAGTTTAACATATCTCCTGAAGGAACAGATTTTCTTTTCCCACTCCAGATTGATCGTTATCAACCATAACTTTAAAATTTTAAATTATAAAAAATATCTCATTTTGGGAAGTTCATGTGAATTTATACCAAAGAACTAGTCTTGTAATGTAGTAACTGAGAACTAATGTGCTTTTACAAGATGATAACTTTGCTATATTCCTGTAAAGTTATGCCAAAAAATAATCAAGTTTAAAATATGACTTGACTTATAGTATAAATAGGCATAAGGGATTTCATATTTGTGTATCCACTGCAATATTTTTCTTTAAAATTAAATGAATAAAATGCTACCTCAGATTTTATGTCTACTAAAAGCACATAAATAATATGAAATTCAGTGTGAACAGATGATGGAATTCCTTGCTGAATCTCACCATTAGCTCTCTAGAGAGCCCCAGATCTTTTGTTGTTTGTCCTTAGAATTTTTTCCTTCAAGTTTTATTTTTTAATAGCGAGTGTCTGAAATAAAAACAAAAATATTGGCTCTTATTATCATTATCATGGAGATGATTTCAACTAATAAAGAGTTGTTGTTGGTAAAACAGATAACCCAGAGTGCCTTTGCAGAATGCCCAAGGTATGTTACATAATATAGCATGCCTGTTCACATGAAGGAACATGTGGGAAACACAATACAACATGCCTGTTCACATGGGAGACACCTGGGAAACATAACACAACATGTTTGTTTACATAGAGGAACACCAGGGAAACATAATACAGCATGCCTCTTTACATGGGGGAACACCTGGGAAACATAATACAACATGCCTGTTCACATAGGGGAACACCTGGGAAACATAATACAGCATGCCTCTTCATACGGGGAACACCTGAGAAATATAGTACAATATGCCTCTTCACATGGGGCCAACCTGGAAAACAGTTTGGTGTGTCTTGATTTTTATCATACAAAATAAACATAAAAGAAACACCTATAACTCCAAAAATATTGGGTCACCTACTCTTGAAAAAAAATGTTTTTTTTTCCATACAAGTAATCAGTGAAGCATGCTTATAAACACCAGAACAATCCTGAGCATCTGCATTGCATGATGCTCCTATAGAAGTCAAGATAGCAATGACAACTTTAGCCTGCAATCATCCAGCTAACAAAACATGAACATTCTTGGGATCTGGAAGCAATTCCTTTGCAGTGTCAGTAATAGGAAAGTAGGCAGCTTGGTAGATGACACCTCACAAAGACATGTTATAGACTTAATGCAAGTCTTTAACCCCATTAAATTTATAAATCTTAACCAGGTAGTCATGGAAGCCTTGAATTCCCTTGAAGCTGCAGTACTGGCCACATAGGCTCTTAGATGATAATGGGCAAAAACAATAATGAACCCAAATCAGAAGGTGTGGCTTCAATGACATCATCTGTAGATTCCCTGTCCGTGTTGACCAAACTGACTCTTCTTGTTCATACCACCCAGGAAAAGCTTTTTGTATTTATCTCTGGGAGCAAAGTTGAAGGCCTAGAGAAGTATTGATGTCACTAGCCAGGTTACCATGCCAGAAGGAGAGGACCCCTCACTTCTTGGAAATATGAAACATGTTGTTTATAATGCCTTGCATTGCTCATCTGTTGCTAATTTCTTGGTGGTATGTTGATTCTGCAGCAGCCCCTTGACACGCTAGCTCTTTTGTCATCTCATTGGAGATGGCCTTGGCCGTTCCATCAAGCAGGAAAGCCTGGGAAGGACGAGAGCATCTGCACGGTGGAAGTAAAGGGGACACAGGCAATCACAGGATAGAATAGGACTGAGCGGACAAATTGCTTTGGCCCTACAAGTCTGGGACAAATCTCAAATCTTCAATCCACTTCTTAAAGCAAAATAAGTATTAAACTTTGAAAAAGTTCATGAACTTGTTACATGGTAATATTACAGGATTGTGAACTGCAAAATACTTGAAAACATGAGCTAATCTATGATGGAGGTGGGTCTTGTATTGATCTGTTGCTTTCATTGGTTAATTAATAAAGAAACTGCCTAGGCCCATTTGATAGGCCAACCCTTAGGTGGGTGGAGTAGACAGAACAGAATGCTGGGAAAAAGAAGCCAAGTGAGGGAGTCACCATGATTCTCCCAGTCCAGACAGACGCAGGTTAAGATCTTCCCTGGTAAGCCAGCTCATAGTGCTACACAAAATATTAAAAATGGGTTAGACCAATATGTAAGAGCTAGCCAATAAGAGGCTAAAACTAATGGGCCAGACAGTGTTTAAAAAAATACAGTTTCCATGTAATTATTTTGGGGCATAAGCCATGCGGGCGGCCGGGTGGCAAAACACAGCCCCGCCGCTCCTATTACAACAAATCTAGATTGCTCACAGTTATTTCACTGTGAAATGTTCTTTGTAGTGGAAATTAAAGAAACAGAAGAAAGTGATACTAAAACACCTACATCCAAGCCTTATCAATGTTTTGTAAATTGTGCCCACAAATCAACCCTTGTTGTCACAGCTTCTATTTGTGTTCCATACCTCTACTTTATGCTGTTTATCTGTTGGGTTTGAGTGATCTGTATAAGGAGGCCTTGACAACTAAAAGCTGTAGAAACCACCTTCTTGCTTTTTCTTTGACCAGTGGTGTGTGTGTGTGTGTGTGTGTGTGTGCACGCGCACGCGCATGTGAACGCATGTGTGAACTTGTCTGTAATTCAAAGCTATGTGGAAGTCAGTCATGGTTAGCTGTTTAACATTAGAGACCATGATGTCTACAGTTTATAGTTTACACCCATGTCAAGGTAGCACAATGAGGTTAATGTAGAAAGTAGAAGGCCGGAAGGAAAGCTAGCACTTCTACATAAAATTACATTGTTGATCACAGAATTGGGCTGTTTTCTTTTTTTTTGTAGTCTTACATATATCGCTTAACAAAGCCTTAACTAGAAAAAATTATAAATTGATAATTATAAATTATAATTTATAAATTATAAATTAATAAAGTTTTTTACTGACAGCTGAACAAAAAGAAAATAACACCACCCAGAGTAAAACTAATAATCACGTTAATGCAAAACAATATTGGGATTACTGACTTCAAGTATATGAAATTATTTTTGGTTACTACTACAGTATTTACTTTGGTAAAGCAAATGCTACCCATATAAATGTAATTGATCATGACTGACAAATTTCTACAATGATGGCTTCAATAATTTATAAACTAATTTATTATTATTTTCCTTGCGATTGCCAGAATTTTGCATTTGCACCTGGAGATGTTTGAGATTCTGCATAACCAAGGTTTATTTTCTATGTATTGTAAAACACAGGATGTTCTCTTTAATAACCTGAAATTTTAATAAGGGCCTAAGAAACACTTGAAAAAGAGAGTGAACTTATATTTAAATTAGGTCTTTGAGAGTTTGGAAATTCTAACTTGGTGAACTCTAATTAAATCCCTGAAGGCTGCTGGGTCTGCCTCCCTCATTCTTGATGGTGAAAGTAAGGTCTTCAAAAGAGTCCCTTGACAGTATACAAGTGGAGAGGAAAAGAATCCAGCAACCCTTCACAATAGCATTACATAAAGCCAGAATTCCAGAAGGACTTCCAGACAGGGAAAACAATGGCTTCTGAAGCCAGAGAACTCATGATACAGGGAGTGTAAGGAAAAAGAATTTGTAAAGAGAAGTAATTCAAGACTATCACTCTGACTTCAGCATGGATGTAAAACCAGACAAAGCAACAAATGCAGTGTAGACATACTGGTAAATATGTAGTGTATCTTACTTGACATATTCTGCAATTAACAATCATAGTAAGAAATGCTCAGGTACACAATGGTCTTTGTTAGCTGTTATTCTGACATTAAGTTGGCCTTATCTTTAGGGTACATTTTCAATATAAATAACCATCCTTTATTTTTTTTTTCTCTGTTAACTTTTACCACTTACTGTATCAGTGAGTCTAATTCCGAGTGTGAGAATCAAAAAGGTTTTAGATCTATGTAAAAAAGGGCTGTGTTCTCCATAAATATGCCTGTTCAACATCATTATGAACCCCATTATTTGTCAACACCCTAGAGTATGAGTCATATGGAGAGAATCTGAACTTTCTCTTTCCATTTAAAATATATCCAAACCAGTATTTCTTGATATTGTAAAACCCACAGAAAATGTCTTTATAGCCCTTAGGAATGGAATGCCTCAGCCTCCTAAAGAAACATATGTTACTTTTCAGATATCCAACATATAATAAAACAACCAGTTTGGCTACCAACTTAGACCAGTCTGTATGGAATATAATACAACAATACTGTATTCCATGTATATTTTCACTCTTGGGCATTGATACTTTTTAATAGTCCTTGGTTTGTCAAGGATATTTAATCAGAATATGAGGTTCTGCCAATGGTGACAAAATACATCTGAGGTCTTTCATCTAATGGATTCCTGTCAAAATTACTAGAATTTAATTAAAGAGGACAGACACTTTGCTTCATTTTTTGTCCCTGTATCATTGCTATATGGTCAGTGTGCTGGTCATTTACTAGTTGATTGTGGTGGCAGCCTGGCATTCCTCATCCTGGCCAAACTTTCCTTGAAGCAATACAGTGGTTGGAAAACTTAGAATTCATGCTTTTGTAGTTTGCTCTACTTTCTATTTCAAAAAGACTTTTAAAGAGCAATGAATGCTATTTAGATCCCTAGGATGTCTAAATGGAAGTCCTGATTCTGGATGCTCTGGATAGACCCTTAACCCCAAAGGGATACCGAGCTACTGGGTGCTCACTTTGTTCTTAACTGTAAGTTTCAAAAGTTTTATTTACTTTTTGAACTCTTTACTACTACAAAAGTGTCATGGTGCTTTTGTGGCTTGCCACTTAAGTGGCTTCATCTTTTATTGGGGAAAAATGAAAGTAACAAGCAAAACATAGAGGAGGTCTTAGTTTGTTCTCTGATAAAAGGGGTCATTTATTGATCTGGTGCTTGAAAGGGAAGGATCTGATTTGCGGAAAGTCATTGTACTTATAGAGCTTGAACACCTCTCTTTTTTATCTGCTGAAACATGATAAGTCTACATGGATTTTTATTTAATCAGAAGCAAGTTTTACAATTAAAGTAAATCCTGCATCATCAGTGTGGCCATGAAACAGTTTTAGAAAAACTGAAAATTAAAGATAATCATTGAAGTTAATTAGAATGCTGATAATTTCTGATTCATTTTAGATATATGGTTTATCCCCGTGATGAATTTATATTAAATATTTTGCTGTTTCTTCTCTGAAAAGAATAAAAATAGATGTTATAGTTTAAAATTAATATTATCTACCTTCTTACCTTGTACATTTCCTAACCATTGTAAGGAGCTTGAATGTTGTATAGAAGGATAATCTAAAGAACTAGACATAATGGAACCAGAAATTTCTAATTTATTTTAACTATAAGCCTGTATGTGAATGTGTGCTAATTATTAGGTCTTACCTGTATTTATTTAAACAATGATTAGATCATTTATTAATGCTAATAGTAGGAAGTTTTAGTTCCTTCTTGTAAGCCAGTCCCTGTATTCAACAATTATACCCTGTGCTTGTTTTTAAATTACATATATGATACAGCCCTCCATACTCCAGTTCTAATCTACCCATTTTTTTCTTTGGCATTTTTATTTTGGTATGGATCAAATTCAAAGTCATTGTTATATTAGTTCCACATAGGAAATCATTGACTTTAAAAGGTTGTCAAAGAAACACAAAGACTCTACGTCAAGTTACAATTTATGAGGTTCTAAGTGACAAGGGACTTAGCTTCAGTGGCTTACAGTTTTGTTTATTTTCCATACTGCAAGAAGTTGGGGAGCAGCCACAATAGAGACGCTTGCTGGATGTAGCAGTGACACCATTAAGAATTGACATTTTGACCTCTCTCATTCATTATCCTCAACTATAGATTCTGCCTCTCTTTTACTTGTCACTTTATGGTAGCTTGATGGTTGTTAAAGCTGGAGGAATAAGTGGTTATTTTTTCTAGAAAGAACAAATGGGGATACTTCAGATATGAAGCCAGACCCATTTGCCCTCTTCTAAGAATCCTTTGCCTTCCTGGCCAGAGGTGAGCTGTTGGTATTTTTTACTCCCAAGGACACTTGGGAATTTTTGGCAACAGAGTTCTAATTGCACTACTTAAGTTATAATTCACTCTCTGGCTCTAAGCATATCACTGGTTTTTAATACAGCTTTAGATTCCTTAGACAAGAAGAGAGAAACGAATAGTATCACCTCCCTTTCGAGCAAGTAAAATTGGGTTACAAGATCTCTCTTAAGTACATAGCTTAAAATGAAACAAGGATGGCAATTGAAATCCAATAATGAGCTAAAAATGCTTCATGTTCAGACTGGGAAAGGTAATTCTCCCATGTTGGATTCTTAACTTTATAACATGGTTTTAGTTGCAATTTTCCCTATAATATGGAGTCTGAAGTGAGAATTAAGAGCCAATATTTATTTTCAACATGTAAATCAAGGGCAGGAAGAGTAAACAATAAGGGAAGTTAGACAAGGAAAGGTTGTGGGTAATAATTAAACTACTGTGTTGATATCTAAGTAATGGTTTAAAATGAGCCCTGATGTGCCTAGGAAGGTGTGCTCATTCAGCATATAGTAGATTCTTGTACATTTCATCCAGAATCATCCATACTGGGGGCTTAGGAGAACAGGAAGTGTTCTGTCTGTTTAGTCTTATCATCTCTTTTCATTGGTCAAACTTCCACTCACAGCAAATTAGCTAACTCTCAAATATTTTCGGGTTGGATCATACAGTCAGTTTGATGTCATCCTGCCTAGGTGTACAATACAGTATATCATTTTCTGCAGAGAAGCATTTCATTAGAATTTATGAGCACAGAAACTACACACTCCAGGCAAATAGCTGGCAACTTAGCTGTTTGGCTCCTAGAAGGATGCCTGGTTTCATCCTAGTGGCAAGAGTGTAGGCCAAGAATAAAGGATCACGGGAGTCTATAAAATTAAACTCTCGTGTCTGATGCAATTAATTTGAGAATGTTGTTTTAGAATAGTTGATTGCTGGACTCTACAATAACTCTAGTACCAAAAAGAGCCTCATTTCAAGGACATTTCCTTATATTCTCCAAAACAAAATCTTATAGAACACTTGGTTTCTTAAACCTTTAGTACAAAATATGCCAGTGTTGAGCTGTGTATCATACCGATTAAAATTCAGGCTATGGTTTAGGGTGTGGTAGAATTGTGCTGTTTGTCTATGCCATGAGGACAAGTCACATTTCTGCTCTGACCCAGTTCAGCAAGTTGTGGAAATGCTGGCATTAGTTTGAGGAGATGACTCAGTAGAACAGTGGTTACCTTGTAAGTGTGAGGATTTCAGTGGCGATCCTGAGAACCCCAGGAAAGGAGGAGGCCCTGGTGCACATTTGTAATCCTGGCTCACCTGTGGTAAGAAGGAAGGAGGAGACAAGAGAGTCCCTGAAAGCTTGTGGGCCAGTTCGCCTGGCATGCTCAAACAGAGACTCTCACACAATGTTAAAGGTGAGGGCTGCACAAGAGGCTGTCTTTTAACTTCTACATACTAACCATAAATAATGAAAACACACACATACACACAGGGATGTGTGTGAACACACAACAATGAACACACATACACATAAATGAACACACACTTTCTTTCCCTTTCTCAATCGACACTTAAGATAGTTAATACTGTTAGGGATTTAGAGAAGATAATATCTGGTGACATAATTAATGGAAATTTGGTGCAGAATTGATTATTATATGTGACTGCTCTGTTCATTCTTCCTTTCTGAAAACTATTTCTTAATTTTCACAAGTCTTAAACTATTAGTTAGACACTATAGATCAGTAAGCCTCCCATCCAGAGTAAATAGGACACTTTCTGAGATGTATCTTATTCTTTAGTCTAGATAAGACAAAAAAAGTGACAGATTTTTACTTTCAGACAAATTTTACTTTCAGAAATAAATACATACTAATGTGAGCAGGTTTTGCTTTTCCTAAGGCATAGGCTCAGGTACCATATGAGGATGTTGAGATAACACCACACCCACCACTTTCCAGAGCAGCTAATTTAAAATGGCTTGCAATCTGGAAGAATCTGTCTCAACATCTCGTAAGAAGCCACAGTTAACTGTTTGTTCAAAGGTTTCCTGGGAATAGGATTTTATCCAAGACTTGTGACAGTGGTAAGTTACAATGAGGCTACAGAGATCTAATTAAAAAGGTGATTTCCTGACATATGGAGCTCCTTTGTGACATCAAGAGCCCGTGCTGTGTGAGGGGAGATGCTGACCCTGTAACTCTTATGACATTAGCTTTAAATCTTAAGCGCTAAACACCTTTCAAATATTTAATTCTCCCCAAGTAAATGCACTAAGTGAAAAGCTCTGTTGACTTTAATCCCAGTTGGATCATCATTGGGGACCACATCACCAAGACCTGGGCATTAAGTGGTACATATGTTGAATAAACAGCCAGACAGCTACCAACTGTCAAGTTTGCTTTACCAGAGTTTTTTTAAAATGCACATATGCTATGTTGAAAGCAAAAGAAAAACAAAAGCTTATAAAAGAATTAGGAAATGGTGCAGGTGAATTTAAACCACATGCTTATGTGCATGTATAGTTTTTAAAAAATAATATTAGAATTTTTTTAAAAATTTGGAACAGAAAGGATACACTAGGAAAACAACTTTACTATCATTGGGTGTCTTCTTTGTTGGCTGATAATTCATCAATGAGTCAGTATATCAAGAGAGACATGTGACCTAAGCAAAGACTGTAAATTGGATCAGATAGGGAATGCAGGTTTGATTTTCTCACAAGCAGCATGTGAAAATGAAGCGGCATTTTATTGCTCTTTGTTGGTAGGCATGAAAGAAGAGAACACAGTGGTTTTCCTGGCAAGGACACCATGAGTACTTATAGTCTTTCATCTTGTTGTTACAGCACTGCTCTTCTATGATAAGAGTGAACAACACTGACTGCATCATAGCTTGCCACCTGCTGAGTAGAAAAAATCCTGATCACTTACAACTTGATGGAATAGAACAGATAACTGATGTAGTCTTGTGTTCTATTTTCATCTCCCTCCCTCCCTCCCTCCCTCCCTCCCTCCCTCCCTTCCTCCCTCCTTCCATCAATCCTTCCTTCCTTTCTTCCTTCTTTCCTTCTAATCTCTTTCTCTCCAATTTTCTTCCTTCCCTCCCTTCCTGCCTCCCTTCTTCTCTCTGTCCTTTCTTCCTTCTTTCCAGGGTCTTTGTCTTAGCATATGTTGGTATTCCTGAATTCTTGGTGATCGTGAGTGTCATTTCAGGTGTTCTGAAGCAGGTATCATGGCAGAGTGACAAGTAGAAAGGACTAATTGGAGGTAAGATGCAGTTAAAGGAAAAATCACAGACTCGGAGTGCAGTCTGAAGCCTGTGGAAAAAAGGAACATAGAAACTTGGATAGAAAGCAGCTTTAGAATGAAGTCTTCTTTATCTGAATCTTTGCTAGTTCAGTCATTAGGTTTACAGTAACAGGCAAAGGGCCCACTGTACAGCAGAAATAGCCATACCTAGGACTAGTACCTCTGCCATCACTGAAAATATCCAGGTCAATTCCAAAAGTCCTGCAACTGGGGGCTAGTGGCTGTTTCTTTCTGTATAAAGTCCTATTTCAGAAGGAGAAGCAAATGTCTGGCTCAAAGTCTAGGGAAGAATACTGTGGATAGATTTCTGAGAAACTATTTTCATATATTTACTTGTAACAAACAACTGAAATGATTAGGTTTCCAATGATATTTGTGTCCTCACAAAGCCTAAAGGTGCCCGGAACACTTTGTGTTCATCTCGCCTCTTTTCCTTTCCTCTCTTCTGGGTATAACTTTATATGTAAATGTGCTAGACAGGCAGAGAAAGCTCCTCCCAAGGAGGAAGAGTAGACCACTAGGAACTCAAGTTCACTTTGTTGAAAGAACTAAAGCATCAGCGGTGACTACTTTTGTCCCACAAGAACATCAGCATCACTTGCAGGTTATTTTGTTACACTGTACTTCATCCCCCATACAATCACAGAAAATACTAGGATCATATAATATTCAATTGAATTGACTTACTGAGTATTTTCTATAATTTGTGATAATGCTCCATCCTCCAGGTATCACATTTTTATTATAATTCATTTTAATATATAAGAAAATAAATAAACAGTTGTTTGCTAGGGGTTTAGTTAGTTTCTAAGGCTGAGAGGTTACATGTTGCTTATGCAGGAAGTTTTTTCCTAGTCAGGTCCACAACTTACTGCATTTGCAGTATCCTGGATTGTTAGGGTTTCCTATTTGGACAACATTGTTGAATAATTTCTTAATGAAAGTAAGATTAGTGGATATGATGAGAAGAGAAGACAGTCATGATAAAAGTGAATGCAAAGAAAACTAGATGCTATGCATCTGGAAGGGCTCTTTGTAAAGAAGAAAATTGTAGCAGCTGATACACTTTGAATATTTGAGTAAAGACATAGATTATTACATGGTATCATCTCACATCTCTCCATTTGAAATTAAAGTGAATTTATAGACTTGTTAACATTGTCCCCTTTGATGCAAATATATGCATCAATATCTACCTATTATCTATCTATCTATCTATCTATCTATCTATCTATCTATCTATCTATCATCTATCTATCTATCTATCTATCTATCTATCTATCTATCTATCATCTTTTATCTTTTTTATTCCTGCCTTGATAAAACAGTCTAACTTTTAAAGTTTCTGTAGTATGATTTTGTCTCCTAACAGTTCATGTAAGAAAGGTATCATTCCCAGTAACGTACTATTAGAAGATGGTGGAGGAGACTTTAAAATGAATGTCTAGTGGACATTATTTAGACCATCCCTTGATGAGGATTGTAGGACATTGGTCTTCTTTATCTCTTTTGAATCTTGTTCATGAAACAGTAGCCTTGTTCCTCTTTCATGACTGAAGGCATAAAACAATAGGGACAATGAAGCATGACTGTTTCTTTTAAAACCATAAACCAAAGTGATATTTTTGAATGACATTTATAACAGGTGATTTGTTATGGAAATGATGTGATGATTAACAAAACACGTATGATAAACATTTGTGTGTAAATAGATGAGAGATCACATGAGTGCCCAACCAATAGAGGGTCACAGATTCAGAAGTAGAGTGAACACTCTACTCGGCGCATTTTAATTTCTTCTGACTTTTCTATCTGAATGTTTTTCATCTATCAACTAAAGAATGCATATACCATTTATATTATATACTTCTCTGACACATTTACTTCTGTCTCAATTAGAAATGCTTTGAAAATGATGATTAAACATTATTGGAAAATTGTCACCTGCAGATCCAGCTTCAGTTACCCTGAGACCAGCCTATGGCAGCCTGTCTGGACATCAGCATTAACAAACAGAATTTGAAAACACTGAGAACCTCTGGTGTTTCTAATTCATTAAATAATCTTCCTTCCTCTTTTTTAGTGTGATGGTTGTTTGGAGTCTAAAAGAAATCCATGATTCTTAGAAATAATCCATACCAATAATTTGCATACCCAGAAATAGCCCAGTCTTGAGATGAATTCTTAGGCAATTGGCCTGTTCTCCTTCTTACTTTCTTCTTCTTCTGAGTGAATACTTCATTAATTTCATCTGTTATAATGCTTCCTATACTTTGGGGATCTCCGGAAATATGAATTGAAGTAAGAAATAAATTATATGTTAATAAAGGATATTTCTAGAGTTCAATTGTCCCAATGAATAACTTGGACAAGGCTGTTTTTAAGAATGACTTCCACTTATTTCATAACAGGGAATGTGCCTCCAAGGTGTATTATATTAAAAGGTTCCTGACATAGGTAGCCACTCATTGAGACTGGTTTCAGGTAGCATATTCCTGTTATTTGTGTTTGTACTATGACAATCTATTCTCAGCCATACACATCTTGACCTTTACTTATTTGTTTCTATAAATTCAAGAACACGTAAAACATTCTTTCAAAGGTCCACAGGCTTAAAATTTTAGGCTCTATGGAAGACTCTGAAGTACAAAAGACACCACTAGCATGATATATTTCTAATGGTGGAATTTGGACATAAAAATGGGATGTTTGGGGGCTTGGACATTATGGAACCTTTTTCTATTGTAATTTTTTTTTTGGTTTTTAAAGACAAGGGATTGTGGCACAAACATATATAACTGAATTATTACTGTGAAAAGATTTTCCACAGTTAGTAGTTGAGTCAGCAATGAGGTGAATAAAATCCTGTTGCAGTTGATACTGGGTGCACAATTCTGGTTTAAAGCAAAGGGATGTTAATATCAAATTATTATATCAATTTGTAAATACAATGTATAAGACTCTCAGGGCTCTTAGTTATAGTTTCTGTAAGCTTTAGGGGTTTATCAGGTTTACATGTGGTTTGGAAAAGTGCTTGTTACATTTTTTTTTTATTAAAAATTTCCACCTCCTCCCCTCCTCCCACTTCGCTCCCTTCCTCCCCACCCCTCCCTCTCCCTCTCCAGTCCAAAGAGCAGTTAGGGTTCCCTAACCTATGGGAAGTCCAAGGTTCTCCCCCCTACCCCCAGGTCCAGAAAGGTGAGCATTCAGATAGACTAGGCTCCCACAAAGCCCATTCATACAGTAGAATCAAAACCAGTGCCATTGTCCTTGGCTTCTCAGTCAGCCCTCATTGTCAGCCACATTCAGAGAGTCCAGTTTGATCACATGCTCCATCAGTCCCAGTTCAACTGGCCTTGCTGAGCTCCCATTAGATAAGTCACACCATCTCAGTGGGTGGACGCACCACTCGCGGTCCTAACTTCCTTGCTCATGTTCTCCCTCCTTCTGCTCCTCATTTGGACCTTGGGAGCTCAGTCCAGTGCTCCAATGTGGGTCTCTGTCTCTATTTCTTTCTATCGCCAGATGAAGGTTCTATGGTGATATGCAAGCTATTCATCAATGTGGTTAAAGGATAGAGCCAGTTCAGGCACCCTCTCCTCTGCTGCTCGAGCAACAAGCTGGGGACATCTCCTTGGACACCTGGGAAGCCCTCTAGAATCAAGTCTCTTGCCAACCCTAAAATGGCTTCCTTAATTAAGATATCTACTTCCCTGCTCCCACATTCATCCCTCCTCCATCCCAGCCATCCAATTCCCCCAAGCTCTCCCCATCCTCTCCTTCTCCCTTCTCTCTCCCCATCTTCCCTTACCCCCACTTCACCCCCACCCCCATGCTCCCAACCTCTGCCTGGCAATCTTGTCCACTTCCAATATCCAGGAGGATAACTATATGTTTTTCTTTGGGTTCACCTTCTTATTTAGCTTCTCTAGGATTGCAGATTATAGGCTCAATGTCCTTTGAAGGCTAAAGTTGTGGTGATAATATTAGGAGATCTTATAACCAAGAGGCAATATTCTTTTTATGTTATCTAGGCTACAGTCAGAATGGGACATATAAGTACACACACACACATACACACACACACACACTGGGGATGATGAAGTCAGTGATGAATCTGCTTAGAATTTCACTTTCTATTTTTCAGAATTTTAGAGTTTAACATACTATTTTCTATTCTCAATTTCATTTGCAATAAAAATCTTCAAACATTCAGTAGTCTTTATACACAAGAATAAAGTTTAATGTAAGGAATGTCTAACTACAGGAACAAGCACTAATATTTTCATTCCACTCATTTAGTTTAAATCAGGTATGAATATACCAAATATACATTATGGGATAATGAATGACAAGACTATCCCACCAGTTACATTATTGCAATTTTATATAGTTGAGGTAACCTTCCTGTTCTTTAAACTTTACCTCATAAGAAGAGTACTTTTGCTCTGGCTGATTTGCTGCTGTGTTCTGTTTCTGTAACTAGCAATAAACTAAACACCATTTGGATCTGTTCTTTGTGATTGATAATGGTGACAATCATTTTTGGATCTCTCTGGTGAAGGAGGAAGGTCATTGGTTAACTAATAAAGAAACTGCCTTGGCCCATTTGATTGGCCAGCCTTTAGGTGGGTGGAGTAAACAGAACAAAATGCTGGGAGAAGGAGAAAGTGAGCTCATATGCCTTAGCTCTCCTCTCTGGGGCAGACGCCATGCCGCTGTGCTCCAGAGCAGATGCGATGAAGCTCGGACCCAGGATGGACGTAGGCTAGAATCTTCCTGGTAAGCGCACCTCAAGGTTCTACACACATGAATAGAAATGGGCCAGGCAGTGTTTAAAAGAATACAGTTTGTGTGTCGTTATTTTGGGGCATAAGCTAGCCAGGCGACCAGGAGCTGGGGTGGCAGGAACACAGCCCGCAGCTTCCACTACACTCTGGTGAGTTAGATCCTGATTTGTTAGTATGAGAACGCACAGTGTTACAGTATAACAATTTGAGAATGCACACTGCTACAGTGTAACAATAAGAATGCACAATGCTACGATGTAACAATCTTGGAGTGTATGATGCTACAGTGTAACAATCTGAGAATGTACACTGCTACAGTGTAACAATTCTGACAATGTACACTGTTATAGTATAACAATCTGAGAATGTACACTGCTACACTGTAACAATTCTGAGAATGCACACTTTTATAGTATAACAATCTGAGAATGTACACTGCTACAGTGTAACTATATGAGAATACACACTGCTATAGTATAACAATCTGAGAATGCACACTGCTATAGTATAACAATCTGAGAATGCACACTGTTATAGTATAACAATCTGAGAATGCACACTACTATAGTATAACAACCTGAGAATGCACACACTGCTACAGTGTAACTATATGAGAATGCACAATGCTACAGTGTAACTATATGAGAATACACACTGCTATAGTATAACAATCTGAGAATGCACACTGTTATAGTGTAACAATCTGAGAATGCACACTGTTATAGTATAACAATCTGAGAATGCACACTGTTATAGTGTAACAATCTGAGAATGCACACCGTTATAGTATAACAATCTGAGAATGTACACTGCTATAGTATAACAATCTGAGAATGCACACTGTTATAGTGTAACAATCTGAGAATGTACACTGCTGGTGTTTAACAATTCTGAGAATAGAGATCTTTTCCAGCTAGTAAGATTTTTTGAAATCTTTGTGGACATTTCTTTTGCTATACTGATAGATCTTATGTGCTTTGCCAAAATCAGACTGGAATTTTTCCATTTGTCTTCTCTCTTTTTAGCCATTCCTGGGCTTGCTTTGCTCCCCAAACTATAAACACTGAACAAGGTTTCTGGGTATGAGACATTAATGGTTTAACCATTCGGGACTCTAAACCTTCCCCATTCATTTTCAAGCCAGGATCACAAGATCTGCTATTCTTTCTTGTTTCATACAAGGACAAGATTCCCAGTTCTCAGATGATTTTACAGACCATTTCACTACAATATTCAGCTGTCAGTGATTGTTACTTTTTTACACTGTAGAAGAGCATGCTAATTATGCTGACACTTATTACAATATGCTTAAGAACATGTCACTCAAAACTGGGGCTCTCTGGATAATTCCACCTTCAAGAAACTTTACGTGAAAGGAAATATCCCCTTTGAGATAAAGATAGTTCTGTTAATAATCAAGAAAAGGGCTACATTATGATTTATAGCACACCACAAAATATTAAGTATGATTTTATTTTTGTATGAAAACATGCAGATTTATGTTGAACTTAAGGGGTAGAAAAAGAGAGACATGAAACTATTATATTATTCCTAACTATAGAAAGTTCTATCAGAAAAGAGACAATAGCTAATGCATATATTGTGGAGAAAACTATTATTTCATTTTTTTTGAATACTAAATCTGCATTTTACAAAAATCTCCAATTTTTACACATATTAAGTCAAGGAACTAAAAATGTCTTTTGTGGATATTTTTATAATAATATTTTCTGTTATAAAAGGCATTGCCAGACACTACCATCTGTCGTGTAGACTGACAGTGAATGAATCTGATGTCTTCCTGTGACTTCCTATCTTATATAATTGGAGGTTTTATCCCAGAATGATGATACATTTTTACCTAAGGACAACTAAGCTTGAATTTGCCTGGAATATTTTAGTCATTTCTCTGGTATGTGCTGATAAGACCAGCACTCTGTATCTTTAAAAGCTATAAATGTGTCTATTGAGAGAGTGTTAAAATTCTCTGAGCCTCTGGCCATCATCCAGAATTATACCTCCTGAAATGAGTCAGAAAACATAATGCATCATAATTGATAAATGTTTCATTTGTACCTACTTTAGTTTGGAAATTTGAAATACTTCGACTGTGTTGGCTACATCAACAAGAGGAAGGATTTATTGTGTTTTTTTCAGTGGGAAAAATCTTCATGAATCATGTGCTTAAATGTTAGGATATTTGTGTAGTGTGCCTTAAAAACAGTCTAAGGACAGTAAAATACTTTAGTGACTTAGAGGTACTTGCTTGTGTATACATATTTTTGGTTCAACCCTAATTTATTGCATAATGACACTGAATAACATAAAGTTATTTATCTTAAAACACCACCTTCTTCAATAACGCAGAAATAGTAAAGCCTTTAATTGGAGATAATCTCTGTGTAACTAAGCATTGTCAAAGGGTAATGACCCCCTGCTGCTAAGCCCTGGGAATGTTGACAGTAAGCCAACACATTTGTTTTCAAAGCAGGGGACGTAGATCTACTGACAAAAGTCTATTAAATGGCTTTATTTTTGTTATACTCTGTAATAGAAATCTCATCTCGGCCATGTTATCATTGTGCTTCTATTTTTCCCTCTCCTATCTTTCTTTATATTTTCTTTTTCTCAACATACCGATTAGTGCTTCAGCTGCCACTGAGTCCTCTCTCTCTCTCTCTCTCTCTCTCTCTCTCTCTCTCTCTCTCTCTCTCTCTCTCTCAAGGACTGAGTTCAGTTAACACTGGGGTTGCTAAAAGGATTGAATGAGATAGTAGTCATCAAGGTTTACTGCCTACTACCATAAAACAATCAATTCTTTATAATTCTAGCTGAGGAAATGACCTTAATAATTAATAAAGAAACAAGGCAAACAGTTGTTCAAACCCAGATTTCAATTCTCACACACTTCATTTGACTATTGCCTGAAATTTCATTTGGCTTATTAATAAAATTTCACTTACAAAAAGGTCTTCTGGGAGCTGAGGAAGGAGCTCAGTTATCAATCAGTCAAGGGCCTGCTGAACAAGCATGAGATTTTGAGTTCAGATCCTAAGGATGCATGTGAAAGCTGGGACCACAAAGTTCTTATAACTCTTAAGTTAGAGGCAGAGACAAGGGACTCTTGGATTTATCTGGCTAGCCAGTGTAGCTGAATCAATTATCGTTGTTTTCAGTAAGAGATTCTTACAAAAAAAAAAAAAAAAGAATTAGCAAGAAAATACTTGATGCCTACATTTTGCACACGTATGTACACTCTTGTGTAGATTCACCTGGACACACACACACACACTCTCTCTCTCTCTTTCTAAAACAAAGGCTTTCTGTGTATGCCAACATCTTTACCAAAGAAATGATGGATCTAAAACTGCTTTCTCTATGAGTTGACAGGTACATGTAACTGGGAGATGGTGCTACTTTTAGGTATGAGGAAATTGAGTTACGATAGCATTAAAGTATCTGTTATATGAAACAAGAAGTTGCTTGGAACCAACTCTGTATGTTTTAATCTTTGTCAGATACTTCCTATGGTGTGGCTACTACATCAAAGTACACAGTGGACAATTGCTCGTTTTTGCATGCTAAAGGAGAAATTTTCATCATGTTTGGAGAAAATCTCTATATTAATGACATAGTGCTGTCTTCTATAATTTTTATTCAGTTTTAGGGTAAATCTGAAGTGTGAACACACACACACACACATAGTTATAAGTCTGGCAAGGGATTCTGTAAGTGTCTAGTGTTTCCTGATTTGCTGTCCGACATCCCGTGTCTTAGAGTCACTAGAGAAGTTCTCTTTGATGCACACAATGCACTCTTTCTACTCTGTTCTTCCAGTTTGTCTGGGCAAGAGTTTGAGAATTTGCTTGTCTCGTGAGGTCACAGGTAAAGGATATGATGTTCATAATGCACAGAAAATACAAAAAAAAAAAACCCACTGAAGTAAGGTTACCCTAGTCATCTCTTTATTTCTAATCATCTTCTAAACTAAAGGAAAAGGAGATCATACAACAGTACCAAAGATCACAGAGTTCAAATGAGATTGGAGGTTCCCACATAATACTAGTTCTCATTGCACATTTTAAGGCTGTTTTTTATTTCTTCCAAGTTTTCCATTCGTCTAGCTTATTAGAATTTTATTTTGTTTATTAACATTTAACCTTTGAAAAATAATAATTTTATAACTCATATTTGCTAAAAATTTGTCAATCACTAGGAACCAAAGTATTGTATAAATATTATCTCGCTTAATTTTCATCACTAGATAGATGACTTTAATATTTTCACTCGAGTCAGTTTCTTAAGGTCTAAATGAAGAAGGTGGTTGTGGTGGAATTAGAATATAATCAAGTTGGCTCTAATGCCAGGACTCGTAGCAATGTCTATAGAATGCCTCCCCGAACCAAACTATCCGTACACTGTGTATCCTCTGCTCTGTAGGGTAGATGTGTTATTGATGGTTATCACTTTACTTATGGTGAACAAACAATAGGAGCACAGGTCTCTTCTATTGAATTCATACTTTGGACCATTTACTGCATTAGTCATGGTTATCAATGTCATAAAGGCTGAAGTGATAAAAATAGTTAAGTGGTAAAATAGTGATTTCTTGTAGTTTTTTAGAATTAAGGCCCCTATTCATATTCCTAATCTGATTCAAAATTCTGAGGAAATTTCGATAAACTTCTCAATTTTTTTTACCTTAGAATGTGCGAGATAGTTTCTGTTATTTGCAATGAGGAAACCCAGGGCTAAAATTATTCTTATTTTGACTCATTATATTGAAATAGTTGAAACTTGATATGAGATCCAGAAACTTAATCTAAGGTACCCAAGCAACAAAGAACGGACAGGATTATTCCCCAAACCATTGACAATATCTAGGCTTCTTTCTTTTCCCTGCTGTAATAGTCTACTATTCATTTCTGTTTCTGCAACTTTTCTTAGATCCTTTGTCAAAGGAGGTGTGTGGAGATCATAGCCTAGCTATAAATCCTAAAAAATTCTTCACACATAAAATTTCAGAGAATTGGTCCTATTTGTTTTAGAAACAGATCAGAGAGTTGCCGTTAGTGTATGTAAAGCCATGCATACCCCTCTAGTATCCGTTGTCTGTGACTCACAAGGTTGTTGTTAGTGAGTGATAAATGAGATAAAAAATGAAAAGCATCTGCACATGGGAGGGATGTGGCTCAATGAATAGTGGCTATTACTGTCACTCTTTAGATGGTAACTAGAAAAGGGAAGAGGAATGGAGAAGAAAAATACATACTAATTACTCAGTTGGCTCCCAGGTTTCAAAGATACCCTTTGAATTCTCAGAAACATTTTTTAATGTAAAGGAAAATGAACAGTTAAGGTCCCAATATGGTCTTTTGGTGTGATATTTATCAAATCATATCAACAGGATGAATTTAATTCCACTTGCACATCCTGAATGATTCTGAAGCCCCAGTAATGTGCAGGGTAATCACTGAAGGAGAGAAATTTTCAGTATCGCAGGGACAAACACATTGTTATAAACCTTTGGGGGTTGTACTGCATTCCAAACACTCGAACCCAGAGGAAGCACTCATCTTCCTGTCGATCTCCACCCATTTTATTTTGCCTCTCTCTCCCTACTCCAGACTAAACTCACTTTCAGTTTTATGAAACACTGTTGGCATTTGAAACCTGATACTGTTTAGGACAGCTTGCATCATCATACTGTTTAATGACTGTAAAGTCGTCTAAACTTTAGAAGTTAGATTTCTATTTTTCTATGTCTGGGTTACCCCATTCAGTATAATGATTTTTTAGATTTGCCCAGTTATCTGAAAATTTTATGATTTAATTTCTCCTTATAGCTGAATAGACTATGGTTTAATTGGAGTTACCCTACACATAGACTACAGTTTAATTGGATAAAGCTCCCTGCAGGAACCAGAAATGATCTAACAATAAGCCTGTGCAAAGCAATGGGCCAGTCTTTCAAGTTGTTCATTGGGAAGTCCAACAGACTGTAAAATGATACAGGCTGTTGAAATTGCTCTTGGTTGTCTGCCAGAACTTCAGAGGAAGACTCTGTTTCTGGAGGCTTCACACACTTTGGTTAAAAGATTTGGAGACATCAGATTGATACTTACAAAGAAGGATTCTCTTTGGAAGCTGGCTCTCATAGTGTTGGAAGGGATTAGTAAGCTACAGAAGGAGCACAGTCATTGACAGTGCTACCCTCTTATAAGTCAATTGGTAATATATGCTCATGGTGTAGTAGGGCACTAATAGTTCAGGGTTAACAGATAGCTATGTGATTGGACTTAGGCCAGTCTGATAGGTGGGAGCTCATGCTTGGTACTGTAAACTTCGCTAAAATCCCTTGACTGGAGAGATAATCGTTCCTAAGAAGAGAACCTATTATTTTCGTTTTGCTAAGTTAATTTACTAGTCAACTGCTTCTAAATATGTATCATTATACCTATATATAAATAAAGCTTTTTGTAGCAGGTGAAGGCTGTTATATTAGAACCACAACTGGTCAAAACATAGATAATAAATGATTGGAAAACATCCATGCCCAGATGAGACATCTATAACACAATCCTTCACTCAAGGATCAGGGAACATGGTTGAAGAATGGGCAGAGAGATTATGTGAGTCAGAGGTTAGATTTACTATGTGATAGTCTCTGGGACACAGGAGAGATATTATACTCATGGATTCACACGAGTTGTTGTTGCCTGAGCAAGAGCTCACTCATCAACATGGCAACATGGATGGGGGAGAAGGTCACAATGAAAAGCTTCAGTCAATGCTGCTGAGGGAGAGAGCACCAGTTCTTCAGGGATAAGATTTATGATGTTTCCTGAACCTAAGTGATCAGTCCTAAACCTACGAGTATGATGACAAATGATGTGCACATGTGTGCATGTGTGTGCATTAGGACTTGCTTTAGGGAACTTATGTAATTATCTAAGTTCAAGATGAATTTAGATAATTCCTTTGGTTGCTGTACATATTGACATAAAATTTATGTGTGTCCAAATAAAAGTAGACTAGATTTACAAAAATGCTATTTTTGATTTCAGTTGAGATGTTGTTGTCAGATACATCAGCACACTTTATAAAACCAGCCATTATGAGGCAAGAGTAGGAACCACAAGTATGAGGTAAGCTTGGCATGCATAGCAAGCTCCAGACCAACCTGACCTCACAGTCAATTCTAGGCTAGCTTGCACCGTATATAAGATTCTGTTTAAAACATGAATAACTATTTCCCTACATTCTTGATTTGTGATTTGACCTTTGTATTTTGCCATCAGGTTATCTTGGTAACACTATTTTTAATCTCAATGTTTAGGGATGTCTGTTACTAACAGTCTGAACAGATGACCCCTCTAAACAAGCACAGTGGCAAGTGGCCCATCTTAGAGGAAATGGGAAGCTGGAACAAATGGAATGCATCCATGAATCTGACCATGGATGTCTGCTTGGTACTTTCCTCTCTAGTACTTAAAGAAATCAGTTAAACATCTACTTTTAACAATCTTAGTAGTATAATTTTGTTTCAAGGAAAACTTACCTCATTTTGTTCATTCTTCAAAACTATTTACAACTGATAGTATAAAAGCAGCAAGCAATCTTATCCAGAAGTTTGGAGAAAATGTGGTAAAGTCTGTGTCAGATCACTCTGAATGTCTTATCAAAGTCCATGTCCTCATCCACTCATCCCTTCTTGTCTTTTGGCTTCCTTTCTCTGACTAGAGTTTTAGATTGGGAATTTTTCTGAACAAGCCACTTTCCACATAACTTCTCCATAACTGAACTACTTTCTGTAGTTATCAGGAATAAATCAGTAGTCAATTAGATGTATTCTCACTGGCATTTTAACATGGATTTCTTATTTTGCATTGTTCCGATGTCAAAAAATACTTGCTTAAACTTACCTTGTTTAAACAGTTACAAGAGAGTAAAAAAATTTCAAAATTTCTATTTGATTATCATATTTTTGTTTAATATTAATACAGAAGTGTTTGCCTGTTTGTAATTTAAATTTTAGTGACTCTCCAGTAGAAGTTTAAGTAGTCTAAAATTATAAATATAGAAATATAACCAAATTACTAATAAAATATAATATTTAATTTTTTAGAAAATAAACTTTCCATTTTAATCAGTATATATGTATTTAAAATATTATGTTAATAATATATTTCTCTATGCATCATTTTACAGTCAAAACTTAGAAAAACCAGACCTTTGTTCAAACATTTGATATTTCATAAATTTTCTCCAGTTCCTTTTATTTTACTTCCAAAAATTCAAACTTTTTAATGCATTTAGAATTTGTTTCAGGCTATGGCATGACCTTTAAATAATTTAGTGTGCTTTGACCCAGCTGCTTGATTTCCCTTGTAGGTTGCCTAATGCCCAGTGAAAGATGGGCTCTCTCTCTTATATTCTGTGTTCATTGTGGTAACATCTGCTGCTTTAGTAAGCATGCCAGTATTTTATACTGGAAAATCCCATGCCTTATTTAAAAATTGCTTCCAAAAACTTAATTAATTCACTCAGATTATAGAGGTATAATTTCATAAAATGTTATTTTGCTATTTTTATATTATAAATCTATTATAAGGGTTCACATTAACAAACAATTTATTTGTATATTTACAGAAGTACATTAGCCTACAAAAGGCTAGCATATCACTTTATCTTTACAGGAACTTAGGTATAAAATATGAGGTTGAATTATGCCCCCAAACTAATTAACTTTGATTTTATACAAGTTTTTGTACTTCTGAGTGCCAGTTCTCTCTAAGAAGGAAACTGGTAAGACTTTAACTAGACATCATTTGATAAAAGAGATATCATACAGATGTGGTGCTTTCCTTCCACTTTTATTTAATGAAACGTAAAAGCATATGAACTCTGGGAAGGGACAAGAGCTTCTACTAAAGTTCACATGGACAGCAAAAATCTAATTTAAAATCTGAATGGGACTGGAGGTTGTAGCTTGGGTAGACCGTTTGTTTAACATGGATGAGAGTCTCAGCCCAATGCCACCAATATAATTAAATTATATTATTTATGTGATAAAGTATATCATATTAATTAATATTATTAAATATAATTAATAAGGGATAGTATTTGAATGCAGTTCTTTCAGATCTCCATAAACTTCAAACCCCATATTGAAATTATATCACTAATATTTAACTTGAGTATTTTTCATGTATTTTACTTGGATTCATCTTTATGACAAGAACAAATTCATTTCCAAATCTTACTAGAGCATACATGATGGTGTTTTAACTTTAAAGGGTCTGCTTGCTCAGATGAACACTCTGTACAGAAGAAGCCAACAGAGAGGTGGTACATAGCAGAGGCCATCAGGAAAACCTGGCATGGTAACCTATGCAAATGTCACAGTAGGGTTAGACAAGTGGTCATTCAAGAAAACATTAAAAAGGCTTTTCTTAGAAACGAAGAGTATGAATAATCCCTAAGTTGAAATGACAAGAGGCATGTAAGAGAGCTGGAAATAGAGCTGAGCAGAGAATCTACTTAATGACCTGTTGTTAGATCCGGTTGGTTTATGACTGCCCTGTCTTGGGCATTCCATTAATCACTGTAGTCCCAAGAGTCTTGCTGCCCATTGTGTTTCCTGATAAGGAAAGAAGAAAAAGATTTGTACAAGTTATAGCTTTATGAGGAATCTCCAGGGATGACACAAACAGAGTTCTAGCCATTGTTTTCATGCAGACTCCAGGAGCCTGGCTTTCAGCCAACTCTCATTTCCCATCTTCTCCTAGGCATGGGGTAAGGAGTGACAGCAGAGACTACCATCATGGGATCTAGATCTCACTCAGCAATTAGAATGCCTTTGAAAAACCCTTACAGCTCTACTTCCCAGGTGTGTGTGCGCGCGTGCCTGTGTGTGTGTGTGTGTGTTTGTGTAGTACAAGAGGAAAGCAATAATTTCTGTAAGTCACTGGGATACTGTAAAATCAGATAAAATGATGAATGTTCAAGACCTTTTCTAAAAACAAAGTGCCACTTGTAAACAAATGTGAAGTGTTACAAATGCATATTGGACTTCATACTAATGCTAACATAATTATATGTATGAGTATAACTTAATTTCATAGAACTTAATGTAAATAAAAATCATATGGAAACACATATGCACCTTATTTTTTCTCATTTTCCTTGTCAATGACACTTGTCAAATTGCCGTCTCAGCACAATTTTAACCTATTAACCAAGTATGTCATAATTCCTCATCAGTGAACTTGCTGAGGAAACTTAATTAATTTGATGAAACACTTTGGTAATTCAATTATTGAATTTCATTCGTTATATTTAAAGTCTATAAACAAAAATTATAGAAAAGTACTTAAGTTATTGCATTATTTTAATCCTGTGATTGAGTAGCATTTATGTTTGAGATAAGTGGGCAGCATGTTTTAGTGATGTACTCATGAAAGTGAAATATTAAAAACAGCTTATGAAAATCTCCCATCTGGCAGTTACAATTGATCAGAAACCTACTCTTCAGCATTATTTTGAAAATAGCATGAGTTTTTAATTAAAACTGTTCATTCGATTTATTAATGTAAGTAAAACCTCCCATCTGATCAGCTTTAACTTGAGAAAGTGGTTTTCTAAAACCCCTTTTATGGATTGAATGATACAATTTTCAATAAAGAATAGTTATAAAAAATGTCAGACATTTATTTGCTATCAATCTTTCTGCATGCACTCCTTAATTTCAAAATTGAACTGTGAACATAATTCTGCTTGCTTAAACATATTCTATGACTTCATGATCTTAGTAATTATTTTAAATAAGACCAGCTAAAAATAAGGTAAGACAAAATTTCTTTATAAACTAAGTGATAGAAGGGAAATTTATGACTAAATTAAATAGGGTTGGCATGATCAGAATATTAAGTAGATTACTGAGGTTAAAATTATTTGACTGAAGCCTGACATGAAGTCAAGCACACAGAACACATCTGGAATATAGGCTGAAGATAGAGACAGGGTGATAGCTACAAGTTCAATTTTAAGATTAGAGACAGAGGGAAAGCCTGTCTTGAAAGAAAACAAAACTAAAACTAAAACCCCCTGAAATGTCAGCAATTTTTCCTGAAATGTGCAAATGCTGATGAAGTTAAGTTGTTCTGCTCACTGAAATTTACCTCATGTGTCTTTTCATGGCAGCTGGACTGAAACCACAGGCAGCACTTACTTGATGCTCCATACACAGCCTCAAGACTTGACAATTCTAGTTTCATGCTCTCAAGTAGAGGCCCATTAGCTTCTTTCTAGAAATCCCAGAACTTGTCTTAGATACCACAGTCATTCCCAGACAGGTGCTTATGAAAATGAATGACTTAAAATAATGAATTGCTAAAACAGTGTAAAAAGCAACGGGATGTTTCTCTGACAGTTCATTACCATTCTTGATGAATATTTGCTCCCTTCGTGTCTATATAGGCTGAACATTGTATAAGCTACATTGAACCCTGAAGATTTTCCATTTGTTCAATCACAGTGTTATTAATGGCAATGGTTGTCTTTTCCATTTTATAATAAAGTTTGCAATATATAGAATTTATTCATTGAGCATTCTAGACAGGTTTGAAATGTTTCTGCATTGAATTTCGTAGATGATTGAAGTTCACTAATTCACTAGTAATTAGAATGTTACTGAATTAATGATTGATATACACTTTGTGTACCCACATATATATGGTGCAGTCCATACCGTGTTTTGTTTTGCTATTAGACCCTTGTTTTCAATTTTTAGGATTCACAGCACTTTGCTGGTTAAGCTTCACGTTTGGAAACTAGTGTCACCAGTTTCCTTTCTCTGCATCCCCACCTCTGTCATGTAAGGGTGTATATGAATTCCTGTTATGTTTTCCTCATTGTTTACTTACATTACCAATCATCATGATTCCCAGAAAGAAGATCAAAACTTCACTTTACCAGTAGCTCAGCTCTGATCCTCTGGACTTGTGAGCTCTATGCTATTTATGTCTGCACCTATGATTGATGTCTGTGCTGGATCAGTGGATAAAGTTTTAATTATCTTACCAACAACAATGCTCAAAATAAACTCATTTACTTTTTTTCCCAGGCAATAATGGTTTATCTGGAATGGTACTACACTCTGGTACCCTATCCTTCCCACAAGCCATCTCTACAAGAGCTCCTCTGCTTCTTTACAGTGACATTCTAGCTAAGGGTTCAATTACTTATTTATTACTATTCTGAATTTAAAATATTATTTATGAAAACATAAAGTTGCATGAAGACAAAATAAATTTTAAATGTATTAAAAGCCAGAGGAAAGAGAAAAGATGAAAAGTGAAATCAAGCCAGAAGTCAGGTTGGTGCATAGAGTATTTGCCCTGTAGTTGTATACACTTGCTAAGATAGATCTTAAATTTTACTCTAGGCTTTGTAGAAACCAATCAATAGAAAGAAATTTAATCAATATCTCTAGGTAAAAGAATAGAAATTGAAGAAATGTCTTAATTATTCATGGAACCACAGTCAGCACTGAAATTGTTATATGTATGTATACCATAATATCAAAACATTTTTATCTCAGACTAAGAAGTTTCACAAATTTGTTTTACATTAATTTCTCCCAGATTAAGGTATGGCATATTTTTATATAAATGCCATTTTTGCCTGGAATGAGTATATAACATATGTTCTAGTTATCTCCTCACTGATGGTTCAGCTCATGAAAGGTAAGATTTCAGAGACGCTATAGAAGTAGGTCATAATATTAGATCTGGCAGTGCTCTAAATCTTGATCTAAATCTATTTTAAAATATTGCTTTACTTCTGCTTCCATTCCACTGTTTCTTCTTCAAAACCAAAATGTTGTTGCTTCTGGGCATGAGGTTCCTCATCTTATTACATCCTTAGCAAGGAAACCCTACAACCATAGTGAAATAAAGACACAGGGGAAGACAACACAGACTATTTCACATCTCCATTATTCCAGACCAAACCAGGACGATAGGTGCTGACACGCATATGGCTTTTATGCAAGAAGTAGGTTTGTGCTGAATACTAAAACATAATGAGTTCTATTATGTTCAAGTATACACTCTGTGGTGATTTGAATAAAAACATATCCCATAGGCTTATAAAGAGTGACACTATTAGGAGGTGTGCACTTGTTGGAGGAAGTGTGTCACTAGAAGTGGACTTTTAGGTTCCAAATGCTCAAGCCAGACCCAATGTCTCACTCTTCTGCTGCCTGCTGATGTTTATAATCCAGATGTAGAATTCTCAGTTCCTTCTCCACTACCATTGGCTGCCTGTGTACCACCATCCTTCCCACCATGATGATAATGAATGATGCCTCTGAACCTGTAACTCAGTCCTAGTTAAAAGTTTTCATTTATAATAGTTGACATGGTTTTCACAACAATAGAACACTAATGAAAACATTCACCTTTATAAGGAGAGATGACACTGTTTTTGGTGAAACCTATCGGGAAGTGACTAATTCCTGCAAATGAATACATCAGCCAGTTATCACGTTTACTAAGTACTTGCTGAGTCAATGATTGAGCACCAACCCACTACACAATGCAAGAAATGAGACATAAAGGTATCATATTAACACTGTATCAGTTTCAGGAGAGAATATCAATGTTGTTACTCTCAATGAAAATTTCTGAGGAAATTAAATAAAAATACATTCATTTTCTCATAAATTTAAGTATAGATATGTTTTTGATAGGAAGTTGAAAATTATTTTACAGAGCATTAAGATAGCACCACTGGATTTTCTCTAAAATGTATCACCATTTCTTTAAATGACAAAGTTAATAGAACACACACACACATTTTCTTTATTTTTTCTTCTCTTATACAATACATCTTGACTGCAATCTACCTTCCTTCCACTGCTCCCGGTCCCCATCTACCTTCCCTCTGCCCCAGATCCACTACTCCTCTGTTTCTATTCAGAAAAGAGCAGGCCTCCCAGGATTATCAATCCAACATCGCATAAGAAGATACACTACTTCCCCTCTCCAGGCGGATGACTATACGATTTTCTTTGGGTTCACTTTCTTATTTAGCTTCTCTAGGATCACAAATTATATGCTCAATGTCCTTTATTTGCAGGGCAAAAACTGGGAAATTGCGGGTGAGGCATGGGGCAAAGGGGAAATGGGATGAGAAACATGAGAAGGGGAGGATGGGAGGAGCTCGGAGGATTGGGATGGTTGGGATATAGGAAGGGTGGATACGGGAGCAGCGAAGTATATATCCTAACTAAGGGAGTCATCTTAGGGTTGGCAAGTGACTTGACTCTAGAGGGGTTCGCAGGTGTCCAGGGAGATGTCCCCAGCTGGTACCTTGGGCAACTGAGGAGAGGGAACCTGAAATGACCCTATCCTATACTGATGAATGTCTTACATATCACCTTAGAACCTTCATCTGGCGATGGATCGAGATAGAGACAGAGACTCAATTTGGAGCAACGGTCTGAGCTCTTAAGGTCCAAATGAGGAGTAGAAGGAGGGAGAACATGAGCAAGGAAATCAGGACCACGAGGGATGCACCCACCCACTGTGACAGTGGAACTGATCTATTGGGAGCCCACCAAGGCCAGCTGGACTGGGACTGAATAAGCATGGGTTGAAACTGGTCTCTCTGAACATGGAGAAGCCAAGGACAATGGCACTAGGTTTCGATCCTAATAAATGAACTGGCTTAGTGGGAGCTTAGCCTGTTTAGACGCTCACCTTCCTGGACGTAGATAGAAGACCTTCATCTTCCCGCAGGGCAGAGAATTTGGACTGCTCTTCAGTATCGAGAGGGAGGGGGAATGGTGTGGGGGGTGGAGAAGAGGAGTGGGGATAGGGGGAAGGGAGTGGGGGGAGGGGGCAATATTTGTGAGGAGGGGAGGGAAATGGGGAGCAGGTGGAAATATTAATTAAAAAAGAATAAAAAAAAAGAAGATACACTAACACTAGACATAAACCCTCATATCAAGACTGGATGATACAACCCAGTAGGAGGAAAAGGATCCCAAGGGCAGACAAAAGAGTCAGAGGAACCCCCCACTCTCACTGCTAGAAGTACCTCAAAAACTCTAAGCCAAAGAACCATAGCATATATAGAGGACCTAGGATAGATTCATGCAGGCTCTGGGATTGCCACTTCAGTCTCGGTGAGCCCCTATGGGGTTTACTTAGTTGATTCTGTGGGCCATGCTCTGCTGGTGTGCTTGACTCCTCTGGCTTCTACATTTCTTCCTCCTCCTCTTCTGTAGGGTTCCTAAAGTTCTGCCTAATGTTTGGCTGTGGATTTCTGCATCTGCTCCCATCAGCTGCTGAAGGAAGCTTTCCTGACAGTAATTGGACTAGGCACTGATTTGTGAGTGTAACAGAATATCATTAGGAATCATTTAATCAACTTTGATTTTGTAGTTGTATTTGATTCTACCAAATGTCTTTGGGCCATCCAGCTTCCAGTTCCTGGCTATCCAGGCAGTGAAGGGCATGGAGTACCTTTCATGGTATGGGCCTCAATTTAGACCAGTCACCTCTGGCCACTCCCACAATCTCTTAGCCACCATCATCCCAGCACATTTTGTAAGCAGGATAGGTTGTAGATTCTTTCTTTATAGTTGAGTTCATGAAACAAAATAGAATGTCCTGTCTAGTACTAGAAAACATTAAAACTTTGAACATTGTTTCCCCTACATCATAGAAAAGATTAGATCAAATTATATAAAAGTAAGATTTTAAATATGTCTTTCTATATATCCTTTCCTCAAAATGGGCCCAATGTGCAAAGTCATACATAGAAAACTTAGGGGGTGGTGGGAAGATATTTTACACATATAAATATAATTTCACCATGTAAAACCTTCCTATATAAAGGAAGATTCAAAGTCACATGTATTGTTCACTTAAAAAAGTATATGGTGGCCAAGAATGTAGTAAGTTAGTAAAGCATTGCTTCACATATAAAGCCCTGGGACCAGACCCTCTTGCCACATAAACAGAGCATGAGGTGATTATCTGTAATCCTTGTACTCAGGATGTCAAGGCAAGATGATTAGAACTTTGTTGTCCTTAGCTATATAAAGAATTTGAGGTTACACTGAGTAAGTGAGATCATGGCTCAAAACAACAACAAAAACTTTTAAGTTTTTTAACATTTTTTTTAAAAAATACCAAAGCAGTGTGCACGTACTGCTTTATTCTGAATCGCACAAAGGCATTAAGATATTATTAACCCACCATTCTTCCAATGTTAAATTTTTAGTGTATATTCTTTGAGGTCTTCCTGTAAGATCATGGTAAATTTAAAGATTATTCTCTTGAAGAATGACTTATATGACAGTATCTTGCAATAGCTCTTGTATATCAAATGCATCTTTTCAGAGAAATGTATCCCTGGAAATCATTTCTACTAATTATTGAAATACACTCTCAATACTTTAACTTATGTGAACACCTACTTACAGACTATGATTGGGAACTTACAATTAGATATAAATTAAAATATAGTGTCTATGTGTTTTATGTCTGATCATTTTTATTTATGTACAGTAGTTCCTGAAATGAAGAGACAAGAGTAAAAAAGATACATGTATATACTAGAACCTAATGGAAAGTGACATATAATTTTCTAAATGTTGACTCTAATGAGATGCGTCATTGACTGTCTAGCACGGACTCTTTCTGAGAGGCATAAAAGATAAATGGATTTTATTTTAATCACTACAAAATTTATGTCACTGAGTGATTTGATTGTAACTTTTATTTTTGCTTACCAAATGTAAATATATGATATTTCAATAATTGGCCTAATAAAAATAAGAAGAGAATGGATAATAAAGAGATGTGGAGTAATTAAATTTATATGTAACCTATCTAAGTAACTAGAATAGACATGAAGTCTATACCATTTTTTTTCTTCACCATAAATGTAGTTCAACATCTCTGCTCGTGGCAATGGATATTTTCTAAAATAAAATACTCAGTATGTTTTTGGAGGCCAGTACAGTCCAAACAGAGAAAAATACAATTCTCAGCTATGTCCACATAGACATGTGAACTCAGAAGAAAGAGGGCAAATACAGCTCTCATTTCAATAATTTAATTTGGTTTGCCTTTAGTTGACTTTTACTTGTATGCCCTAAAAGTACATGATACAGATTTAAATAACATCACATACATGTGTAAGAATTTTGTTTTCTAAATGAATGTGTAATTAGGCCTCAACATAATTTCAGAAACAAAAGTAAAAATAAAAAGTTAGAATTATGTACCTAGATGTGAGTTTATAAAATGTCAATATGAAGATTGACCCCCATTAAGAATATTTAATGTTCAAGCCAAAAGATTATCAGAACAAAAGTATCTTTCCCTTATTTTTATGTATGATTGTTATTAATTATCAATTTTTAGCAGAATATTAAAACATTAAATTTGTAATACTTTGATAAATTTCACTTTTGTGTACAATTCTGGTCTATTATATGTTCATGTACTTTGCTAAGTCTCAAATGTATTTCCTAAATGCATTTTTTAATTTGAAGATATTTGAGGCCAGGATCAGACAGGAGTTTTACAAAGTTACAACCTAATGTGAAGAGACAATATAAAGATGACACAAGAAACAGACCTCATCAAGGAAATTAAATAATAGTATGCTTGATATGGAAGGACAACACCTTGAACATGGCAAAACTCTTAAATGGATAAGTACACAAAGCACATTCTGACACTTTATGTCTTACATTCAATGATAAGGTAATAAGCAGGGAAATGCAACACCTTAAGCGTTACTAGGAAATTACCATATATTCTAATCTAAGACTAAGGCAAACGCTCCAAGAAATAGAGTAACATGGACCAGACAGAAAAGTGTTTTATTGAGAAGGAATTCTGAGTAGAAATAAGAGGTATGTAAGGAAAGCAAGGCATCAAGAAGAGACACAAGTAAGGAAAGATATTTGAAAGGGGCCCAGGAAATGTACTTCCCATTTATTTATTTATTTATTTATTTATTTATTTATTTATTTATTTCTGGTTTTTCAAGACAGGGTTTCTCTGTGGCTTTGGAGCCTGTCCTGGAACTAGCTCTGTAGACCAGGCTGGTCTCGAACTCACAGAGATCCGCCTGCCTCTGCCTCCCGAGTGCTGGGATTAAAGGCGTGCGCCACCACCGCCCGGCTGTACTTCCCATTGATCAATGAACGCATCTGGAGTATAAATTTGTCTTAAGACTGTAGAGAAGGAAGCAAAATTTCATCTTCCAGTCCATCACAAACTTCTCAAATCCTAACAATAAAGTAAATTGGAGGGTATCTTCAGAAGGAAACTACAAGTCTATGTTATTAGACAAAAAAAGCACAGAGAAAGTGATAAAATGATATGCTAAGTCTGTATTGTTACCAGCATGGGTTCCTATAGCAGGGCACTGTTGTTTGTGTTAAAATATTTATGGTGTTAACCAAGAAACGTCAACACCAAGCACTGCCCAAGTAAGTCTAGGTAAATAGGTGATCGTGAAGCTGCAATAACCATTCCAAATTCCCATCATTCAAACAGGATATGTCAGTGTGTGACATATCTGGGAACTCTGTTATCTGGCGTAGCTTATGCAACTGACTTTGCTCCACGGTGTTGCTGGTCCGTCACAGACTCTTTCACCATGTTAGAGGTAAGATGACACCTCAGGACTTGATGTCACTAGGCTTACGCTTACACATTTACTACATGTATCGCTTCTGCAAGTTCTCTTGCTGATCTTCTGAAATGACAGTTGATTTTTAGTCTAAGACGAGGAAATGGTGATTTTGTAGATGTCAGCAACATTCACCAAATCCCTTGTCTTTTATTTCATGTGTATATTTAAAAATACTCTATTTCCCCAGAGTTAGCCAGAGTGAGGTAGACAGTGGTATTGTTATTGTTTACTAGCAGAGAGTAAATTGCTACTGCAGACTCTGAACAGTTACTGAACACAGTTCAATTCTCTTTATAATACTTAGGGTCTAATTGTTAATGCAGTTTTATCTCCCTTTGCTGGAATTGACACGATCTTAGAGTTATCAATAAAATAAAATTTTTACCCTAAATTTTCATTAGATTGATCTAGGTTTTTAATCTTTTCTAGAGCAATTACTTGCCAATTCTGTAATCTACAAATTAATCCACTCTAAAGCTGAGTTTTTATCAAATAACTGAAAATAAGTATCACTCTTCTCCATGCTATTGTGCATCTGAGGAAGTATTGCTTGTGAGATATCCTGATCCAGGGACTGCAGGAGTTTGGAAACTATTTGTCGAGTAGAAAGATTTTGTGAGATCCTCATATCAGTCTGACAAGTATGGGGAAAAAAAAACTTTAATAGTAAAATCCCCTTCTCTAAGACAGGAACTCCCACTGATCCCCATTTGTTCAGCCATGCCCATTGAATTTCTAGAGTACAGCTGGGAATGAGCGTTCTTGTTTGGGAGTCTTAGTTGTATAAGGGAGCTTGTGAAAATCATTCTGCCATTGAGAAAATCAAAGCATTTGGTTCTTATATCTCAAATCAATATGTTTGACTCATTTTCATTTAATTCTCTATTTTATTTTGAATTCATTGAAATATAATCTCCCAGTCTGAGCCTCATGCCTATCATTTTCTACCGCACATGCATTAGTCTCTGAGGTAGACAGGTTATCGTTCATCTATCTGTCAATTGTGTGCTTCTCTTCCAAGACAGCAACTACCAGGAGAGAGCTGAGAAGCAGCACAGGCATTCAGGCATGAGAATCCTATGTACTAAAACCCAGTACTAGAAATACAAGCTAGAAAAATACTGGTAGTTATGATGGTTGGAATATTGAATAGATCATATAAATCATTCATCACACCAGATAGCAGTGCAGTGAGGATAAGACAGCATCTACCTCTGCAGTTCAACTACTTACCTTGACAGTTCAAGCTGTGGAGCAATCAGATGAATATGTTCAGTAATTAAGTTCTAGCTATACGTTTTGAAAGGCATTTTACTATCACACATTTGGATAGAATGAGACAATCCTAGCTTCCTGGTCAGATGGGGTTGGTGCCTTAATAGTATACTCTTAATAGTATAATCATATACTTAATAGTATATGATTAACCCAAAACAACTATGGTGTTTCTACTCTTCCATGCAAGAAATTGGTAGAGGAAAGATGATTTCTGACCACTGCTATGTGAAGGATAATCTCAGTGTAATCATTGTCAAATTTTCCCTCAGTCTTTCTTAAGAAGGAGGGTTTGCTCTCCTGAATGCTAGGTTTACATCTGACTGTACTCTCTTTGCAGGCTCATTTGAGCACAAAGCTAACAATGAGATCCTTGAAGATTTCATTAAACTTCTAAATTTATCTCTCTTGATTTGCATTACTTTTCAGCAAGTACTTCCTTTATTTGTCTCTGATTCTTTTGTCTGTACTTGAGACCTTCTACCTCCTCCTTGGTTGCCCCTTCCAGTCCAGTCTTAATAATAGGGCTTATGCCTAGTCACATTGTGACTTGTTGGAAGTGTTAGGTGGATACCTTTGGGAAGTCTGAATTTCTTATGGGAAACGGAGGAGGAGGAGGAGGAGGAGGAGGAGGAGGAGGAGGAGGAGGAGGAGGAGGAGGAGGAGGAAAAACCGACCTGACAGAGAGGGCTAGGAGTGGAGGGATGAGAAACTGAAGTTGGTTGTAGTCTCTGGTTTTACCCTAGCCTCAGTTCTTGAAGTGTATATCATAATTATCACAGACAACCTAAGCAATGGGCAAAGAGCTTTTGACAGAAGTAGTATAGGGATACAAGCTTCTGCCGACTGAGTATAAAGCTAAGGTTTGAATACCTTAATCTGTAGATGTGAATTTTACTTTTAGATGAATCATTTGTTGAGATAATAGTTGGTTATTCAGTTCTATATTTCAGGAAATATAAACATTTTAATGTATTAATTGATATGTAGACAAGATGAGGGCCTTGTTGGAAAAGAACAGATTTCCAAAGAATGAGCTTCTTTCATAACAAGAAGCAAGGTCTGTGGAGATAAGAAAAAAAGGTGAGTAAAGGATTTAAAATGAGGTACAGGATAAAAATCAGTAAAATTAGTCTAATTAGTCTACAAATTTTATATATATATACATATATATACACACACATATATATATATGTGTATATATATGTATATATATTGGAGAAAATGAAAGTGATTTCTACAGTTCCACTCCAAACATCTGCAGCCATTTCTGTATCCTCAATCTCTTCACAGGTGTCTATGGACAGAATTTAGATAGTCTTAGAAAGATATTTGCTTTGCTTATTTTTGTATTATCTCATATTCTTTGATCTAGAAAAGAACAGGTTGAGCCAAAAACAAAAGTTGTTTAGTCGTTTAAAAAAGGAGAAATAATAAACTATGTTGTCACAAAATAAACAAAAAAATTACTGACATTTCCTTCTTCTTTGTAAGTCTTCAAATCCAAGTTTCAAGAAGTTGCTTCACGTTGGCATTTGCATGTAGCTCTCAGGGAGATTTCACGATTTCACCTGCTGGATGTCTGCTCCTGGCTACAGCTGTGTTGGGACTGTGGAACCTTTAAACCGTAGTATCTTTAAAATCTCAAAACTTAAAGGGAGGAAAAAAAATAAAACTTGAAAAAAGGAGAAAAGTAGTGGGGTCCACCACAAGGCACTTGGATTATAAGCATTTGAACTGATGAGTGCATTGTTGGGAACTTGTGAGTGGACTAGGTACCATGTGAATGGATTCACTTTCTGCCATTTGGTCTGAAACCAGACTATCCAAAATGTGTGGCTTTCCCCATAAGATGACATTTCTTTGTTTGTTTTCTGCCTGTGCTGTGATTCAGCCAGAGAGGATCTCATTAGATTCTGTTCAGATCTTCAACCAGAAGACTCTGGCACAAAAGATTTTGGATGAAGGATACACACAACCCCCCTTTCTTATAAAGTAGCCATCAGTGGGTATTGTCATAAAATAGAATAAAACTGATAAAAACCACTAGAAGGACAAAATCTTTTAAAGTCTGTAAGTTGGTGACTGTGGATAGGCTCAGTGGGGAAGTGTGTTTTTAGCGCTAGTATGAAGATAAGAACTTGAATCTCAAGAAACTCATAAAAAGCCAAGCATAGCTACACAAATCCATATTTCTTTCTACAAACTCTGTAGTGTTATCTGGAGACAGGCAGATACGTATCTGGAGCTTGGCAACCAGCCAGTCTAATCAAAATGGTGATCCTTCATGTTCTTATCCTTATCCCTTCCTCTTTATCACCACTACACCCACCTGCCACCTACATGTGGGTGACAGTTTTGTAGTCTTGTCTGTTTGTGGGACCCTTGGTAGTGGGACCTGGATCTATCCCTGGTGCATGAGCTCCATTCCATATGGTGGGAGGCCTTGTTCAGTCTTAATACAGGGGTAGAGAGTGGAGCTTGGTTCTGCCTCAACTGAAATATATCAGGCTTTGTTGACTCCCCACAGGAGGCCTTACCTTTTTTGAGGAGCAGATGGGGGTAGTTTGTGGGGAGTGGGGGAGGCGGGAGGAGGGAAGGGGGGGAACTGTGGTTGGTATGTAAAATGAATAAAACTGAATACATAAAATAAAAAATTAAATATATGCACATAAGAAAAATTGGTGATCCTTTCACTCAGTAAGAGACCTTGTCTCAAGGCAATAAAGCGGAGCACTACAGGAAGATACCTGAAGTTGTCCACTGGCCTTTCACGAGTGCATGTGCGGTGGTAGCCACATTTTCCTGCATCTGCCACATTCACATACAACATCAACAAAAACAACAATGCACAACACACACACTCGTGAGGGGGGGGACACCTCACAAACCCAGTTAAGTTCTCCTCACACCATAATCCTCTTTCTTACTTGCCATGACCAAATGGTCTCTGCAACTGTTTTAGATCTGCACCCAGATTTTCAGATTCTAACTTTCCAGGAGGAGAACTTTTGGAAGGAGAGCTGTTTCAATTTACTGCATGCATGTCCTGTACTCATGCTATCTAATGTGTTATATGGAAAGATAAGTTGCTACAGTCATTGGACAAAGGTTTATAATCATGAGAACTGATTATTCTATTGGATGGATCATTCGTAAGTTTTCAAATACAGAAGCAAACAGACTTAGGTTTAGACATCTGGCTTTAGAGTCCACACTCCCCCTTAGGGTGCCCTCCTCCCCTTTCTTTCCTGTGTTGAACAAGTTAACACATGTGTTAGTGATTTGACACCTTTGAAAAGCAATGTGCACATAGTAAGTATTGCTATATATTTGTTTTCTGGCTTCAAAGATTAATAAGAAACATGTGGATGCCACTTATCACCCGGGGAATCTTACTTAAAATTCCTTTCCAAAGAGTTTGTGTGTTTTATTCCACCATCAGGATAGGGACTGTGGACGAAATCCTAGTTGCTTCAGATTAAGTTGTTGAGCACATTTAGAAAATGTGTTTCTTTCTCAGTATCTGTTGGACTTATTGTCACTAGATGGCAGAAATGGATCCTACTTCTGTAAGAAAATGAGAGTTCATTTTGCATTCGGGAAGGGCACAAAAAGCTTCCCACAGACAATGTTTACAGGCTTTCTTTATTTTGACATTTCTTCTGAATACATTAATGTTTTTGGAAATTCCCTGTTAGGTCCCCTGCAGGGGTATGCCGCAAAGTGATCTTGGCTTATAGAGAAAAAAGAATGGCTTGCATTTTGCATTTTGCATTTCAGTTTATAATTTTAGAATACACTACTATATCACTGAAGTGTGGGTACAGGGAAGGGGTAGAGTTAAACACAGAAAAATCAAGAATCTGTGTCACAGTGCTAAAACATTGCTATTGTGATATTTCATCTGAGTGAGAAATGACTTCATTGTGATTCCTTCTCTTTGCAGTAGGGACTGCTGGCAGCTTTGGTGTCAAATATAAATACATTGTAAACTTCGCTATTCCAACTGTTGTCTGTACAAAGGAATTTTTTTTAAGTTTCCTCTTCTTTCCCAAATAGTTATTTTTCACTGCCCCACCACTTTCTAGTAACATTGGGTGATGAGAAGAGAACTCACTGGAAGAGTCACCCTCAAAATAATAACATTTGAGAAGAACGTACATTTTCTCTTCATGGGATAAGCACTGATTTTCCCCTGCTTCCTACACCTGCTGTCCACGGACATGCTTTGGAGGACATCGGCAGGATGGCTCTGTGGCAGTGTGCAGAAGCTGGAAATGGAGTGGCAAAATTATGTCATCAGCACATGTTCCCAGGTACCTTGGCAAATACTCTCATTTTCTTGGAATTACTTCTGTTCCTCTTACAGAATATTTTTAGTTCTATTACGATTATATTTGGGCTATAAAAAAGATAAGTTTAATGTTACATTTATTTGCTTAAAATGTATTTTTAAAATATATGTTACTTGTAGTTGTGGCTGTGGGAATCCCAAAGCCATAGGAAGAAATGCTTGTCGAATTCATTTGCATACCAATACCCAGAATGCTTTTCCAGCTCACTGCTATTTAATCTAAGTCAGCTGGTGTCAGAGCCCTGGGAGCAAACTGAAGAATTTTGACATGCTTCTTTGTGCATGTATTGAATTCCTTTTCTGCCTGAAATACATAGTTAAAAACTCAAAATTTCATGTTTAATATGAATTTTTTACAATTTTAAATATTTTAAGATCCATTTCAGTGTTTCTTATAATGCAGAGCTAAAATTATGATTGTATTAATCTTAACTGATAACTGTGCTGTTTTGAATAATTTGAATGCATGTAGGAGAATTAGAAGAACACATTCTTCCATTTTGAAGAAGGTCAAATGGGAGATACTTTTGGTATTTGGGAATATCTGTGATCTGGTACATGGAAGATGCTATTTATTTCCCTAAAGGCAAGGCTAAGACAAATCTAAGAAAAAATAGAATCGTATAGCATTGATAAAAAGTATGAATTTTAAAGTTTGCAGTTTTTGGAGTGGCCCAAGTGTTTAAGAGACTTCAATTATAACCACTGATATTAACAAAAGTTACATTAATGTACTAAGATATAACAATTAATTGTAGATAGGATTTTAAAAGTTCCTTATTCTTTATTCACATTTGCAATTATTTAAAAATGAAGTCCTTCTGTAGCTTCAAAATAACATGTGAGAGGGAGAGAAATAAGTGGGTTATTGAATAAATAAATTTTTTCTTTGTGGATATTGATCAAGTCTTTACAATTTGGTGCATAAAGAGTCATTCTACTCTGCATATGTATGTAGGTTTCAATCCACTTAGACTATTGTACAACTAAGCTACAAAAAAACAAGAAAAGAAGGCATAAGTAGTAAGGGAATGAGAAATGAATGTATAAGTCACAAGAGACCTATGTATTTGAGTTTAATTTATACATTTGTTCCCTTAAAAACCCTCAATGATATGTCTTTAGGTACAATTATACATAATTGTGCAAAGGAAAATTTTGTTAATTAATTAATTTGGGACAGAGAAACTTGCAAATTTCCCCCCCAATTTGTTTTCCTTTTTATTCAATCTCTGTTGACCCTTTTCTTTATCTTACACCATAGCATTCAAATTTCCTTTTTATGAATATTGTCTCATATCTTATAGTATTTCTGGTTTTAGTCTGAGAAGCCTCTGTGCTGATAGAAATAACTATACCACACTGGACATATCCAATGAATCCTGTAAAAAGTTTCACATTTTCATTTGTCTTGCTGTGTACACTAAGGAAGTTTTAGAAATACATGAAATTCAAACATTAAGTGATGTAATTCTGGCTCAGGAACAAATTCTGTGTTTGCATTGCTTTCATGTGATGATCTTAATTTCAAGCAGTCAGAATGTGGTCTGGGTGGAAGGAAACATGATTTTTCTTCAGGTGCATCTAAAGGGCCTATTAGACTTGAAAATAACAATAACATAATGTCTGGAAGAAAAGGCACTACAAGACAGGGAATAGAACGAAATGGAAGGGTAATGCTATGAACTAAATGGTTCAGCATGAAATGAGGTCAAAGAGATGAGGAGGGGAAACACCAAAGGAAATCCCTATGGAAACTTTGTAAGCAAATGTTCAAGGATAAAATGTTTAAATACTTAACAATAAAAAGAGAAGTTGAAAATATTTTTATGTTTCAGACCCTCTTGTCCTTTTCTTTCTTGCATTCTCCCCTCTCTCGTCCAAGATTCTTTAAAGAATTATGCATATGTTCTTTATTCTCTCCTTGTCATGCTGGCCTTCGCTTAAAACAAAGGGGGCAACTATTATCAGAGATTCAAAGAAAACTGTAAACACTCACATACTAATGTATTTTTGGGAAAATATGATCCAACCAATGATTTAGCATCTCCACTCTCTCCTTCCACCATACCCACTTTATGGCATGCTGATTAAACACAGAAAGATGGGCACTATGCTTATCATATGTCCTTACTGTGCTCCTAATATTACCATATGTGCTCAGGTTCACCTATATGGTTTATCTGAATTGTATTATAGTGTCTTGTGCTGTATCTTTTTTTCATTCAACTGTTTTTTGAGGTTTGCCTGCATATACACTTTTCTATACATCTTTTTCACATCTAGCCTTTTCCTACAGCTATTTTCACAGCAGATTATTTTTAAATTGTATTATATTCCACTATATTCGTACACAGCCACCACCATAACTTTATTATTGCTTGTCATTTATTTCTATGTAAAGTGTTTTTAAAAAATAACCCCATAATTCACCCTCTAGTATACACACATGTACCAAGAGCTTGGATAAAAATGATTGAAGATCTTTATTGTACAGCATAGCCAAAACAATCATGTATAATAAAAAATCTCCTGGAGGCATCACCATCCCTGACATTAAACTCTACTACTGTAGAGCTACAGTAATGAAAACAGCTTGGTATTGGCATAAAATCAACAGGTTGACCAATGGAATCAAATAAAAAAACAGATATTAATCCACACACTTATGAACACCTGATTTTTAATAAAGAAGGTAAAATTATACAATAGAAAAAAGAAAGCATCTTCAACAAATGGTGCTGGCATAACAGGATGTTGACATGTAGAAGAATAGCCAAGATCAAAAACATTGATGACAGCTTACTTTGGAGAGGATATGGGGTAAAGGGAACACTCCTGCATTTCTGGTAGGAGTACAAGCAGGTACAGCCCCTTTGGATATCAGTGTGGTGATTTCTCAGAAAATTAGGAAACAACCTTCTTCAAGACCCAGAAATACAACTTTTGGGTATATACCCAAAGGATGCTCAATTGTACCACAAGGACATGTGCTCAACTATGTTCATAGCAGCATTGTTTGTCATAGCCAGAACCTAGAAACAACCTAAATGCCCCTCGACCAAAGAATGAATAAGGAAAATGTGCTAAGTTTGTACAATGAAGTACTACACAGCAGGAAAAAAAAATGACAACTTGAAATTTGTAGGCAAATGAATGGACCTAGAAAATATATTGAGTGAGGCAACCCAGACCCATAAAGCCAAATATCATATATAGTTAGTCCCTCATAAGTGGCTTTTAGACATGAAGCAAAGAAAACCAGCCTTCAATTCACAATCCCAGAGAACCTAGACAACAGCAAGGACCCTAAGAGACATGGATCTATCTATATAGCAACTAGAAAAAGATAAGATTTCCTGAGTAAATTGGGAGTGTGGAAACAAAGGGAGAGGGGAAAAGGGGAGGGGAGAAAAAGGGAGGGGAGAAAATGCCTAGCTCAATAAAATCAATAACAAAAATTAAAACAAACAAACAAAAACACCAGTGATGCAGGGTAAAGGGAACACTCCTCCAGTGTTGGTGGGAATGTAAACTTGTACAACCACTCTGGAAATCAGTATGGCAGTTTCTCAGAAAATTGGGAATCAACCTACCTTAGGACCCAGCAATGCCACTTTTAGGCATATACCAAAAAAAAAAAAATGCTCAACCATATTCAACTATGTTCATAGCAGCATTATTTGTAATAGCCAGAACCTGAAAACAACCTAGATGTCCCTCAACAGAAGAATGGATAAAGAAAATGTGGCACATTTACACATTAGAGTACTACTCCAGGGGTTAAAAAACAATGACATCTTGAATTTTGCATGCAAATGGGAGGAATTAGAAAAAAACTCATTCTGAGCAATGTAACCCAGACCCAAAAAGATGAAAACTATATGCAGTCACTTGTAAGTAGATATTAGCTGTAAAACAAAGGATATTGATCCTAGAAAAGCTAAGTAACATGTTGTACCCTAAGAGAAACACATATAGACCCACCTGGAAAGGGGATATAGACAAGATCACCTGACAAAATTGGGAGCATGGGGATGAGGGGAAACGAGAGGGTGGATGGAGAAGAGGAGGAGAGAAAGTGGGGGGTTAAGAAAACTTATAGGAATGGAATAGAGGAAACGGAGGAAGGACAGAGATGAGAGCAAGGAAAGAGATATCTTGATTGAGGGAGCCATTATGGGGCTAGCCAGAAACCTGGCACCGAGAAATTCCCAGAAATCCATAAGGATGACCCTAGCTAAGACCCTAATCAATAGAGGAGAGGATGCCCAAACTGGCCTTGCCCTGTAATCAGACTGATGAATATCTTAAATATCACCATAGATCCTTCATCCAGCAACTGATGGAAACAGAGACCCGCAGTGGAGCACTGGCCTGAGCTCCAAAAGTGCAGTTGAAGAGTGAAAGGAGTGAGAATATGAGCAAAGAAGTCAAGACCATGATGGTGACACCCCCTGAAATGGTTTACCTGAGCTAATTGGAGCTCACCAACTCCAGCTGGAAAGGGAGGGGACCAGCATAGGTACAAACTATAGCCTCTGAATATGGGTGACAGTTTTATGGCTGGGTTGGACTATGTGGGTCAGTGGCAATGGCACCAGGATTTATCCCTATTGCTTGTCCTGGCTGTTTGGGATCCTATTCTATTTGGATGGATATCTTGCTCAGCCTAGATAGAGTAGGGAGGGCCTTAGACATTTTGCAAAAACTGTGCCTTAGCCTATCTGAGGGGTAGATGACGGTGGGTCAGGGTGGTAGGTGCAGGGAATGGGAGGAGGGGAGGAAGTCAGAACTGGGATTGGTATGTAAAATGAAAGTTTGTTTCCTTTTTTAAAAGAATAAAATAAAAGAAATTTAAAAAATAATTGAGGATTTATGGATCACAGTAAAAAAGGTGTCTTAGTTTTTCTAGGTAATGTCAAATTGTTTCTCAAACTGACCAGCACACCAGTATTCGTGAGGTAGATTATTGTCAGATTTGAGTTTAAGTGTTTGGATTCATTTTTCTTATCCTACAGATTCTTGGCATCCCAGTCCCTCACTCACTCAACTCTGGTTCCACCTACCATTAAACCTTCACTGAGACCCATGTTAACAAACAAAGAAGGAGAGGACTTCCCACAGTATTTGACTTGACTTTCATGAGTTGCATTTAACAATTCCTATTTCCATTACTTTGGTCTATTTTTCTTGTCTCTGTCTTGCTTTTCTTTTCACTATTAGTCTGTGTATATTTTCAAAATCTATCTTTGTAATTCACACTTCAAACAAGCCCTCATCTCATTGTTCATATCTGCCTGGGACCTTTTCATGATTGATGGAGTAGGCTGTGGTGTCAAAGAACCAAAGTAGAACTCACCTTACTCTTTCTTTCTCCTCTTTACTGTTACCCAGCCCCATTGGATTTAGTGTTCCTTTAGCATTTAAATTTGCTGCAACTTTTTCCACACTCTACAGCTCTTTACATTCTCTGCATTACTTGTACATTTGCTAATTGTGAACCTGCGTTCTGACTGCATTATGCTTTGGTTTGCTATTGTTTCCTTTAAGCATTCAGGCCCTGTCCAATGGTGGTGGTGATATGGAGTATGCTTTTACTAAATGTTCTTGAATTTTAGTAAAGCCTTGCATGCTAATGTCTTGGAAAGCTTTTGAGTGGAAGATTCAAACAAGGGCCAGTAGGAGGCTCGGCTATGTGAATCTGAAATTCAAGAGAACCAGACAGCCTGGAAACATTGATCTACACAATACCAATAACAATACACATGAAATAATGATAAACTAGGTTATCTTTATTGTGGTAGATCCCCAAAAGTAGTTCCTGAACAGACATAAATGATATTGAATAATGGTTTTGTGTAATTCAGCTTTTCTCTCATGATTAAGATTTTTATTTTCCTAGTACATTATACTGAAAGGCACTGAGCTATAGAGATGAAACTATCTGCCATTAGTTCTGGGGATGTATAGGGTTTTTTCTTTTCTTTTTTTGTAGTTCTATGTAGCCTGTTCTGGTTTGTAGTCTATAAAAAAACAGGAAATAAGCTTCTCTGGATTTTTTAATTGTTGTTTTAAATTATTTTACTTTTCTCATTAAAGAACTGATGTGATTCCCTGAGGCACATAGGAAATGTGTCTTGGCCAATGAGATCATCCACATTCTTTCAGGATCAATTTGTTCTCACCAATGTCTCTGTGTTTTTTGCCATTTGATTGGAAGCTGCAAGCTCCTTTATGCATCTCAATATGGTTGTACTACATTTCTCAGCTGTGACTTTTGTTGTTGTTGTTTTGTTTTGTTTTACATGTTTCATGTGTTTCTTCCTTGTTTCCTATTATTTGTTGATTAATATGTTTATCAATAAATTTTTCAGTTCAGTCCCTATAAAATCAGCTAATTGTACTGTCACACCCTATGTCCTCTTCATTCTTTCATAATTTTCTATTTATCTGTGTCTCTAGCTACCTATTATCTGTCTTTCATCTGTCATCTACCTATCATCATCACCTATCTACCTATGAGCTATCAGTCTATCATCTATCAATCGATTAACATATTATCTCCTTTCCTTACCTTTCTTCAATACAATATGGTAATGACAGATAGACTTGGGTATGTCATTCCTTTTTATAATTCAGTGCTTATTTTGTCACTTGAAGATACTTAATAATTACTCATTACATGACCAGTGTCAAGAATTTAACACACTCAGAACAGTTACAAAATGGTATTTAAGCATTTAAGCATGGGGATTTGGATAATATTCTCACACACCATTTAGAAAAATTACTTCATATCTGTACCTCACTTACCTTACATTTAACTTGAAGATCGAAATTACCCCATCCCATAGTAATACCACTAGTTTTTATTTAGTTAGTTAGTTGCATTTTCTAAGAAAGGGTTTTGATGTGGGATTTCCCTCTGTATGCTCTGAATGTATTCTATTATCACTGGTTAATAAAGAAGCTGTTTGGGGCCTGAGCAAGGCAGAATAGAGCTAGGTGGAATACCTAAATAGAATGCTGGGAGAAAGAAGGCAGAGTCAAAGAGAAGCCGTGGAGCCTGCTGAAACTTTTCTGGTAGGCCACGATCTTGTTGTGATGTACAGATTAATAAAAATGGGTTAGTTTAAGATACAAGAGTAAGTCAGAAATATGTTTAAGCTATTAACCAAACAATATTTCAAATAATATAGTTTCTGTATGATTATTTCAGGGCTGAGCAGGTGGGAACGATATGACAGCTTGTCGTCAACAAGGTTTCTCTGTGCATCCCTGGCTGTCCTGAAACTCACTGTGAAGAGCAGACTGGCCTTGAACTTCAGAGATCTGCCTGGAGTGCTGGGATTAAAGGCATGAACTGGCACTGCCTGGTTTTAAAATTATATTATACAGAAAACCTTCTTGTTCTAAGTTCTACTTCTATGCCTACTGTACACTGAAAACTCAATAAGTTCCTTTTTTTTCAGCGGTATAAATCACTTAATGGATTCTACTTTTACTAGGAAGTATTTACTGAATCTCATTATATGCTTAATGCTTTATTGATGTTTGGTACTACAATGACTAAGAGAGTACAGTTGTCTTCAAAAGTATTTCATGAGTCTAAAGATACATTTATCATAAATAACTTTGAATTAACTTGGAATGTTTCACCAAGCTTTCAACACAGAAATATACTTTTGAAGAATTGAATTTTCCCTTTTATTTTGTAATTCATAAATAACAATTCAGATATCCACCGGGACTCAGCAAGTTGGTATTTATTAATATACTCTGACTCCTGCAAAATCCTCCCTTCAGCTCATGTTCTATTGATCCTCAACTCAATGAAGAAAAGCATAAAAATCTCATAATGATTATGCTCCTACTCCAAAATCTGTGGCTTACAAGCTCAGTATATAGTTGATGATACTTTCCCCTTATCATTTATCTCAATTTAAACATAATCCATCATTGCATTTTTTTTCATCGTACATTGAGACAGCAAAGAAGCTGTATGTGGTCCATGCCTGAAACCAACTTTTAAAGTGTTCAGAAATCTGTTCATGCATATTCTAGTCCCTGTCCATCCCTGCAAAAATGCTTTCTTTTAATCACCATCTCCTGAAGTAAAAGTTATCAGAGCTCTCCTCATTTAAATATGTATTTTGAAAGTCATCTTATATTTAAAGTCCTTTATAACTTTATTGCACATTGTCTTATTTGCCGAGGATTTTATTGTTCACTATTTTATAAAGCATATTTCAGGGCTTTGCAGCATATCACGTAGTGCTGATTTCTCCCATGTGGAAAAATATTAAGAAAAAAAACCTTTTCCAGTTATCCTTAATGTATCTCTAAAATGTTAGCAGTCTGTCTTTCTTTAGTCTTCACATCATCAAATTCTCCTCTTATCCTAGATTCCCAGACAAATGATCCTACAGGCTGCTGGTCACACACTGAATCACACACCCGAAAGTCAGCTATATCCACAGTTGGATATCCACAGTCCTGTGACCTTTCAGAGTATTCAATTCAAAGCTATAATATGAAATATAATGCCAATCCTATGTTACACTATCATTCTTGCCTCTGAGGTGTTGGAATCTGCTCTTCTAAATAGAGTCTGGGAGAGATAGCATTTGTGAGTAGTCTTGTGAGGAAGTAGAGATATCAATAAGTCTGATAGTATAACATACCATTTACTTTTCCTTAGAAACTTCTAACAGAAGAGGAATGCATCTTTGTGAGAAGTTTAATAAAATAGGGTTATGGTTGTTAATTTTGGGGACAGAAGACATTTAAAATTAATTGGCTCTTTATTGTCACTCACTCTTTTCTTAATAAGAATATTTTCAAGGAAATTTATTCTTATTAAGTTCTTCTTTGGACATTAGAAGTCTTTAGATTCAAATGTTTTCCGATTAAGTCTGTAGGCCAGAAATGCTCCTTAATCTGAACCTATTAAGTGATATGAATATTTAGGTTATTGTCAACATTGACTTCTTATTTGACTCTTAACTGGTAAAATTTTAAACAGTTTTTACACACACACACACACACACATACACACACATGTGCGTGTGTGCGTGCAGAGTTTTGGACAAAAATACATCACTGTTAATTTATTTTGACAACATGGGGTTTCATCATAATCCAAATTTTTTTTGAACTAGATATCAACATTGTTTTTTTTTCTTTAAAAGAAATAGCATAGTATTAGTATAAACAAGTTCAGTATAGTGCTTCTCACTGCACAAAACTTGAAAATTCTCGAAGATGAGCTGGGCACTCATATTATACTTAAATTGGTGAAGTATGTCATTTGACAGAAATAATTCAAAAAGGGAACACTAGCTTTGAAGTACATAGCTATTAAGTGACTGCTACCATCCATCTCTGGGACTGTATGAGGAGAAACAGTAGCTTCTTCATTGTCAAGACACTTAATCTTGTGCTGCACCAGGGCGAATAAGGTGTCCTCTTCTCAATAGTTTGCCTTCCTGGAGGTCCAGGTTAGCATAGTAAGAATGAAGAGAAGCCAGGCACCTCTTTCATACAGATGAAGAAATATCAGGGCTATTACAGAGGCTGATTAGTGAAAAGCAGTAACACTTATTTTAAAATGACCTTGGATAAATATGAAATCATTATATAAATCTAATTAGGATTCATTTTATCTTCTTGAAGTATCAAGTAGTATCTTTCATGGCAAAACCACAATGAAGCAAGTATAGAAGCAGAGGCATAAGCAAAGATGAGTAATAAAAGATTTCAGGAATATAAGCCAATGTCCTATATTCACAGTAGTTTAGGAGAAGAAATAACCTTGATTCCTTTCTCTCAGGATGTTTTGTAAGGCTGATGAATTGAGGGAAACTTTTTGGAAGGGTGATTGAAATCTGAAGAAATAAAACAAAATTTCCTAATATTCAGAATGAAAATAAATGTACATAATTCCCCTTCTGCCAATTGTAGAAAAAGTTGATTATCATGTTCAATGGTCAAGGAAATGATTTCTTTCTCCTGTGCCCCCATCTTTCTTTCTGTCTCTTCTTCTGTCTGTCTCTCCATCCCTTTCACTCTCTGTCTTTCTGTCTCTTGATTACTGTATCTGTCTCTTTGTCTTGCGGTCTCTCTCTCTCTCTCACACACATATACACATAGATACACAGAGATATACTGGCACACTTTTCAGATACAAAACTAAGATTAAATTCTATGTTCTTGGCATAATTGATATGGGGATCTTTTTCTGCCTTCCCAATACTGATAATGAAAGTATGCTTTTATAGACAAAGAATATTCAACACAACACAGTCACAATAAGTTGATTATCTTACGGATTAGGATTTATGATTATGGGTACTTTGATAGAAATAATGTATGTCTCATGAGTGGATCAAAATGAGTATCTCATATTTAATGTGCATACAATCTTATCTTAGGTCATGAAGACAAAACTTCAAATGGGCCCCCACCCTCTCACTGATCTGTGTGACCAAAGCTCTCATTAAGTAGTGGTCCCTGGACCACCGCTATCTGGAACTTCTACTCCCTGGTGATACCCATTACAAAAAAATTTCAAGTCCTCAATATCCCCTTTTGGAAATCTATATATCATTTACGGAGACATCCAATGATACATTTGAGAACAGTGATGGCAACAATAGAAAAGTTGTTAGAGGAATATGCAGTTGTAGTTTAAGAGCGCCTACCCACAGTAAACACAAAATGAAGGTGTGTGTCTGCAAGAAGTGAACAGAAAAAGCAAATTGAGCAAATGCTATGTTCCTGGAGTCAAGTTAGTGGCTTTCAATGGCTTAGTTCAGTGCCCAGACAGGCCACTATTGACAAGAACAAATTAGAAATCAGAGGGTTCTATACATAATCTAAGTTCCTAAAGAAACACCAAGCAATGAAACAAATTCACTCAATCTGTATGCATTTGTTTTTTAACTTGTGTTTACTACTGACTTTCTGGAATCAAGATATGATTTTCCATATGAGAATGGGAAGATATATGAGCCACATAATGCCAAATCACATCTATAGGCTTTATTAGGCTGTGTGGATATGTATATAGCCTTCTATGATATAACATGACAGGTTGTACAATAGAACTGCACACACAACTCTTCAGGGGCAAATAATAGAGCCAGCACATTTTCCTGAGAAAGGAAAGAACGATTTCATAGCAAAGGAAAAATTTGAGGGGGGATATAAAGTATGATTGGATTCCACTGAACGAACTCTGCACACAACACATGATCAACTTGTGTGTACTGTTTCCTACCTATACTGTGAGAAATTTATAAGATATAATTTCAAAAAATGTCTACTGCTATTTCTGGTTTTTGAGAGGCAGAGAAGCCAGGAGTGAAGAGTGTAAAACAGAGGAGAGTAGAGAAATAAAAGATGACAGTTGAAGCAGGCATCAGTAAAGAAGAGAGGCACTCAGGTGCAGGTACATATAAAATAAATAGAAAATAAAGACAATATAAGAAACATCTGGGTAATAATGAAAAGCAGCAGTAGATGAAGTAGACAGGTATCAGAAGGCAGGCAAGGAAATAGAGGAGGGACTTGACACGGTACAAGAAACAATGGAGAAATACAGTAAAAAAAAGAGAAGCGAAACCAAGAACTTTGTATTTTGATATATCCTGTTACAATACAAACATGATCTTTTATGGCAATTTCCATGTATATTTTCTTACAAAACAGAAAAAAATTATTGAAAAAAGCTAAAATTGAGAATAGAATGTATTTTCTTTCTATGAAAAGACATAGCTTCGAATCTTGAAAATAAAACTAAAAAGAATTTTAGACATCAAACATTCAAGTATCTTATTTTCTTATATGTGTGTTCCAGTCTGCTTCTCTGGTGCTGTTATAAAATATACATGAAAACCAACTTGAGAAGGAAAAGATTTATTTCACTTTACAGCTTGTAGTCCATCATCCAGGGTTACCAAGAAAGAAAATCGGGAACCTGGGGGGCAGGAACTGAAGCAGAGACCGTGGAGGAACAATGCTTACTGCTTGCTCCCAGGCTAAAGTTCAGCTTGATTTCTGATACAGCCCAGGCCTACCTGCCTAAAAGTTGCAATGATCACAGTACCCTGGGTCTACTACATCAATTAACAATCAAGAAAATGCTCCACAGACATATCTACAATTAATCTGATGTAGGCAGCTCCTCAACTGACTTTTTTTTTTTTGTCTGAACTGTCCTAAACTGACAAACAAACTAGACGCCATAGAGTTTAAGGTGCACTTCAAAAACTAAGATTGCTGATTGTGATGTTGGAATCCAATTTTTGAAAATAACCTATAGGTTATCCAATAGCAAATGAGCATTCCTGATAAAATATACATTCAAGTAGTATTATGCAAACTTAGCAAGTTGTATTTATGTGTTTAGAAATGCATGTATGTGTGTGTGTGTTTTACAAGAATTAATAAGAAAAAAGTAGTACAAACTTGAAAGACAAAAAAGAGGAATTTTATATAGGACAAATTTAGGGAGGAAAGGGAAGAGGAAGAGAATGTAATTATATTGTGAAATATTATTTTAGTGATTCAAATATGTGTTACACTTGTTTATGCTATATTCATTTATTGGTGTAAAGATGCGTTGCTTTGCCTGCCCAATGCATCTAACTGATCTAATAAAAAGCTGAGTATCAAATAGCTAGGAAGTAAAGGGATAAGTGTGGTTGACAGGAAGAGACAATAAATAGGGAGATAAACTGGGGAGAGAGAATGAAGGAGAGAGGGAGATGCCAAGGGCCAGCCAGGCAAGCAGCTACCAGTCAGCAAGACACAGAGGAATCAGGAGAGCAGAACATAGAGAATGAAAGGTAAAAAGCCCCAAGGCAAAATGTAGATGCAGAGAAATAGGTTAAATTAAGTTGTAAGAGCTACTGGGACAAGCATAAGATAAGGCTGAGCATTCATAACTAAAACTAAGTCTTTGTGTCATGATTTAAAAGCTGGTTGGTAGCCCCATAGAAATCCTGTTACATAATTATAAAACTAAAAGATATGCTTTTAAAAATGAAATTTAATAGTACATGAAACACAAACAACTGTTTTATTATTTAAAATAATGCATGAATTTTTCTCTTCAAATGTGATATTTTCTTAGTCTGAATGAACAATTTTGATGTCTAAATCATTTCATACAGAATTGCACCATGTGATTTCAGCAAACAGAATCCATCTTTAAGGAAATGCTACATAAAACTTTGGTTCTATATGAAAATTCAATTTCTGTTTCTAAAGAAGTGTTTCAGTCTCACTCCCACCTACTGTGTATTGTGGAGACTGTACTGATGTCTTTAAGGTTCTCTCTCTCTCTCTCTTTCTCTTTCCACATGCAGACACACACACACATACACACACACACACAGAGAGACAGAGAGAGAGAGAGAGACAGAGAGAGACAGAGAGAGACAGAGAGAGACAGAGAGAGAGAGAGAGATTTAGGGTGTGGTAGACTTTCCTGACTATTGCTATAAACTCTTGCAGCACATAAGAAACAGCCGATCAGAGGAATGGCAAACATTGTCTGTATTCTCTGTGCACTTGGCAGGGATTTTTCATATTGTACATTATTGGCTGTGCTGTGTGATAGCACAACAGAGCCTTTGTAATGCTCTCAGCAGAGCTATTTATATACGACGCCTCTACTAAGTACCCTTCCCTCTGCTGGTGTTCTTCCATAGCCTCAAAGAGAAAGTGATTTGCCCAAATAAAAGAAGTATGGATTGCCATCGCTCAGAGCACAGGATGCTGCAAAGGCAAAATAATTCTTTACAGAGCTCACATTAAGTGTCATTATTTTCTGTTGAATGGTAAAATGAAGGTTAGCCCACAGTGAAAAAACAGGACAGTTCCCTGAAGCAGGCTAAGATAATTAGAATCTGATTTGCCTGCACCTGAGTTCAATGCACTATGTTATGTCAAGGGCTGTGGACTCTGAGGCCGCCTGGTTATCAGGGATTTCCTTCATAAACTGTTCAGATCAAATCTTTAACAGATGTGGGTCATAGGGGTCCTTTTCACCTGGGATAATTTTTTAAATTAAGTTTCTAAATATGTAAATGACTTTGCTGTACTGGGTACACAATAAAGAGAGTGAACATAGAATTAATAACCAAACAGTTATAAAGAATATTGTTTGTCCTTAAATTTCTAAACAGTGACTAAAATTTGAAACTTACAGTTAAATACCTAGGAAGATGACATCATAGTTCTCCCTGATATTTCATACTTGCGTCGGCAGTGAATCTTATGCCTTTAAATTTTCCTTTTTTCTAAAAATTAGCTTGAAACCTTTTGTGTGTTCTGAATTCATTTAGAGCTCATCAGTAGCACTATGTTTCTGCTTTCATTAGGACAGCTGATGTGACATTCTAGCTTTGACTTGACATTGGATGTGCTCTCTTTTATCAGATACAACCAACAAGGCTATGCTGCAACCTGACATTTGTATTCACATTAAAAGATCTGATATTTGGGATTCACTCATTCAGTCAGAACATGTTCAACAGCAGTACTCTAAAAATAGCATAAAATGCATAAAAATAATAAGGGAAAGAGATACTGGCAGAATGCAATGCCCCAGTCCAGTTAATGTCATGCTAACCTGAGGATGTAGAAAATGTCAATTTTCTGTGGTTAAGAAAGACTGTAGATGTGTGTGAAGTCACAGAAAAAAATTCAGCAAAAGAGTAATGATCTTTTATTTTCTATGTATTTGCTTCTTGATTAACTATGTAAGAGATCAGACAACCATAGGAAGAATAATTTTCTGGGCCCTACAAGAACCATAAGAAAAATGTCAGCAGAAAATATTAGAAAAATCTAAAATTAGGTACCAAGTGTTTTAAAATTAAGGATATTTTATGATTAATAAATGAAATAATTTTCATAAAGAAAAATCATATAATCATATTTTTGTCAAATACATTTATGAATTTATTCTACATATAAAAATAGTCTTTAAATCTCTTCCAACTATGACACCCCCAGCAATTAACTGGCTTCTTTTCTCTGTATGGCATGAAAATAGCGTATTAACATTTATTCAAATTTGTTATTGAACAAAATCAATTTAATAGTTTACATTAGGTAAGAACTTATAAGTACTGAATAAGAAATGAAGACCTGATAGATATGTGTTTCAATTTTCAAATTTTAGATTTGACAAAATGCTTGTCAGGGAGGTTCTATTCAGTAAGAGGAAGATTGCTGAGAGTAGGGTGCAGCAGCTTCAGCTAGTGGATGAAGACTAATTCAAGAACTCTGTGTAGCTATAGCTGTACTGGAACTCACTCTGTAGGCCAGACTGGCCTTGTCCTCAAAGAGATCTTCCTGCCTCTACCCCTGAGTGCTGGGATTAAAGATATGCACCTCTATTGCCAGGCCATGAGTAGAATGTTGATGCAGGCAAGATGATTTATCAGTTAAAGGTGCTTTTTGTTCTTCCAAAAGGCATGAGTTTAGTTCCTAGCACCCATATCTAATAGCTCACAAGCTTTTGTAACTCCAGCTCTGGAAGATTTGTGCCCTTCTTCAGTTATGTGCGCACAAAGAGCATGCTTAGGCACAGATACATACTCATAAATAAGAATAAAAACTACTCTTAAAAATAGGACAGTCAGTTTCTAATATGACTCAAGTGATTATAAAACCCTTTTCTGAAAAAAATCACTAAGATAGGTCTTCGAAAGTATGGCCTCAAAAACATGAGACACAATCTACTGAACCTGACCATCCTTGAGTGGGTCCTCGGAGCAGAATTCATCTCATGAAATTTACTTTTTGTATATTTGTGAAAAAATGACTTTCCTATAAAATATATGTGGGTAATTAATTGGTTTTGGCACTTTGTAACTCTCAAAATTCCAAAGACACCAGAGCTTATCAAGTCCTCTGAGAAGTTATACAACTAGGAAAAGTGTTTTTCTTCTTTGACATATTTTAAGTCAAGTCTGAGTGTTGCCAAAAAAAAAAATGTTGTTAGAATTTTGATTGATATCAAAAGAAGTAAGTATATCATAAAACTCATTTTGGGCATATTGACTAACAATAGATAAACTATGTTTAAAATATGTATTTTATATAATCTCTCTCTCTTTCTCATCTCTCTATCTTCCCATCTACCAACTTTCTACCTATATTGTGCAACGGTCACTGTCCGTCTGACTGGTAGGTATCATGTCCATTTACAACGTAGACGTGTGAAGAGTTTTGGTGACAGCCACTGTTATCAGTTTGGGGTGAGAATGAAACACAGACAAAATCAGCTCCTGATTCCAAGCTTAAGTTTATTTGGATTTTCTTCTTTTATATCCCCAATGTTGTTTTGCCTGGTTAAGCTTTCCATACTGTTTATGTTCCAATTTGTCCATCAGAAATAGGACAAGTACCCATATGTTGTAGAGTACTTCCCACTTTTTCTTCTATCAGGTTCAGTGTGTTCAGACTGATATTGAGGTCTTTAATCCATTTGGACGATAGATATGGATCTATTTTCATTCTTCTACAACATATGGGTACAGGAGATCACTTCCTACGTTTATCCCCAGCAGCACAGACATTAAGGACAACATTGAATAAATGGGACCTCCTGAAAATGAGTAGCTTCTGTAAAGCAAAGGACACTGTCACTAAGACAAAAAGGCAACCCACTGACTGGGAGAAGATCTTCACCAACCCTGCAACAGACAAAGGTCTGATCTCCAAAATATATAAAGAACTCAAGAAACTAGACTTTAAAATGCTAATTAACCCAATTAAAAAATGGGGCACTGAACTGAACAGAGAATTCTCAACAAAAGAAATTCAAATGGCCAAAAGACACTTAAGGTCATGCTCAACCTCCTTAGCGATAAGGGAAATGCAAATTAAAACAACTTTGAGATACCATCTTACACCTGTCAGAATGGCTAAAATCAAAAACACCAATGGTAGCCTTTGCTGGAGAAGTTGTGGAGTAAGGGACACACTCATCCATTGCTGTTGGGAATGCAAACTAGTGCAACCACTTTGGAAATCAGTGTGGCGATTTCTCAGGAAATTTGGGATCAACCTACCCCAAGATCCAGTAATACCACTCTTGGGAATATACCCAAGAGATGCCCTATCATATGACAAAAGTATCTGTTCAACTATGTTCATAGCAGCATTGTTTGTAATAGCCAGAACCTGGAAACAACCTAGATGCCCTTCAATGGAGGAATGGATGAAGAAAGTGTGGAATATATACATATTAGAGTACTACTCAGCAGTAAAAAACAATGACTTCTCGAATTTTGCATGCAAATGGATGGAAATAGAAAATACTATCCTGAGTGAGGTATCCCAGACCCAAAGAGAGGAACTTGGGATGTACTCACTCATAATTGGTTTCTAGCCATAAATAAAGGACATTGAGCATATAATTTGTGATCCTAGAGAAGCTAAATAAGAAAGTGAACCCAAAGAAAATCGTATAGTCATCTGCCTGGAAAGGGGAAGTAGACAAGATTGCCGGGCAAAAACTGGGAACTAGCGGGTGAGGTGGCTTGGGGCTAAGGACAAATGGGATGAGAAACGTGAGAAGGGGAGGATGGGAGGAGCTTGAGGGATTGGGATGGTTAGGATATAGGAAGGATGGATATGGGAGCAGCGAAGTATATATCCTAACTAAGGGAGCCATCTTAGGGTTGGCAAGAGACTTGATTCTAGAGGGGCTTGCAGGTGTCCAGGGAGATGTCCCCAGCTGGTACCTTGGGCAATTGAGGAGAGGGAACCTGAAATGATCCTATCCTATACTGATGAATATCTTACATATCACCTTAGAACCTTCATCTGGCGATGGATCGAGATAGAGACAGAGACTCAATTTGGAGCAACGGTCTGAGCTCTTAAGGTCCAAATGAGGAGCAGAAGGAGGGAGAACATGAGCAAGGAAGTCAGGACCACGAGGGGTGCACCCACCCACTGTGACATTGGAACTGATTTATTGGGAACCAAGGCCAGCTGGACTGGGACTGAATAAGCATGGGTTGAGACTGGACTCTCTGAACATGGCGGACAATGAAGGCTGATGAGAAGCCAAGACAATGGCACTAGGTTTCGATCCTAATACATGAACTGGCTATGTGGGAACTTAGCCTGTTTGGACGATCACCTTCCTGGACCTAGATAGACGTGGGAGGACCTTGGTCTTCCCGCAGGGCAGGGAATTTGTACTGCTCTACAGTATGGAGAGGGAGGGGGAATGGAGTGAGGGGAGGAAGAGTGGGGATAGGGAAAGGGGAGTGGGGGAGGGGCAATATTTGGGAGGAGGGGGAGGGAAATGGGAAAGGGGACAGGTGGAAATTTTATTCAAAAAAAGAATTAAAAAAAAAAGAATGCTCACACAGAAAAAAAAAGAAATAGGACAAGTAACTAGTTAGTCATTGGTAATCGTGCAGTTGCTATTGAGTTGAAAAAGAGATAATAGCAGCTGTGTTTTGTAGGAGCTTACTCTTCAAAGAAGACAGAAAAGTACTTAAATTATGAGGAAAAACAGTCTTTGACAGGACCCTAAAAATTTTGTAATTTTTATGTGTAACTTACAGGGTGAAATAAATATGCTTTTTTCTAAGATTTCTGTGCTTAGATTTTTCAGGGACCAATATTAGAAGCATGCCTTTATATCCTCCCCACCACCTAGATCTCCTGAAGTATTTGTGGTCTCTTGAAATCCTGCCTTTTTTCTTAGCAATTTTCTAATTTTTTTCAAAGACCACACCAGCATGGATAAAAAGAGATTTAAAAAAAATGTTACAGACAGGATGTCTGGTCTCAAAACCTTAGTGCTATCCACACTCCAGTCTTTCTCCCTGTCCTTCGCTACAGCTTTGTTTCTCTTCCCCCTTACATTTCTAGCACAACTGCATAATCGTATTTTAATGATGACTATACTGCCTACCTCACAGGGAAGATAGATGCAGGCAGGAGTTCCTCATGTTCCATTCCAGTCAGTCTACTTGTGTAAGTGTCTGTGTTCTGGCTTCCTTTGGAGGTCAGATAGTAAGTTTACCAGTTCTATCCCCAGGCTCTTTATATTTCAGTCAAGTTCCTTAGAAATCATGTACTACCCAGAATTTTTCTTACTAGTTCCTTGAAACTATTCTGTGCAGGTCTTTCCCCTCATTGATCCTCAAACGAGATATTGTTAGAGTGGGAACTTGGGTTGGAATGTAAAATGAAAAATGATATTTTTAAAATAAATTAATTAATTAAAAATAAATAAATAACATTTATCTCTGTTCTAAAATATGAGTACTACCATTCTCTTTCTGTCTGACATTTGAGAAGTGTTGTTAGCACAACTACCTGTTCCCTCCTTCTTGGAAGATGTTCTTCAGTTAGATTCTAAGATACCAGTCCCCTGAATGTCTTTCCCAGTGACTGTTTGTTTTAGCTTCTTTGGTTTATTCTATCATGCCACAAGACTGCTATATTACTCCTCATTTTTGTCAGGTCTTAGTGAGATCAAGTAGTCCTTGGCTTTAATTCACCTATTTACCAAGAGACTCATCTAAACACATGTAACTCAGATCCCCTTTTCTGAAGTTTCACAATATTTGCTAAGAGCTTGTAATGACTGTCCTTGTAGTACCATAGAAAACATCTTCAAAGAGTTTATGAGATAAATATATTTATTGTGGTTTATATTTTATACATATGATACTTTTAACCATCCAATATTGGAACACTCATGCTATCATTTTTGAGTGATTTCTTATATATGTTGGATATCAAAAGTGATTAATTTGTCTTCTTAATCCAGATTCTCCATCAGGCTATTGATTTTTCTTTATTTGATACCATTTTCTGTAAAGTTAAAAAAGTAAGATCTGTATTTAAAGTATGAAAGGCAATGAGGTCCCAATGCATTGAGTATTTAATTTACTACTAGACAAATAGTCAAATATTTTATAGTTCATAATTTTAAGAGAGAATGCTCATAGTTCACAGTAATGTCACAATGGTATGAAAAATACCACATGATACAGAAAAGCTGAGCAAGGAGAAGGTAATTTTCACTATACATTATTTACATCAGGTATTAATACTCTGAAATAATAGTTCTTTGTGAAAAAGAAAATAAATCTCCCCCAAAATTTCTCAAGCTAAGATCTCCCATATTGTCTCTAAAATTTACAATTTACTATAAGCAGGGAGACAAGACCTACTTGTAAAACTGTACAAATAGGTTAGATCTCATCAATGTCAAACTGTTCCATGAATTCCATGCAGATCTGGAAATGAAACATTTGGAACAGTATTTGCTTAGAAATCCCTTTAAAAATTTGGTTTCAGAGAAAACAGAAAAGTGATCACAACTGGAAAAGAGAAAAATAAAGAAATGGATTGTAAATATGATAACATACCTTCCAGAAGGAGGAAATCAAGTGTAAGAACAAGAAAAGAGTTCAGACAATGTAAGTCAAGAAAAGATGTGCATAAAAAGGTGTGCTCCAGGAAACTGTGGGAATGGAGTCTTCAGGGAAGGGAGGAGAGAGTGGGGAGAAAACCAGAACAGAGGAATTAAGCACTTACATTTATGACCTTTAAAAAAAAAAGAGGTCGCTGGGCGGTTGTGGTACACTTGGGAGGCAGAGACAGGCGGATCTCTGTGAGTTCAAGGCCAGCCTGGTGTACAAGAGCTGGTTCCAGGATAGGCTCCAAAGCTACAGAGAAACCCTGTCGCAAAAAAAAAAAAAATCCAGGGGGCTGGAGAGTTGGCTCAGAGGTTAAGAGCACTGCCTGATCTTCCAAAGGTCCTGAGTTCAATTCCCAGCACCCACATGGTGGCTCACAACCATCTATAATGACAGCTGGTACCCTCTTATGGCCTGCAATTATACATGCAGGCAGAACATTGTATACACAATAAATAAATAATTAAAAAAAATCCACCAAGAAAGATCTTATACCAGATTAGGGTTAAGACTATTTAGGCAAAACTGCTTAAAAGAGGAGTATATGCATGTTTGAAGACATGAGTCATAAAATCTTACAATAATATATTTTTAAATTTCAGTTTTGTTTTTATAAAGTATGATATTTTCAGCCACTTATTCTGAAACAAAGAATCTTTATTATATCTCTGATTTTTTAATTCTAAAATTTTTAGTCATTTTAATGACAACAATTTATAACAATAAATAATAATGATTGGCATTAGAAATAATTTATTAGTTTCTCAGCAATTTAGTCTTGGTTTTTAAAATATTTTCTGAACTTTTCTTCATACAATATATTCTGATCACAGTTTCTCCTCCCTCGCTCTGACTGGACTCTGGAAGCTTGGTCCAGTGATTAGCTGTGGGTGTCTGACTCTTTTTCCAACCAGTTACTGGATGAAGATTCTATGATGACAATTATGGTGGTCATCAATCTGATTACAGAGTAAGGCCAGTTCAGGCACTCTCTCCATGAGTGTTTGGAGTCTTAGCTGGGGTCGTCTTTGTAGATTCCTGGGTATTTCCCTAGCACCAGGTTTCTTCCTAGCCCCATAATGGCTCCCTTTATCAAGATATCTCTTTCCTTGTTCTCCTCTCTGTCCTTCCTCTAATTTGACCACCCCATTCTCTCATGTTCTCCTCCCACTCACCTTCACCTTTCCCTCCCCACACACTCTCAATTTATTCAAGAGATCTTATATATTTCCTCTTCCAGGTCATCCATGCATGTGTCTCTTAACATTTCCCTTGTTACATAACTTCTAAGAGGTTATGAATTGTAGCCTGGTTATACTTTCCTTTATGTCAAATATTCACTTACGAGAGAGTAAATACCATGTTTTTCTTTCTGGGTCTAGGTTATCTCACTTAGAATAATTCTTTCTTAGTTCCATCTATTTGCCTGCAAATTTCAAGATGTCATTGTTTTTTTAAACCATTGTATAAATGTATCACATTTTCTTTATCCATTCTTTGGTTGAGAGGAATCTAGGTTGCTTCCAGGTTCTGGCTATTATGAATAATGCTACTTTGAATGTAGTTGAGCAAGTGCCTTTGTGATATGAATGTACATCTTTTGGGCATAAGCCCAAGTGTGGTATTCCTGGGTCATGAAGTAGATTGACTCTCAGTTTTCTGAGAAATTGCCATAGTGATTTTCAAAGTGGCTGTACAAGTTTGCAATCTCACCATCAATGGAGGAGTGCTCCTCTTACTCCACATCCTCTCCAGCATAAGCTGCCATCAGTGTATTTAATCTTAGCCATTCTGACAGGTGTAATATGGTATTTCAGAGTAGTTTTGATTTGCATTTCCCTTATGAGTAAGGAAGTTGAACATGTCTTTATGTGCATGTTAGTATTTGAGTCTTCTCTGTAGAGAATTCTCTGTTTAGATCTGTACATCATTTTTTAGGTTATAAATAAGATATGACATAGTTTTATCTAAGTTAATATTAAATAAATAAATCACTTTCAATGTATAAAAGCAATTGACATCTCCCACCACCATCACCATTAAAATACGGCAAAGATTGACTTAAACCGCCAATTTTCAAAATTCATCATCTTTGATTATTTTAATCACTAATTTTTAAAAATAAGCCACCAAAGAGATCGACTTTCAGATTTGACACCTAATATTTTGCAAACTAGGTGTATTATCTCTCTCTTTCTCTCTATACATATACAGATATATGTTTAACACAGGCACACACAATATATGTTTAAGACAATAGTTAAGCTGCACTCTCCATCCTGATCTTTAAAGAAATATGACATTTTATTGTATTTCAGATACATATGTAATGTAGTCTTTTTTTATTTTTCATCCAAGGGAGAACTCGTTATAGAAACAAAAGTTAGAAGAGCTCACATCCTCCAATTTCTAATGTATGCTATGTCTATCAGAAGAGAGAAGATTTCTATTTCCGGGCACCTAATACAATTCTGCATGCTGTTATACGTGATAGGGGCAAGAATAAACCACTTGATGTGTACATCATTTTTTAATTGGACTGTTTGGTATTTTGATGTATAGTTTCTTGAGTTCTTTATATTTTGAAGATCAGCCCTATTTTAGCTGTTGGGTGGAAGACCTTTTCCTATTTTGCAGATTGCTGTTTTGTCTTATTAGCTGTGTTTTTTGCTTTACAGAAGCTTCTCAGTTTCAGGAGGTCCCATCTGTTGATTGTTGCTCTCAGCGTCTGTGCTACTGGTGTTATAATTATGAGGTGGTCTCCGATACCATTGCATTCAAGTCTACCTCCCACTTTCTCTTCTATCAGGTTCAGGGTAACTGGATTTATGTTGAGGTCTTTGATTCACTTGGACTTGAGTTTTGTCCATGGTGATAGTTATGGATCTATTTACATTCTTCTACATGTCAACATTCAGGTATGCCAGCATCATTTTTTGAAGATGCTTATTTTCATTGAACAATTTTTGCTTCTTTGTCAAAAATTATGTGTTCATAAGTGTGTGGATTAATATCAGGGTCTTTAATTCAATTCCATTGATCCATTTATCTGTTTTTATGCCAATATCAAGCTATTTTCATTACTGTATCTTCATAATAGAGCTTGAAGTAAGGGATGGTCTGCCTCAAGAGTTCCTTTATGAGGAACTGTTTAAGGCTGTTTTCCCTATCCTGGGGTTTTTGCTTTTTCATATGAAGTTTAGTATTTTTTTTTTGAGGTCTGTGATGAATCGTGATAGGATTTTGATGGGTACTGCATTGAGTCTGTAGATTGCTTTCAGTAAAATTTTATTTTCCTGTGTTGATTCTACCTATCTAAGCAACAGAAAATTATTCCATTTTCTGAAGTCTTCTTTAATTTCTTTCTTTAAAGACCTGTTCTTGTCAAACAGGTCTTTCAATTGTTTGGTTAGAGTTACCAATAGAGATATTTTATTTTATCTGTGGCTTTTGTAAAGGATGATGTTCCCCTGATTTATTTTCAGCCTATTTATCATTTGTGTATAGGAGAGCTGCTGATTTTTTTGTGATAATCTTGTATCCTGCCACATTGCTGAAGGTGTTTATGAGCTGTAGGAGTTCCCTGGTAGAATTTTTGGCATCGCTTATGTATACTACCATATCATCAACAAATAGCGAGAGTTTGACGTTTCCTGTCCCAGTTGTGTCTTTTTGATTTCCTTTTGTTCCTGTTGTTCTCGCTGGAACTTTGAGTACTATTTTGAATAGATATGGAGAGAGCAGAGAACCAATTTTTTTTATTTTCTTTGGCTGAAGAACTTTTTCTTGTAATCTAAAGCTTAATTTATAAAATAAAATATGAATACTTGAACTCAAATCAATTTCAAAAACCCCTCCTCCGAAAAAAGGAAATGCTTATGGAAATGTATGTCCACCTCTATAGTTGGATATAAGCAATGCTCACAGAAAAATCATTATGATAGGAAAAATAGTACACTTTTATGCATGACAGTGGTAAATTATAAATTTACAATAAATCAGTTTAAATAAATTATTTTATTTTTTTGAACTGACTTCTGTTTTATTATTTTTGAGGTTTTTTTGTGCCTACTAGTATTTCTATAACTATTATAGGAACATATTTTTAAAATGTAGAAAATTTAAAATTCTCTATTTAAATGATCATTACATGATAATAATCAGATTTACAAATTATTAGATAGCAAATTAATACAAACTGTAAGCAAGATTAAACATAAATATGCCTAGAAAAAATGTTTCAATATTTCTTTATTTATTCTTTAAGTTTTTTTCTTGCCATTATTTTTGTGACACTCAAGATGGGTTTCGCACATGCTAGGCAAATCCTACAACTGAACTATATGCTCAGCCCTCTAGTGACACTTTAAAATGTAATAAAGAGAGTGGCTGCAAATACAATCAATGCGTGCTTATTTTTCATTGTGTAACTTTGGGAGAAGATGATGATACAAACAAAGACATGCAGTTTGTGTTTCGAGAGGAGTATTAGAAGTCCTCACAGAAGAAGTTAGGATTGCTACTGAAGCACTTTGTTTCCTGCCAGATGCTCCTCTTTAGTTTAGTTTAAGGGTTGTGGCTGTTCACTTACGAAATTTTCAGTGCTGTTTGGCTAGTGTACAAATGCTAAATCAAACACCTGTTTTCAAGGCATGCATGCTTAATAGTCTGCTGACTCCAGTCCCTCTGATGCTACATGTTGCATTTTCTAAGGAAGTCTTACAATGGGTATTCCCATCTCACCGTAATGGGAAACATAAGGTTTGCTTTTCTGATAGATGTTTAATAAAATATTTGAGAGTACAAACTTCTTTCCTTTTTTTTTTCTGCACTGGAGACTGAACACAGAGCGAAATGCCAAGAAGACTCTGTTGCTAGGCCATATGCCCTGCCCAGAGACTCCAAATCCCCACCCTTTTTTAAAACCTGTTTTTAAATTTGAATTATTTTTAATTAAAATATACCCACATTCAGACACCATAAGCAAACTCTCTTAAAACATCATCAAGTATGATTTTTACATCCTAGATGGAAATCTTTCTTTCCATGTGTTAAGACATATCGTTTGGAGGATTTACCGTAACCCAGTCTTTGTGAGAAGATTGTGATTGATAGATAGATGATAGATAGATAGATAGATAGATAGATAGATAGATAGATAGATAGATATAGATAGATAGACAGCTAGCTAGCTGGCTTAAAGATAAGATCTCCTTAATGAAGAAATGATTAGAAGTTTATGTATGCAAAACTTGTCAGCTATAGATTCTCTGCCTATAAAAATCCATAGTAATATATGCTTCTGAATATATATTTTATGTAGATGAATATGACATATATGAACATTCCCATATGTGAACATAAATATATTCATATATGTATATATGTGTAAATACATATACATTTAAAATAATAGGTGCAATAAAGATTCTATTTAACCTTGATTTTTAACGTTGCATTTACTTAAGAACAGGAAAGAATATGGCACATATGCAGGAAAGAGGCAACAAGTGATTTCTCCATTCATCAAAAGTTTACTGAAAGCATGGTTAACCAGCAGAACACAAGAACCTGTGGAGCAGACAAAGATTAATTATACCTGTACTCATGCAGCAATGTTTGTGTTCCAAACAAATTATATTTGCTTGTGTTTAAACGATGCATAAATCTGATGCGTGCAGATGAACGTGTGTTCGGGATGAGTGAGCACACTTGTTTGAATGTCATATTTATCCCTGTATTTTGTCAGAAAATTAACTTCTTTGGAGTTTGTGCTTGAGCTGAGCATATGGTTGTTGATCTCTGGAGATGACAGCCTATCTGAGCAATAGCGCTCCTTATGGCTCCTGCTCTCCTCGGCTGGCAGATGCTTTGGGCTTTTCTACAATTAAGTGGAGATCATCACTGTTTTCTTTGAGCACTGCTGTGCCTTGTACTCTGAAGTGTTTTGTTAATCACTGTCTGCCTTCGACAGAAGCTGCCAAAGCTCTCATTAAGTCTGAATTTTGAGATGTCATGCTCGGATGATGGAATTTCATCCTTTTTCTGCATGAATGGAATTGGCTATGGAAAGGTGCCAGGAAAAAAAAAATCATGTCACTTAAGTATACTTGCTTTATATTTTAGAGATGAAACAAAAGGCAGTTAGGGGGGAGTTCCCCAATAATTTGTCAACTTTGTCGGATGTTGTTTCCTAGGTGATGTAGTTGTTGGGTGCTCACCTTCTTAACTGTAGTTCCTTATTATATGGCATATCCACAACCAGTCATTTATTTCTTCACAAACTGTTCTCTCTCCCTTTGCTTTCCCCAGGACCTTTCATGGCATTTGCTATCGACTCCCAGCACACTGAAACAGAAAGCACGACTAAGTTCCATAGAAGCAGAGTGATTTCTTTAATAACCTGTCTGTATAATTGGGGGCAGGAAAAAATATTTGGTAGTAAAGAAAAAGATTCACTTTTGCCCTTTAAAAATAATTGCTTCAAGTTGTGTAGAAACTGAAAACTAAATGCTACTGTTGACTGTTTAATGATTTGCTGCAGGAAACTAAGTGTTATGGGAAATATGGTTTGAAAAGACATTATCCATTTCTCCTGGTGAATCTAATTGTTTCACTAGAACGAGTAAAAGTAGGAAGTAAGCACTGAAGAAAAAACACTTAGAGTAATTATCTCTAATGCCTAATCACTTGAGTCATAAAGCATTTTGAGATTTATTAAATTGATCTATAAAGCCCTCCAGTTGCAAGGAGTGGCATCTCATACTTGTGAAGAGACCTGAAAGCAGCAGCTCCTTTCCTCTGCTTTGTCTGCAGCTCAGGTAATTCTAATTAACAACATCAGCAATGGATATTTCATTTCAACACTTAAAAACAAAGTAAAACTCAAATTTATCCTTAGCAGGAGGAAGGTGACTGGCTACTCATGACTGCAGAAATCCTGTAGGCTCCCCACTTCTATATGAATGAAATGTATTTTCTGTAAAGCAAAGAATGAACTTCATGATATAATGCATATGTAGTTTTCCCTTCCTCAATTTCATAAATTTGTGGGTTGAAAGAACTTGGGTCAAATGATTATTATGAATTTTTAGGCAGCATTTTAGGAAATAGTTTCTATGCATATAATATTAGGGAAAAACATTCTAGTAAACATGTTGCATTGTAATTGTAGATGCTAGATTACATGATGCAAGATAGGCATTAGAGGAAAAGCTTAATGCATGTGAATAGTCGACTTTTCCTCCTCTGCCTATATATAGACAGAAAATTTGGTTAACTTAGCAGCCATACATTGACTCACATAGCGTTATTATGCCACACACCTGAACTTAATGAATTCCCTCTAGGAATAAAAATACAGTAATTACAAATGTCTGTTGAATCAAATAATGCTATCTTTTTTACCTTTGATAAGTATTATTTCAGTCTACGGAGGCACCACTTCATAGAAGGTAAAATAGTTTGATGATAGGGACCCAGTCTTAGGAAGTCAAAAAAATATGAGAAGGCCTACTCTAGAGCATTTCTTCGCTAGCTGATCAACCTAGAATGCTTACTTTTGGGGTGTCCTTGATATCTCAGAAAACTATGATAATGACTGTAAACATGGTCCCAGAAGGTAAAATCTAAAGATCAATCCTGATTTGTCTGATAATTTAGAAAACTATACCTGCTCTCACAATATTGAGCAGATGTAGAGAGCACCACAAAAAAACCAACAAACTACTAAGTCTGACTTCTGTTTCCTTCTTGGGGGAGCTACGAAGAAGCTCCACAAATTTTCTGGGTTTCTGTAAGCTATCCGCTGTGTATGCTTCAAAGTGTCATCACAGATTTAGGTTAAATTTGATGAAGAAGGTCATTTAATACCTTTGTTAGTAAAAAAGGAAAAAAGAAGATAATGTAATTCCGACATTCAGCTACAAATCTAGACCTTCTTCATAGTCTCCTTTTCCTAGAACAGAGGTTCAAATAATGGTCCATAATAACTGCAAGTACTGAAAAATACCAATGCATATATCTTCTATAGTACAATAAAACATTCACAAGGTTGGTTCTTTATGTGGATGAATGTATGCATATATATGGATAATCTACTTACATGTACATCTTTGTGCCTGTGTTCTTGGATTTATCATAACTATTTCAATATATTTCTCCATTAAACACAGGATAAGCTCAAAATCAGTTTATTAAATTATTTTGAAATTTATTAAAATAGAATCTAAAGTGCAAAATGACATTGATATCAGCAAATGGTTTGCCATATATTTGAACAGAACTAGTTAACAAAATGGAAGATTTGTTTTTAATCTCTAGACTTTATCTTGCATATTCTAATTTCTTAAAACACATATAGAACAGAAATATAAGTTGTTTACCACTTTTAAATCAAAATTTTTCTCAAAAATAAAAGTGATAAATTTTTATTATAACAAGTATCACTAAGTAAAGAACAATAGTAAAAAGAGGGGTTAAAAGAGTATTCACCTTACAGGGTGTGATGTGATAACTACTCAAAGATGCTGCTGTGCACCTCCTTTGTGCTCATCTTTGAAGAGACTTCATCCTATGGGGTGTGATATTGATATGGTAACTACTCAAAGATGCTGCTGTGTGTCTACTATGAGCTCATCTTTCAAACAAGGGTAACTGGCAGGCCAAATGGCACAAACTGTTCATTATAGCATTGGGAGGTATAAGCAGGCAGATCTCTATGAATTCAAGAACAACCTGAATGGAGAGTTCCAGTCCAGACGGGGCTACATAGTGAACCCTGTCTTGAGATAAGATAAGTAAAACTAAACTAAATAACAATAAGAATCTTAACTTTTCTATTTTATTAATTCTTAATTCTTTTGTTAACTAGTAATATATGACTTTTTGACTTTGAAACATTTTAATTTATATATATTTTTCATGTTTTTGCAATAGATAACACAACTCAATATCGTTATCTGAATCCTTTTTTTTCTAGTATTTTTTTTTGTCTCATATAAAACTATGTCATATATTTCGCATATAAACAATGTGAAACTAGCACAATTTTTAAATTTCATTATTCGGGAATTCTAACACTACCTGAAAAGACAGAGGCTTTAGTGAGATTTTGTTTGTTTGTTTGTTTGTTTGTTTGTGTTTTCTTTTTCGAGACAGGGTTTTTCTGTAACTTTGAAGCCTGTACTGGAACTAACTCTTATAGACCAGGCTGGCCTCAAATTCACAGAGATCTTCTTGCCTCTGCCTCCCTGTGTAGGGATTAAAAGCGTGCACCACCACCACTCGGCTGAGATTTTTTATACTGAAAGACAAAGTTCATTTTAGAACTTAATTTCAAAGTTATTAGATATCTTGATTTTCTATCACCATAGCATCACAGCACAGTGAACTTACCAGTAATAACACGGAGCCGTGTAAAGATTTTACTTTCTTGTTACATACATAGCACACTCATGTTCAGCAAATATGATCCAAAATAGAGAAATAAATATAACTTTTTGGAATGAGATCCACATGGAAATACTTAAATACATAATATTTGGGAATATAATCTCTTGAATCTCAGAAGGGAAGGAAGTACAATTGCATTTATTGGTCATATTCATACTTATGTCATTCTCAGACACAGTTGGTGTCTCATCCTTTATCCCTCTAGATTCCAAGTGCTTTCATATTTATTACGCTACTGCATTGGCTCAAAACTAACTAACACATACTTAAAGAATAAAAATCAAAATGGTACAACAGGATACTGTATTTGCATTAACATAATGGGTAGAAATTTTTAAATTCTCTTTCATGAGATTTTTATGAATCTTAAGACAATAGAGCACACTAAGCCACTGATAGCAAGACATAACAAAGCCTAAATAAAAAATTAGGGTTTTTACAGTTTATGAATATTACTTCTGAATCAGCAGATCAGTAAAACTTTAAAAAATTCTGTAAAAATTTATGTGTAACAAAGTAAATTCTTTCTGGGAAATTAAAAATCAAATTTAGAAAAGCATTTTTAGTAGAAGCAAGTTCTGTCATAAAGGATAGCTACTCAGGAATGTAAATACATTTATTTTTCTACTGAAATCCTTGAGAATTTTTTTTCAGTAGACATAAACAATATAGCTATCAGAAATCATGATGAAATGTTACCTGGAATTAAGATTATCTTTGTGCTTTTATTCTTATCTATTTTAAATATTCTACTGTACCTTTAATGTAATGCTGCCAGTATTAATTAAATGGCAATGTTTTTGAAATTTTAAAACTAATCTAATTGATATGTGAATTTCAGAATGTAGCAGTCATTGGAGAAGCTCTTCAGTTAATGAGAACAATGCACTTTATATAGGATGACCAGTGCTCTGCTGGAAATCGAGTCTCAAAAGTGAGTCCTGAATAGCAGATGTTAAGCAAATTTAACTTCTGCTTTCTGTCAGTGATGCTAAAATTAATTTTTATCTAACATTTGGCATTACACAAAGACAATCTTAGCACCAACAGAAATGTTTTAATAACCCTACGCTACCTCTCACTGACATTACACTTCCTGTCTCCCACAGTGCACTGCAGCCCTTAGAAGACGGGAGTGTAAATGGAAGGAGAATGAGTCAGAGTCTTAGTTCTCTGGAAAATATCAAATTCTGTCATTTGAAAGGTGATAGGTGGAATAGTTTGGATATTCTTGCTGGCACATTTGGAAAATAGTCTCTTAAAAACAGAATTGCTTTGCAGCACTCACACATAAAGTCAGAGCGGGCTGTGCTGTCCTGCTAGAGGACCACAGAATAGATTTTCAATAAGCAGAGAGATTGGGTGTGCTCTCTAAAAATGTTTACATATTTATCTCCTTTCAAAACATGTCCAGAGCATTTTAATCTTGAAAAACACAAAGCACAACTTGTCTTCCGTATTATAAATTCTTGAGAAAGTTTGGATTTGGGGTTCATATCTTAAATACATGTTATATATTCATTTCTCTCTTTATACATGCATATTTATAAACATATGTAGCTACAAGCAATGATTAAGGTAAATTCCATTTCCACGCATTTTCTTTGTGTTTGTGTGTACTTCTGAGGGATCTTTTTGCCTGTAAACATGTTTCCTGAGGCCACAAGAGGAGGCGAATTGTCAAACTCACACTCCTCCTCTCTGGGGCTGCCTGCAGTCACAAAGCTATCTTCCTTTCTCGACCTACCTCCCAATACTGTGCTTAGAAGAGCAAATGCAACTCCCTTCCATAAGTGAACATTGCGGACTCAAAGTCAGGTTGTCAGGCTTGTCCACCAAACATTCTGTCCTACTGCCCTCTCTCCACAGTCCTTTACAGGCACTTAAACATGCCATGTTTGCTCACTATAGCTCATTTCCTCCTCTGTGTTGCCCTAGATGGCACTTTGAACATCTGTTTCCTTTTTAGTTTTCCCTTTACATATTCTATTACATAATGAATACAAAGGCATTTCACCAAGCACTTAATATTAATAATTAATATTCAAGTAGTAATTCTTATTACATTACTTACCTAACTCCTTATATTCTCCTTTTATTGTTGTTCTAATTATTTTCAAATAAAGGCATATTCTACTGTCAAGTAGTTGACACTTGAAAACACAAAGCACTCAAAGCCTTAATATGTATGATAACCATAGTATTAACATTGAATGTGCTCTCATAATTACCTTGTAGAAAAACCTTCTGCATACTCATCAAATAGTTATACACAAGTGACTATATATGAAAAAATACCATTGACTTTCAACTATTGACATCTCAAAGTAGAATTCCACATCTGGTCAAGGCAATTACTTGGAGGGAAATAGTCTAGATCTTTTATTTTTATTCAACTATAAGTCTGATAGATTCATGATATAGAAGTATTCTCACAACTAATGAAAATATACTTGCTTAGCAACTAGTGTTTCCCAGGACATTGAAGTGGCAATGAGAAAAGAAACAGAAGGGTAAAAATGTCTTTTGTATCCTAAAGTGGGATTATTACTAAGTACATAAAAAAGAAAACGAAGAAAGAAGAATTAACTGTACTACTTGCCATTTTTCTTACATTTGAAGAGGAAGGGGATTAAGTAATTTACATAGATGCAGAGAGCAAAGACTCACTCACACATAAGAGGACAGTGGGTTATAATTAAGTGAATTTAATCCATGAGAGTATGCAGGATGATAGAACAGATCAAGCATCAGATGGCCATCTTTCTAAACCTTGGTCAAGAAATATGGAGTGTAACGGCGTAAACGAATGCAGACAGATTGTAAAAATATATACAGCTTTAATGGGGAAATAGACTTACAGAACCACCGTTCCTGGGGAGACCAGGAAAGCAGAAGCAAGAGCTGCGAGCAGGTTCACCAGATTTATAGGTAAATATTAGCCTGAGGCGAACACATCCCCTAAGGGGCAGGATTTATCCCTACAATGGAGGGTTGAACTACTTTCCCTGTTAGCTGATGAGTGTCAACTATAGATGTATATGCTGATAATTTGATATGGAGTTAATTCATTCTTGAAATGAGATAGGAAAAAGATGAGATGAGAGTAGGAGATCTCTCTCTCTCTCTCTCTCTCTCTCTCTCTGTGTGTGTGTGTGTGTGTGTGTGTGTGTGTGAGTTTGTATTGAGACAGGCTTTCTCTATACAGCTCTGGCCATACTTAAACTTGCTCTATAGACCAGGCAATCCTTGAACTCAGAGATCTGTCTGCCTCTGCCTTCTAGTGCTGGGATTAAAGGTATATGCCAGGACAATGTGCCTTCATTTTCTCTTTGTTTTCAGTGTCTAGACATTTATAAGACATATCTTGGAAAAGAAAACTCATTTAAGCCTAAGATTACAGTTTTTGTGTGGAGCAGTTGATCTCACAGAAAAGCCATCTTATGAGCACAATGCCTTATGTGTATTCTCCACTTACTTGATGGTAGTGGAGAATAGCGGGTGGTGTGGAAGGGCGTGTCCAAGTACTATGCCATTGTAATCAGAAACTCAAGTTTCTACATTTCGTACTTCAATTTGTAAAACAGCTTTCAAATTTTACAGAGAATTTTGACCTATACATTGCCAGAAGGGGAGAAATCAAAATGAGAACTAATCTACTTCTGTTCTAATTTAAAATTTCTATGTGATTTTAAAATACCATTTCTAGGAAAAAATGTTGCAATTGGTGAAAAGACAGCAAAGAAACAAGCATTTGCTTGTATTTCTGAAGTCACTTCTAGTGCAGCCCTCTGCACCCTAGCGTCTGCTACTCGCTTTAGTCGTCTTTAGTCTGTGCACGGTCACCTTTCAGCTACTTCAGTTCGCTACAGCTGAATCATGGGAGGTGCTGATTTACTTTTAAATTAAAAAAATTGGTCACTGATACAGAGAAATATATCATTTAAATTGTATAAATTCCATTTTTGGGAGATATCAAATTAATCAATGTCTATTATGGCATGACTATGCCTATAATGGGCCGACTATGTATGTATTCCATAGTTCTGTTCCTTTGTTCTTGCACTATATCTGCATTTTCATTGGTCACTCTTTGTATTGCTGGCAACTGATTATGAACCTACACAACTTACATCTTTAAACTCTCAACCACAGATATGATAGTTGTGGGAGGTGAGGTCTTTGCAGGTGATAGATTATGAGGGTATAAATTGCATTGATGAAATTTATACCCTTGTTAGAGACAGAAAAAAATGACTTTTCTCTGGACAATTGAGAATAAAACATGAACACAGCCATTGGTTCATAGGTGCAGAGGCTTCACCAAACCCTGAGTATGTTCACTTACTGATCTTTAGGTTTCCTGCTTTCTTGTGTCAATGTCTGTTTTAAACTCTGACTTTACAATAAGAGCCTAAAACAACAATCAACATCATATGACCATAATTACTTACAAGTATCTGGGATGGGCAATGGGGATTTTTCTCTTTCTATTGAGTATAAAAAGAATTAGAAATGGCTAAGTTTATTTACTTCATAAAGATTGTTCCACAGTCTTTCCTTGCTGACTTTTTTTGTGAGGGGAGGGGAAATCATGGTAGCAAAATACTATATGAAAAAAATCTATTTTCAATTTTAAAAAGACTCTGAAACTTTATATAACTAATTACTCCTCAGTAGAACAGGGCATAAAGGGTTATATTTATGCTTTCTGAAATATCACAGAAATTTTTTTAAGTGTAAAACTTTATTTTTAATGTATTTGTTTTAAAACTAGTCAACTGTATAAACAAGTATTTTGATGATTAAATGCTGATGTTACATCAGTCTAATTATTTGATAAACAGGTCTGTTATACAACAAAATATTGATCTGATGTCTCCAGACCACACCTGTCCTACATTTTCTTGAGATTTAAAATAATGAGACTTTCATTTACTGATGTGGAACTCACATGTAAAATAATATAGTAAAATAAAATAACAAAAATAACAAGCTTAAAACATATCATCTATTTAAGTTCTTAGAGTCTTTGCATGTTTTTATACTTGAGTGAAATTTCTTCATATATAGAATAGTGACAATAGCAGTTTGAACAAAACTATTAATATAAGCAAGACGTCTGTGGGAAGATGTCTTGGAAAATATAGGAGTATAGCCTCTGTGCATGGATTTTTAATAAAGCATTATCACAATCTCAGCCTCTGAAGAGCATAATAGAAAATCATCCTAGCTATTACACATGTGCTGCTCAATGCTACAGACCTGTTCCACATGAGTATGCTGCTACTTATAAAATTATCCCTCAGAAAGTACAAGAAAGGTAAAGTTACTTATTCTTAGACTTAATAAACATCCTGAAGCAAGATTCTTGAATATATTAGCATATGTTCTGCCCTGAAGACCAAAATAAAATTTCGTAGAGAGATGCCGTTTTAATGTTTAACATGATATTTCAAAAGGATTATCTAATAATTCACTAGACTAGATAACTAGTCTTTATGTCCTTGAATTTTTACCCAACCATATTTAGACTGAAAAATATAAGAAGCTGAGATTTTAGAATATAAGATCAGCACTCCACAGCAATAATATTTTAGTGAGCAGAGTAAAGTACAGCCTCCCCATGGTTTTTCCAGAATTGAGTTCTCCTTGGAAGGTCTGTGGCTATAATCCCCCATGATCTGCTGCAGTGTCCATTGTGTGAGCACAGCTCTGTGAAACTATCAATCCCTCTTAGCGGTGTTAATCTCCAGGCTCTCTGGTATCCCAGACTTACATGCATTCAGTAGGAAGCCTGCAGTGGTTCTGTACACTGACTGGGCTTTGATTTTGCCATCAACTAGAAGAAAACCATTCAGTACAGAAGGCCTGTAAAACATTCTGGTAAAGAACATTGCTAAAAACTACAAAATGTCCACAGTGCTCTTGTTTTGTTCTGACTATTTCAGAGGTGTCTTTAGGCTGTTTGTAAAATCGAATGTATATGGGGCACTTTAATTTAGAACTGTTCTCAAACAAAAAAACGGAGGATGTTTAAAATTCAGCTCAGATATTGTGAATATTTTTCACAGTTAAATACAAAATTAAGCCTAAAAGAGGCTTATGAGAATTAGCTACTACAAAGTAGCTGGATCACTAAAACACCATTACCTACATTACCTAAATGAACATGTTTACATTGTCCTATGTGTATGGTAACATTAGATAACACACAGCTTGTTTAGAAAACCACATATACAACAGACCATAAAATTTCAGATTAATTAACATATCAACTAATATATTTAAACTGAGACATTAAAACTTGAATAAGGGTTTCTATTCAGACTTCTTATTTTTTCAGAACAGTTTTCTTTTAACTCATTTCATAATATAGGCTTCCTTCTTGGAAGTGCCTTAAATTAACACTCTGTAACCCCTTTATAAAACTGCTTAAAGGGTAAATGTGCATGAAAACTCACTTTTATACACAAATGCATTGACCCATATCAGTTCATCGCCCACTCCTGGAGTCTCAGATTCTGTCAGATACCCATTTCCATCAGGGAATGTCTGAGAATGCATTGGCATCTTGACTTCCTATAACTGCTAGCTGCCTGATGTGGGACACAGCCTCACACACACCCTAACATAAGGTGTGAGGCACCTTTCATGTTATTTATTTTACATATCCATCCTAAGAAGCTGTGCAATAGCTCTATTATTAAGGTCAAACTTTTGGCAAATTCCATCTTTTCTGTTTTATAAAAGAGGCATTTCATCACTGAACATATTGAACAGAGATTAGATGTTTAAATGCCTTCAGATGTAGTGGTGTGTGTGTGTGCGCACACACATACACACAGACTGCCTTGTGGAGTATGCTCTTGAAAGAAGGATACCTGTTTAGAAACTTCCTGCCCAGATTATTGGGGATATTTGAAGCAGAATAGACAGCTCAGTGTAATGAATATGTCTACCAGCCATTTTAGTAATGATATGCTGCAGTTTTATTGTATGACAAATTGTGTGCTGTGTTTCTCTGAGAGCTTTCTTGTTTGACATAATAAAAAACGATATAATGTACCCCTCAAAGTTTAGCTGATAAAAGGAAAGCAAAAAAGAGGGGCTTCTGTATTATAGCGGAAATTTTTCTGTAGCTGTGAAAAGCACAATTCTTGTCATTTATCACACATTCTTCACGATCTAGAGTAGAGAAAGAATGCACATACAGAACTTAAAATCCATTCATAAACTTTCCTAATATGCATTAAGACAACGGTTATTATTTTGGAAAAATGTCTATGTATGTTTACAAAAAACACAAATAACTTACTTTTGTTAAGCTAATATGCTACCTTATTTTATGTGATTATTTTATTTACTCATTAGGGGAAATGTTTCAAAAGGTAAAGTTTCTAGCTTATTAGTAAACACACTGATACTAGATTAAATATTTACAATTAATGTGAGTGACTATTTTCAGTTTTTATCTCTGCACATTTGATAAGATCTATGCTCAGTTTTAATAAGAATACATTAATATAAACTCTGTTAACACCGAGAAGAAGCTGTGTACAGAAGAACTGCATAGTATGTATATTCACTTCTGATAAATGCTTCATTCTTTCTTTAGAGGATTATTAAGAGCATTCTCTGGAGGAATAAAATGGTGGAAGTCACACATTTAATAGCTCAGGTACAAAGAGTCAGATTGTGCCAGTTGGCAAAAGTTAGCAGGAAGCTGTCACAATAAATGGCAGCAGCTGCTCATAGTTCCAAAGAGTATGTCCCAGTCAGAACTGAAAACTGATGGCATCTACATTAATACTACCTTAATGGCCCATCTGCTGCTCCATAGGGTCCCTAGCTGCTGTATGGAGTCATAGGCATTTGACAGGCAGTCTCTGTATGCCAGACGCACATTGTGCCAAATGTTTCAGGCTGCTTCATCTCGTTCTGATGTGTCAAAATCTCCCTACTCATTTATCAGGCAAGGAGTTATGAGGGTTTTCTTTTCTACACATCATTGGCTTTCAGCACTGGGGCAGCTAACAATTTGGAAGGCAAACTATTTTGGTTATTATTTTTTTTCTAATTGATGATGCAAGGCAAAGTTGTCTAATGCACTGTACATTAGTAGGTAGGTTAACAAAATGCTATGACATGCAAGCCCTGTGGAGAAATCAATTCACTGCATTTTAAATACATTGCTGCATAAATGTTTCTATAATTATATTGGAGGGTATTATTGTATATTTATTTATATAGAGTCCTATTAACTAGGTAAATATTACAAAAGCTTACTTTAAATTGTCTAGATAGAAAAATACTAATATTCAACTGGCATATTTAAAATTTTTAAATAAAAAGTAGAAAAATGACAATTGAGATTATATTAAATATGTATATCCAAAATGAAATAAAACTGATATAGAAAAATGAAACATAAGTGTAAGTAAATTTATGCTATGTAGCAGTTAAATCATACAGAAGGAACATTGCCAGTAGTAGAGAATAAACTATGTTGAATGTTCTAAACTGTCAAGACAGTCCAATTCATGTATCACTAAGTGACCAATTGCAAAAAAATCAGATTCATAATATTTATTACATCCAAAACTATAGAAAAACTTCGGTAAGTCATCCTTGTCCACAGCTTTACGTATAACTTTTGAATTCACAGAAGGCTGCTCTTCTCATTTTGGGGATCAGCCACATGCTGCTGTCAAAATCAGACTCCTTTCTGAGAAGGAAGTTGTCAGTTCATCCATGCTTCCCCTGGAACCATCATAGACTTTGTATCACAAGCATGTATTTCAAACACAGTTGATTCATGTTTGTAGATGTTCTCAAGTCCACATGATACATGCATCATTCTTATTAAAGGTTTCTCCCTCGACCCATCACTAATTCTTTGAATTTAATTTTGGTCTCAGCATACTGTCAGGTTTCATGATAGACAAGAATAAACATACACGGTGTTACATGAAAACCCCATACAATAAATATAAACCACACATGTCACCTGCTGTGGTGTTCATAAAAATATTGTGAGAAAAGGCGTTACATTAGCAACTCCTACATATTCTCCAATCATGGCTAACAATAGAAGCTACATTCATAGTAACTTTAAGTATAGGTATTAAATATGTCATTATGTTTATTGAAAAATATAAATATATTACGGTGAAGCTAGACTCTGGTGATGGTAACTTACTCAGGAGCGTGTGTATGTGTGTGTAAATGTGCATGTTTGTACACACATATGGCATATCATGAAGATGGAAGACTTTTGGTAGGTTAATCATCATTAATATATCTATATTGTTTGAGTATTAGTTAATATGATATACACATTTAAAGAAGTATAGAAATCAGTCACGCATAGTGTCATTTTTACAAGTTGGTGGAATGAAGGCACTTGTCTTCTGGTGATGCCTCACAGTTTGAGCGCAGGTAAAGGTTGAAGGAGATCACTGACTCCATGAAGTTGTTCACTGACCACCACATACATGTTACCTTTTGTACCCTCACATACATATCACACACATACGTACAATACAAACACAACAATGATGATGATGATGAAGAAAAAAGAAGAAAGAAAACAGAATTGTTCTTAAAGTCCTTCTTTAAAACAAGTTTGATATAATTTTTAAACAGGTTTAAGGGTGCTTAGATTATTTATAATTAACATAAATGGACTGATTGTATTAGTTCTTCAGTTTTCTGATGAATTCTAGTACCAATTTAGTTTTTACTAATTTGTAATTCATCCTGCCATGCCACTGTACAAGCTCCTTTTTAGGTCCTTGTCCTTTCAAAAGTTGAAAAGTTTGACATGAAGGGTTAGGTACAGCTCTGCCCTTTCCTTAAATTCTCTGGCATCACTTATTCACATTGACATGTGAAATCTTCTGAGATCAATATGGTAGAAATACAATACTTAGAACACAACATTGACTTGCTTTGGAGTACTGCATCTTGTCTTTCCTCTAAAGCCTGGATGCAAGCATTGTTTTGTTTATACAGAAAGTAGGGCTTGCTTAGTATACTGGCTAGTTTTATGTCACCAGAGAGGAATGAGCCTCACCTGTGAAAATGTCTCCATAAGATCTGGCTGTAGGACATTTTCTTAATTAGTGTTTGACAGAGAACCTTTTGGGTAGGGTATCCCTGGCCTTATGGTCCTGGGTTCTATAAGAAAGCATGCTGAGCAAACCATGAGGAGCAGCCAAGTAGCCGCTCCTAACCATGGTTTCTGCATCAGTTTCTGTCTCCAGGTTCATGTCCTCTTTGATTGAATTGATGGACTGTTCTATGGAACTGTGAGCAAGACAAACCCTTTCCTCCCAGTTTGATTTTGGTCATGGAGCTTCATCACAGCACTAGTCTGAAGAAGGACACTTAAAAGAAATCCCACACTAGCTCAGAATATTAGATGAGAATAACTGAGAATATTAGATGGTTATTTAATTAGGAATAGCCTTATAAATCACAATCCTCTGCTGAAACAGAGAACAGCAACCAAATCCCACAGCCAGAAAAGAGGCCAGATGCATGCTTTCTATCAGCATAAATAGTGTAAGAGGCCACGCCCCAGTGGGTGGGTAACTTAAAGGCTACTGACTGTAGGATTTTCTACAGAACTTTCCAATTTTGTTTAAATAAGAGAGTTCTAAGCCTCATACAAAATTATATACAACAAGAACAAATATATTCAATAATTATCCTATCCTAATGCGTTTAAGTCTTGCATAATAAATAATTTGGCCAAGTCATGAGAGGAAAGTAACTACAACTATCTAGTCTTCAAGCCCATCGAAGATTTGTGAAGGGAAATAATATTACTTGAGTAAGCAGGAAGTGCATTCAAGCAACTTCCAAAATGTGCAACAAAAGACAGAGACAAATGGCTACCTGAGCAACTACCCAAAGTTTCATTTGCAACATTAGAGCAACCAACTTTGGCTAAGACCTATATTAACTGGCAGACAATTTTCAGAGGTAGGAAATTTTTCAAAACGGTCTTACCCTGTCTTGGGAAGATTTGACAGTCTTTTTCCTTGTGTTCTGCTTATCCATTCTGGATATCATGTACCTTGTCAATGGTTGAGGCATGGATGGGTCCTTGCCCAAAGGCCACCTTTGCCAAGAAGAAAACAAGCTCTGAGTGGAGTGTCTTCAGTGTTAAACATTCTCTTAGGAATAGATCTGTGCTGCCAGGAGCAATCATGGCTCACTACAACAGAACCCTAAGTTATTTAAATGCCATATTTTACAGCACTTTGAAGTAGGTGAAGATTACCTATCTATAAAGAATAGAATCTCTATGTATCTAAAGAAACTGATTAGTCTAAGTATGACAAACACAGTAACTATTGATCTATAATTCTTTTTTTCTTTTTAGCATTTTAAAAATAATTTTTTTATTATTTTTTAATTAAAATTTTCGCCTCCTCCCCGTTTCCCATTTCCCTCCCCCTTCTCCCACATATTGCCCCCTCCCCCCTATCCTCACTCCTCTTCTCCCCTCACTCCATTCCCCCTCCCTCTCGATACTGAAGAGCAGTCCAAATTCCCTGCCCTGCGGAAAGATCAAAGTCCTCCCACGTCTATCTAGGTCCAGGAAGGTGAGCATTCAAACAGGCTAAGCTCCCACAAAGCCAGTTCAAGTATTAGGATCGAAACCTAGTGCCATGGACCTTGGCTTCTCATCAGCCTTCATTGTCTGCCATGTTCAGAGTGTCCGGTTTCAACCCATGCTTATTCAGTCCCAGTCCAGCTGGCCTTGGTGGGCTCCCAATAGATCAGTTCCACTGTCACAGTGGGTGGGTGCACTGTGAAGAATTTTGATGGGATTTTAATGGGGATTGCATTGAATCTATAAATTGCCCTTGGTAGAATTGCCATTTTTACTATGTTGATCTTCCCAATCCAAGAGCAAGGGAGATCCTTCCATTTTCTGGCATCCTCCTCAATTTCTTTCTTCAAAGACTTAAAGTTCTTGTCAAATAGATCTTCCACTTCCTTGGTTAGAGATATTTTATGTTATTTGTGGCTATCATGAAGGGTGATGCTTCTCTGATTTCCCTCTCTGCTTCCTTCTCCTTTGTGTATAGGAGGGCAACTGATTTTTTGGAATTGATCTTGTATCCTGCAACGCTACTAAAGGTGTTTATCAGCTGTAGGAGTTCTTTGCTGGAGTTTTTGGGGTCACTTATGTACACTATCATATCATATGCAAATAATGAAAGTTTAACTTCTTCCTTTCCAATTTGAATCCTTTTGATCCCCTTATGTTGTCTTATTGCTATCGCTAGAATTTCAAGCACTATATTGAAGAGGTATGGAGAGAGTGGTCAACCTTGTCGTGTTCCCGATTTTAGTGGAATAGCTTTGAGTTTCTCTCCATTTAATTTGATGTTAGCTGTCTGATTGCTATAAATAGCTTTTATTATAGTTAGGTATGACCCTTGTATCCCTAATCTCTCCAAGACCTTTATCATAAAGGAATGTTGAATTTTGTCAAATGCTTTTCAGCATCTAATGAAATGATCATATGGTTTTTTTCTTTCAGTTTATTTATATGATGGATTACATTGATAGATTTTCATATGTTGAACCAGCCCTGCATCTCTGGGATGAAGCCTATTTGATCATAATGGATAATTTTTCTAATGTGTTCTTGGATTCGATTTGCCAGTATTTTATTGAGGATTTTCGCATCGATGTTCATGAGTGAGATTGGCCTGTAGTTCTCTTTCTTGATTAGGTCTTTGTGTGGTTTTGGTATCAGAGTAACTGCAGCTTCATAGAAGGAATTTGGCCATGACTTCTCTGTTTCTATATTGTGAAATACATTAAGGAGTATAAGTATTAGGTCTTCTTGGAAGTTCTGGTAGAGTTCTGCATTGAGCCATCTGGACCTGAGCTTTTTTTTGGTAGGGAGGTTTTTTATAACAACTTCTAATTCTTCGCGAATAACAGGTCTATTTAGATTGTTCACCAGGTCCTGGTTTAACTTTAGTATATGGTACTTATCTTAAAAAGTGTCCATTTCTTTTACATTTTCAAATTTTGTGGCATACAGTCTTTTGTAGTAAGATCTAATGATTCTCTGAATTTCCTCTGTGTCTGTGGTTATGTCTCCCTTTTTGTTTCTGATCTTGTTAATTTGTGTATTCTCTTTCCACCGTTTGATTAGTTTGGATAGGGGTTTATCAATCTTGTTGATTTTCTCTAAGAACCAGCTTTTTGTTTCATTGATTCTTTGGATTGTTTTCTGTGTTTCTATTTTGTTGATTTCTGCCCTCAGTTTGATTATTTCCAGTCTTCTACTCCTCCTAGGTGAGTCTGCTTCTTTTTTTCTAGAGCTTTCAGGTGGGCTGTTAAGTCTCCAAAGTGTGCTTTCTCCATTTTCTTTAAGTGGGCACTTAGTGCTATGAACTTTCCTCTTAGCACTGCTTTCATAGTGTCCCATAGGTTTGAGTATGTTGAGTGTTCGTTTTCATTGAATTCAAGAAAGACTTTAATTTCTTTCTTTATTTTTTCCTTGATCCAGGTGTGGTTCAGTAGTTGACTGTCCAGTTTCTATGAGTTTGTAGGCTTTCTGGGGGTAGCATTGTTGTTGAATTCCAACTTTAATCCATGGTGATCTGATAAGACACAGGTGGTTACTATTTTTTTGTAACTATGTAAGTTTGCTTTGTTACCGAGTATGTGGTCAATTTCGAGACGGTTCCATGAGCTGCAGAGAAGAAGGTATATTCTTTCCTATTTGGGTGGAATGTTCTATAGATGTCTGTTAAGTCCATTTGATTCATTACCTCCCTTAATCCTCTTATTTTTCTGTTAGGTTTCTGTCTGATTGACCTGTCCATTGGTGAGAAAGGAGTGTTGAAATCTCCTACTATTAATGTGTGTGGTTTGATGACTGCCTTGAGTTTTAGTAATGTTTCTTTTACATAGGTGGGTGCTTTTATATTAGGGGCATAGATATTTAGGACTGAGACTTCATCCTGATGAATTGTTCCTGTTATAAGTAAAACATGTGCCTCTCCATCTCTTCTGATTGATTTTAGTTTGAAATCAACTTGTTAGAAATTAGTATGGCCACACCTGCTTGCTTCTTAGGTCTGTTTGCTTGATAAACCTTTTCCCAGCCCTTTACTCTGAGTAGATGTCTGTCTTTGTGGTTGAGGTGTGTTTCTTGTAAACAGCAGACTGTTAGATCCTGTTTTCGTATCCAATCTCTTAGCCTGTGCCTCTTTATAGGTGAGTTGAGTCCATTGATATTAAGTGATATTAATGACCAATGGTTGTTAACTCCAGTCATCTTTCTTTCTTTCTTTCTTTCTTTCTTTCTTTCTTTCTTTCTTTCTTTCTTTCTTTCTTTCTTTCTTTCTTTCGGTAGTAGAGTTTGTGTGTTTCCCTTCTTCAAGTTGTGCTGGTGAAGGGTCGTTAGATGTCTGAGTTATTGTGGGCATTGTTGGACTCCTTGGGTTGTGATTTTCTTTCAGTTACTTTCTGTAAGGCTGGATTTGTGGCTACGTATTGTTTAAATTTGTTTTTATCCTGGAAAATTTTGTTTTCTCCATTTATTGTGAACCAAAGCTTGGCTGGGTATAGTAGTCTGGGCTTGCATCCATAGTCTCTTAGTTTCTGCAGTACATCTATCCAGGACCTTCTGGCTTTCATGGTTTCCATAGAGAAATCAGGTGTAAGTCTGATAGGTTTACCTTTATAGGTAACTTGATCTTTTTCCTTTGCAGCTCTTAATATTCTTTCTTTATTCTGTATGTTTTGTGTTTTGATTATTCTATGACGAGGAGATTTTTTTTTTTGATCCAGTCTATTCGGTGTTCTGTATGCTTCTTGGACCTCCAAAGGAATATCTTCCTTAAGGTTGGGAAAGTTTTCTTCTATAATTTTATTAAATATATTTTCTGGACCATTGAGCTGTACTTCTTCTCATTCTTCTATCCCTATTATTCTTAGGTTTGGTCTTTTTATTGTGTCCCAGATTTCCTGAATGTTTTGTTTTGAGAATTTGTTGGTTTTGCTGTTTTATTTGATCAGTGTGTTTATTTTCTCTATGGTATCTTCATTGTCTGAGATTATTTCTTCTATCTCTTGTAATCTGTTGGTAGTACTTGTCTCTGTAGTTCCTGTTCATCTATCCAAATTTTCCATCTCCATCCTTCCCTCAGTTTGTGTTTTCTTCATTACTTCCATTTCATTCTTCAAGTCTTCAACCATTTCCCTTACCTGTTTGATTGCTTTTTCTTGTTTCTCTTGGTTTTCTTGGGTATCTTTGAGAGATTTATTCATTTCCTCTACCTTTTTATTTGTAATCTCTAATTGATTACGGCAGTTTTTCACCTCCTGTTTAACGTCCTCTATTAACTTCATATAATTTACTTTTGAGTCGAATTCTTCTAATTCTTCTGGAATAGGGTGTACAATTCTTCTTATTTCAGGATTCCTGGATTCTGGTGATGTCACGTTGCCTTTCAGGTTGTTGGAGGAATTCTTGCATTGGCACCTGCCCATCTCTTCCTTCAAATGGAGCCAGGAGAGGCCTGGTGTCTTGGTCCAGTCTTTGCTGTGACTAACTCCCTGGGTGTATCTCCTCAGCGTGTGAGCAGGAACCGTTCCCTTCCAGATGGACTCCTCAACACGAAAACATGGATGCCTGGTAGTCCAATGACCCGAGGATAAAAGGGCGAATGTTGGGGGTAGGGCGGGGTTGAGTAGAACACAGGCGACCCTGCAGCACAAGCTGGAGGTGCCTGCGCTCCCTTTCGGGGGTTCTTGAGGCCTGCCCGGTAGGCAGGCACTCACCACTCTGAGTGGGTAGCCTTAGTGTAGAAACAGGAAACTGATCCTCAGCAAAGGACCTTGCAGACAAGGCAGGCTTGGGGGGAGTGTAGGAAAGAAATCCCTGCAGCAGGAGCTGGGGGAGGGGGGTTTGTGCTGTCTTCTGGGACAGTCCGCCCCAGGATTGCACACACTCACCCGTCCAGATGGAACTTCTCAGCACCTACACAGGGATGCCTGGTAGCCCAATGAGCCAGGGATAAAGGGAAGAAGGAGACAGGCAGGGCGGGTCCAGAAGAGCACAGCAGACCCTGCAGCCCCAGGAGCAGGGGCCCACGCTCCCTCTTGGGGACCTTGAGGCCTGTTCGCCAGTCAGGCACTCACTACTCTGGGTTGAAGTGGCAGCTGCGGGCTGCGTTCCTGCTGCCCCAGCTCCTGGTCTCCTGGCTAGCTTATGCCCCAAAATAACAACACACAAACTGTATTCTTTAAACACTGCTTGGCCCATTAGCTCTAGCCCTTACTGGCTAATTCTCCTTCCTCCATCACTGGGTGGGTAGCCTTAGTGTAGGAGCAGGAAGCTGTTCCTCAGCAAAGGACCTTGCAGACAAGTCAGGCTTGGGGGGAGGGGGGCGGGGGACGTGTGTAGGAAAGAAAGCCCTGCAGCAGGAGCTGGGGGAGGGGGGTTTGTCTGATCTATAATTCTTAATACCTATTAACTTAGAGACTAGGACTTTATATTAGAATATTATATAACAAACAACTGTGCAACAAGTGAGGACAATGACTTTAAAATGTAACTAATGTATAAGTATCTTGAATAGAGGTAGAAATGTCCTAAAATTGCCAGCACAAAATTGTTTTAAGCAGAGGTAGAAGCATGCATGCATACAATATGACAAAATAATTTTGCCTAGGTATACAAACATTGTGGATGAAAATAGGAATATAATATAATTTAATTTTGTATCTATATGCAAGAATCTATACGAATGTAAAATGATTATAAATAATAACTCACAAGAATTCACTTTATTACTCACTATTATTATTAGTGTGAGAAAACTCACACTAATCTATTATTCTATCCAATTTTCTTTTTTTTTTCAAAGATATGCCCGAGCCTACAAAATTTCTCCATAACCCCCAAACCTATACCAATTATAATCAACCCCTAACTGATGTTCCTAACCCTTGAGGACATACTTTGTCATTTTTTAGAATTACTTCCAGCTGCCATGGGGGCGATGTTGTTTTTATGGGATTCTATGAACGTAAAATGATAGTTAAGATCCAAGATTACTGTCTGGTATAATTGAAAATAGTATCTGAGTATTCAGTAGGGTTTTTCTGAGGTTCCAATTTGGAGTTCTGGCCAGAATGTGGTAAAAACTTCCCCACTTTTTGCCCAGCAATCTTGTCTACTTCCAATATTCAGGTGGATAAATATATGTTTTTCTTTGGTTCACCTTCACATTTAGCTTCTCTAGGATCATTAATTATAGGCTCAATGTCCTTTGTTTATGGCTAGAGTCCAATTATGAGTGAGTACATACCATATTCATCATTTTGAGTCTGGCTTATCTCACTCAGTAAAGTGTTTTCTATTTCCATCCATTTGCATGCAAAATTCAAGATGTCATTGTTTTTACTGCTGAGTAGAACTCTAAAGTGTATATGAGCCACACCTTCTTTATCCATTCTTCTATTGAGGGGCACCTAGGTTGTTTCCAGGTTCTGGCTATTACAAATAGTGCTGCTATGAACATAGTTGAACAAATGCTTTTGTAGTATGATTGAGCATCTCTTGGGTATATTTCCAAGAGTGGTATTGCTGGATCCTGAGGTAGGTTGACTTCCAATTTCGTGAGAAACTGCCACACTGATTTTCAAAGTGGTTGCACAGTTTGCATTCCCATCAACAATGAATGAGTGCTCCCCTTACTCCACAACCTCTCCAGCATAGGCTATCATTAGTGTTTTTGATTTTAGCCATTCTGACAGGTATAAGATGGTATCTCAAAGTTATTTTAATTTGCATTTCCCTGATCGTTAAGGAGGTTGAGCATGACCTTAAGTGTCTTTTGGCCATTTGAACTTCTTCTGTTGAGAATTCTCTGTTCAGTTCAGTACCCCAATTTTAATTTGGTTAATTAGAGTTTTAATGTTTAGTTTCTTGAGTTATTTATATAAAGAACTAAAGGGGAAGGGGGTGGGGTGGGAGGAAGGGGAGGATATGACAGTCCTGTTTTTTCCATTCACAGATACTCTGTATTTCTGTCAGTGGTTGAGGTATGGGCATTTCTTTGCCCAAAGGCCAGTTCAGCCAAGGAGAAAAGCTCCAGGTGGAATGTCTTTGGTGCTCAATTTTCTCTCGGGAATAGAGTGGTGTTGCCAGGAGCAATTGTGTCTCACTACCACAAAACTCTGAGTTAGATTAAAGGCAATTTTCTACAGCTCTTTGAAGAGGTTGAAGATTATCTGTCTATACTGAGTATAATCTCTATGTATCTAAAGAACCTGATTAGTCTAATAATAAATGACAAACATAGAATACTATTGATCTATATAATTCTCAATACCTATCTAACTTAAAGACTAAGACAATAAACGACTGTGAAACAAATGAGGACAATGACCTCCAAATATGAACAATGTACAAATATACATTGCAGTATGGTAAATATATATCAATACGCAAACAATATATAAGTATCTTAATCAGAGGTAGAAATGTACACTGCAATATGGTAAATATATATAATATATATCAATACAATATATGTCAATACATAAAAAAAGTTTTAAACAGAGGTAGAAACATGCATGCATACAATAGTCAATATAATTTAACTTTGTATCAATATATAAGAATCAATACCAATATATTTGTCTCAAAACAATAACTCACAAGTACCAACAAGTACCAATCTATTTTCCCATCATCCCATTATCCCTCTTTTTTTTTTCAAATGATCCCTGAGCTTATAAAATTCCTTCCCCAACCCTCGACCATATACCAATTATAATCAACCCCTAAATGATGTCCCTAAACCCAAGGGCAAACTTTACTGGGAGAGGGGACGTCGTCCTCTAGAGTTACTTCCAGCTGTCATGGGGGCGACGTTCTTTCTGGGGGATCCTGTGAAAGTAAAATGATGTAAATTTCAAGATCAATGTCTTTTAAAATTGCAGATAGTCTCTGAGTATTTTGTGCAGGTCTGGCCAGAATGTTGTATAAGATGTGCACCGTTTCAGCTAACCAAGTTGGAACTGTCTTGTGCAGTTGGTACCCAAAACAGGTCTTGTAGTAGCGCTATCAGTATCATGATGTCATATCAACCAGGTGGAGTCGTTGTTATGTGGCCCCATCTTCTTCCTGGAAACTTAAAATGTCACTTCAGGAAAAACTCATTGTTCATTGTAAAGAACTTAAACATTAATCATACACACACACACACACACACACACACACACATATATATATATTCAATGAAAGGAATGATAGATATATTCAATGAAAAGTATGATAGATATGAAGAAAAGCAAAGATGTTTTCTAAACTCATATTTCTTTCTGTCCCCTATCATGGCTCTTGACATGAGACAGAAACTCCAGAAACTCTGGGTTTTTCTCTTACCAACAGGCTTGGAATTGGAGAGGGACTGAGCCAGAGTCCAACTTCAAAACCAGCTCTATAAATTTAGAAATATGGTTTAGTATATTTTACTTACACAACTTATTCAGTTTTCTTGATAGTTCCTATTGGGCAGGTATTTTTCCATCTGTCAGTATCCAAACATCCAGGATCCCTTGAATTTTTCAAAGATGAGTGTTTTCCTGTGGAGATAAGAACAGAACCCTGCCCCCATTCTATATGTTTTTCTTACCACCTGTAGGAATATCATCATTGTGGATGAGTTGTCATTTCTCCTTTCCAAGCGGTTTCTCCTCTTCAAAGCGAACCTTTATTAATTTTGATGGTATCCACAATTTTTCTTCTCCTGTGGAAATAAGAGCAAAACCCTTTCCCTAACGTAGCACATCTCCTGGCTTCCATTGAGAGGTCAGCACATCTTTGAAATAAATTGGTTGATTTAGTTCAGCAGACTTTTACATTATCCAAGTCTTTCTGCTGCTGTCGTTCCTTTCTCATTAGTGTTAAGAAAATTCAAGGTCAATAAAGCATTATGTAATCTATTTCTGGGGGTATTTTCGGTCCCTTTCTGTTTGTTCAGCATATCCTTTATAGTACGATTTGATCTTTCTATAACTGCCTGACCTGTGGGATTATGTGTTTTATATTATAATAAGCAAAAAAGCGTTTCATTTTCTTAGATACATATGCTGGACCATTGTCTGTCTTTATTTGTGCAGGTATTCCCATGATGGCCATAACTTCCAATAGATGTGTGATTACTGAATCAGCCTTTTCTGAGCTCAGGGCAGTAACACATTGAAAACCTGAATACGTGTCTATGGTGTGGTGTACATATTTTAATTTACCAAATTCCATAAAGTGGAACACATCCATCTGCCAGATTTCATTTCTCTTAGTACCCTTTGGGTTACTCCCTGCAGGCAACGGTGTTTGGTTATAGAAAGAACAAGTAGGACATCTCTTTATAACGTCCTTAGCTTGTTGCCATGTAATGGAAAATTCTTTCTTTAGGCCTTTACTATTGACATGATGCTTCTTATGAAATTCTGAGGCCTGCAACACGCTTCCAATCAGTAATTGATCAATCTCAGCGTTGCCTTGTGCTAGTGGACCAGGCAGACCTGTATGGGACCGGATGTGTGTTATGTACATCGGACAAAGCCTGTTCCTGATTATGTCTTGTACCTGGATAAACAATGAAGTCAACTCTGTGTCATCTGGTATAAATTCAGCGGTTTCAATATGCAAGATAACTCTTTCTGCATATTGTGAATCTGTAACTATATTAAGAGGTTCTTTAAAATCCCTTAGCACCATAAGAATGGCATATAATTCTGCCTTCTGGACAGAATTATAAGGGCTTTGTTCCACCTTACTCAATTCATCTGACTTATAACCTGCTTTCCCTGATTTATTTGCATCAGTATAGAATGTACGGGCTCCAGTTATTGGAGCATCACGTACAATTCTAGGAAGAATCCAAGAAGTTCTCTTTATGAGGTTAAGTCTACCACTTTTGGGATAGTTGCTATTAATTTCTCCCAAAAAATTAGCACAAGCTCTTTGCCATGGTTCATTGTCTTCCCATAACTTTATTTCTTCAGTAGTAAAAGGCACTATAATTTCTGCTGGGTCTATACCTGCTAGTTGACGAAGTCTCAGTTTACCTTTTATAATTAATTCAGAGGCTTTTTCCACATAAGTTTTTAATTTTTTACTTGGTTTATTAGGTATAAATATCCACTCTAAAATAATATCTTCCCTCTGCATTAGAATCCCTGTAGGAGAAATTCTGGAAGGCAATATGACTAGGATGCAGCTAAGATTTGGATTCACCCTATCCACATATGCCTCCTGTAATTTTTCCTCAATCATTGTCAGTTCCTTTTCTGCTTCAGCTGTCAGTTTTCTTGGACTATTCAAATCTTTATCACCATCTAAGGTTTTGTTTAAATGAACTATTAGATCAGGTGTTATCCCAACAGCTGGTCGTAGACTGGAAATGTCTCCTAACAATCTTTGGAAGTCATTAAGAGTCTTTAACCGGTCTCACTTAATTTGTGCCTTTTGCGTTTTAATTTTCTCTAACCCTATTCTGTAACCTAGGTAATTAATAGAATTTCCTCTTTGAATCTTTTCAGGGGCAATTTGTAATCCCCACCTAGGCAAGACTTTCTTTACTTCTTCAAACATCCTTTCTAAAGTATCTTTATTTGAATCAGATAACAAGATGTCATCCATGTAATGTTAAATTACGGAATTGTTTACGAATTATTTCCAATGGCTTACTTACAAAATATTGGCACAATGTAGGACTATTGAGCATACCCTGTGGGAGGACAGTCCATTGATATCTCCTATTAGGCTGAGAATTATTATAAGTAGGCACTGTGAAGGCAAATTTTTCTCTATCCTTTTCTTGTAACGGTATGGTGAAAAAACAATCTTTCAAATCAATAACTATAAGAGGCCATCCTTTTGGTAATAGAGAAGGCAAAGGAATTCCAGATTGTAGTGGGCCCATAGGTTGAATTACCTTGTTGACAGCTCTTAAATCTGTCACCATTCTCCATTTACCGAATTTCTTTTTTACAACAAACACAGGAGAATTCCAAGGACTGGTTGATTCTTCAATATGGTGAGCATCTAGTTGCTCTTGCACCAGCTGTTCCAATGCTTGTAATTTATCTTCAGCTAGAGGCCACTGTTTGATCCATATTGGCTTCTCAGTTAGCCATTTTAAAGGTAGGGCTGTTGGTACATCTAAAGGTTTGCTATTTGCTGTATGTTCTTGTACAGCCTGAATGGCTGGTGACCTTTTCCCATAATATCTCATCATGTCCTTCCCAGAATTATGAGTTCCTGGAACTACAGAAATGTTAATCTGGGTATTCCATTGCTGTAGCAGGTCGCGGCCCCATAAATTTATTGCAATATTGGCAATATATGGCCTTAGTCTTCCTATTTGCCCTTCAGGCCCTATGCATTCAACCCATCTTGTGCTTTGTTTTACACGAGATAGGGTTCCAATTCCCAGGAACTGAACATCTACCTCTTGAAGAGGCCAAATTCGGATGCCAAGATTCTGGAGTAATGATACTTACATCCGCACCTGTGTCTAATAAACCTTTAATAAAAGTGCCATTTATACAGACTCTTAGCTTTGGTCTTTGATCATTAATAGAAGTCTGCCAAAATATACGTTTACTCTGTCCTAATGGGTGTTTTGACTCATCGTCCATGCGTAATTCATCATTTAGACCAGTAATATTTTTTACAGCAGAAATTGGAGCTTTTAATTTTCTTGGTGAGGCACATTCTCTACTGTGACTGGGAATGACTGGGCCACTGTTGGCTTGGGGGCCTGCGAGAGGCCCCTCAAGGAGTTTCCTGAAGGTATCGGGTTGCCTTGTCTGTCTGTTGTTGACCTGCATTCGTTGGACCAGTGTCAGCCTTTACCGCATCCCCTACATATACCTGAAGGCTGAGGTCTCCTATTTTTGTCATTCCCAGAAGGGATATTATTCCTAGAAATCCTTTGCCTGCAATCCCTTTTCAGATGTCCTAATTTACCACAATTAAAACACCTGGCAGTTTGATGTCTCCTCATTGCTTTGGAAATAGCTTCTCCTACCCAAGATTCATCATTATAGCTAAATGTCTCAACATTCATTGTATGCTGAATCCATTCATCCATAGGTGCTGATCTAAACTTTAAAGGCCCAATTATCTTTTTGCATTCTATGTTTGCATTCTCAAAAGCTAGAGATTCAAGAAGTAGTCGTCTAGCTTCTGGGTCTGTTGCCCCTATGTTCAGAGCCTTAATTAATCTTTGCAAAAAGTCAATAAAGGGTTCTCTCTGTCCCTGCCTAATTCTGGTATATGATTCAACCCTTTTTGCTGGATCTTGTAGCCTATTCCAAGCATTTAAAGCTGCTTGGTGACATAAACACAGTACTTCATCATCATAAAGAGCTTGGACCTGTGGATCAGCATATTCTCCTACACCAAGAATTTGATCTTGGGAAACCTCCACACCTTTTGCTCTTCCTTGCTGTTCCATATGTTTGGATTCTTCTCTGAAATAGATTCCAAACATCAAGGAAGGTCCATTATCTAAAACTGCAGACACTAACTGATGGAAATCGTGGGGGGTAGCTCTAGCATTAGAAGCCCAAGTCCTTATCATTTCCTTAACATATGCAGAGAGCAAGCCAAAGGTAACAATAGCTTGCTTAATTTCTTTTAGATCATTCATTGCTATTGGCATCCATCTAGCTTCTCTGACTCCCTTTGAGCCTTTAGAAGTTGACGCTTTGTCAGAATGAATTACAGGGTATGTCGCTAAAACCCTGGGTAAGCCAGATCTAATAGCTGGTGGTGGCATTGTATCCTGTCCTTGTGCCTTCTTACTCTGTTCACCAGCTCCAATAATTTCTTCAATCATTTCAAGTCTTTTTATCATTGTCTCTCTTAAATCCTGAATCTCCTGAGCTACATGTGTTTCTAGTGATTTCACTGAGGTATCAATTTTTTGGTCCCCATTCTGCACCTGTAATTTCAAAGCTTTTGAATCCTGAATCTCCTGACCTGTCTTAGTTTCTGGTAAAGATTGTATGGTTCTTAGGAGTGCCATATTATTCCTAAATAATAGAATATTCAAAAGAATACTGAAATCTAGTAACCAGTATATTAAGTTATCTCCATAGTCATATAAACCTTGCATGAAAAAACCCATTGTTTTGGTAGTCAAAACAGTAAAATTCATGTTGGAAACGAAAACTGCCATATTACCTATTATCCAGCAGGTGGCGCTGTTCCCAAGTCGCCACGAAAACGGGGTCCTGTTTCAGTGTCTGCCTAGTATTTGTTAAAAACTGGGAAATGCAAGTTGCTCAACAAAGTAAATGTAATTAAATCAATTCCGTACACGGAACCATAAACCCAGAATCCAGGGGTAGAGCAGAGTAACCCGTAAGCGTGTATGCCTCCACGTGACAGAGTTGTCCCAAGGGGTTGCAGCTTTCCGCAACCGGTAACCGCATGCTCTGGTTTGCTCTGCTTAAGAGCTGCGCTTGCAAGGGAGATTTGAAAACGACTCAGAAAAGAGCAAACCACGTGGGCAGAGAGTATGCGGGCCTGTGGAATTTAAATCCACGTAGCGAGGAAAACGATAGGCTGCGTGGGGACTTGAAGTCAATCTGAGGTGTCTAAAGGGAAAATATAAAGAACTACAGCAAGAAAAGCCACTGCGTGATGATTTATGTTAAACTGCTGGCTCCATGCACAAGGCACAGGCCGCAAGGCACAGGCCGCGGCCGAACTGGCGGCTGGCAGCCGAGCGGGGGGGGGGGGAAGGAGGGGTCCTAAAACCAAACGTTGGGTGCCAGATGAAAGCGCAAGTCATAAACAATCCCACACCAGTTTGGAATTGTGATTAATAGGGTGGTATTTATTTAAAGGGGAATAAACTTACAGATCACCATCCCAGACAACAGCCCTCAGCACACGCAATTAGGAAGAAGTCTAGTCGCCGGAACCAGAGCAGGAAGTAAAGAGAGAGAGGAGGGAAGTAGCTGCTTTTTTTAAAGGGAAAGAGACCACGCCCCAATGGGCTGGTATCTCAGCGGCTATTGGCTGGAAGAGCGGAAGGACCTCCCGCAACACATAGGTTAGAACATAGGTGGGTGGAGTAAACAGAACAGAATGCTGGGAGGAACAGGAAGTGAGCTCAGATGCAGGGAAGCTCCTCTCAGAGACAGACGGAATGCAGCTCATCGCCAGGCCAGACGCGATGAAGCAAGCCGCCAGGTCAGACATGCTGAATCTTTCCTGGTAAGACTGGTGCTACACAGATTATTAGAGCTGGGTTGATTGAGATATGAGAATTAGCCAGTAAGGGCTAGAGCTAATGGGCCAAGCAGTGTTTAAAAGAATACAGTTTGTGTGTTGCTATTTAGGGGCATAATCTAGCCAGGCGACCAGGAGCTGGGGCGGCAGGAACACAGCCTGCAGCTCCCACAACAGTGTCCTTCTTGTTCAGCATGTGTTTGTGCAAGCATGTTGGTGGGACTTCACATGTGCAGCTTTTGTTATTACTAGGAAGCAACATTTCATAAGAAACTCCTTGATCCTCTGCCTTTTAAAATTTTATGTCCCCTCTTCCAATGTTCCTTAAACCTTAGGTGTGGGAGTGTTTTGTAGATGTGTCCATTGGTACAGAGCTCCACCATTCTGCATTTTTAATTGTTGGAGTTTTGTATAAATGGTTTTGTGCTATAGCAAAGAGAAGTTTCATTGATGAGGAATGAATATTATGTTTATCTTTGTGTATAAAGACATATGTTTATTTTTAACTTTCTGTGTTATAGAGTGCCTAAAATTAAGCCATCTCTTAAGGTTTATCAAAATATTTTTTATATTTATATTCTTTTTGTATTTTCTACCTTAAAATATGTTATTTGCAAACTGTTTTTTTTTAAAACACTAAGACACAAACAAAACAATTAGGATAGGTCTACACATCATCAAGGTCATCAATATTTCTGTATTCTTCTTTCATTTCCTCCTGTGGAATATCTCCGAAATTGTGCACACAGAGCTGTCATCTCCCATGTCCACAATGCTTACCACAGGAGCTATCTTTGGTTTATGTAGGAAAATATAGAATAATATAAATAATATATAATATATACATATATAATATACGTAAATTATGCACATATGCATGTACATGTTAAATATATTGTAATAATAAAATTATAATAGTGTAAATATACAAATAAACAGGAGCATA